>NW_027397076.1:25914156-26125613 GCF_003265705.2 Callorhinus ursinus
GGGATCCCAATTATTCTAATGTTGTTTCGTCTTATCGAATCACTTATCTCTCGAATTCTGCCCTCGTGATCCTGTAGTTGTTTCTCCCTCTTTTTCTCAGCCTCTTTACTTTCCATCATTTGGTCTTCTATATCACTGATTCTCTCTTCTGCCTCATTTATCCTAGCAGTTAGTGCCCCCATTTTTGATTGCACCTCATTAATAGCCTTTTTGATTTCGACTTGGTTAGATTTTAGTTCTTTTATTTCTCCAGAAAGGGTTTCTCTAATAACTTCCACACTTTTTTCAAGCCCAGCTAGTATCTTTAAAGTCATGATTCTGAACTCTAGGTCTGACATCGTACTAATGTCCATATTGAGTAGGTCCCTGGCTGACGGTAGTATCTCTTGTTCTTTTTGCTGTGGTGATTTTTTTCATCTTGTCATTTTGTCCAGAGGAGAATAGATGAATGAGAGAACAAAATGCTAACAGGTTAACAATGTCCCCAGCAAATATACTCTATACAAATCAGAAAAGACCTGAAACCAGGGGAAAAGAAAGGGAAAGAAAGAAAAAAGAAAGAGAAAAGAAAGAAAAGAAAACAAAAACAAAAAGATAAAAACAAAAACAGAACAATACAAAAAAGCAGAATATGATCAAATATGATCAGGCTAGTGCATAGACAGTGCCACACACTAGATTTTGGGCGTATTTTGGTCTGTTAGAAAAAAGTGCCTCCTAAAATTTTAAAGGAAGAAAAACTTATATATGTACAAAATAAGGGTTGATACAATGAAGGGATGGAAGATGACTGTAAAGATGAAAATTATAAAAGATTTTGTAAAAGGAAATGATAAGATAAGACGTTGTTTGAAAAAAGAAAGAAGACTTAAAAAAAAAAAAAGAAAAACGAAAAAAAAAGGGAGAGAATGTGATCACGCAGGAGACTAGTACAAAGCCATACACTAGTGATTTAGGGTATATTTTGATCTGTTAGAAGAAACTGTGTCTCAAAATTCTAAAGAGAGAACAACTTATATATATATATATATATATATATATATGCCAAAAATAAGGGTAACTACTATGAAAGGATAAAATATGACTCTAAAAATGAAAAATAAAAATTTTTTTAAAAAAGGGGATTGATAAGATGTTAGTTGAAAAAGCGAAAAAGAAAAATTAAAAAAACAGTTAAAAAATTAACTTTGAAAAACTAATGAATCGTGGTAAAAAAAAGCCATGAATTCTATGTGCAGTATTCCCCTAGCGCTGGAGTTCTCCCATTCTCCTTGATCGGAAAACTTGGTCTGGGCTTGGTGGCTGTTCGTGCTGATCTTCTGCGGGAGGGGCCTGTTGCCTTGGTTCCCAAACGTCTTTGCCGGAGGCGGAATTGCCCCGCCATTGTCGGTCTCGGCTAAGCAAGCTGCTCGGGTTTGCTCTCAGGAGCTTTTGTTCCCTGCAAGCTCTAGCTACAGCTTTGGAGGACCAGGGTGAAAACGGTGGCCTCCCAATCTCCACTCGGAGGAGCTGAGAACTTGGGGCCCCGCTCCTCAGTGCACCCCCAGAGAAAAGCAGTCACTCCCGTCTCCCCGTCTCTCCGGCCGCACTCCGTGCTCACCCGGCCTGTGACCCAGCATTTCTATCTCTGGCACCCGACCTCATGTGGAGTCTCCAAACCCAGCAGATCCCTGCGGTGCGCCTTCGCGCCACTCCTCCCGGGGGAGGAAGGGGAGTCTCCCCGGCTCTGTTGCTTGTTGGGTCCCTGCTGGAGAAGCAGTGGCCCAGGTGGGCCGCGGATCACAGTTTATGGCCACCCCAAGCTGAGAGCCGGCGCCTCGGTTCCGTCTCTGCAGCCGGCTTCCCCGCTCCGATACCTGGGAGCTCTGCAGCACTCAGGCACCCCCGGTCTTCCTGTGACCCCGAGGGTCCTGAGACCACACTGTCCCACGAGGGTTCCACCCCCCAGCTTAGCCACTGGAGCGACATCCCTCAGTGGAGCCAACTTCCAAAAGTTCCGATTTTGTGCTCCGCGGTTTTATCACTTGACAGAAGCGGCCGACGGAGGCCCCCTCCCCCGCCGTCTATCCTCCCGAATATCGCCTCGGATTCACTGCTCTGCTCGTCCTACCTTCCAGTAAGTGGTCGCTTGTCTGTTCAGAGAGTTGTTGCTACTCTCTTCTTTGGTCTCCTGTTGAGTTCGTAGGTGTTCAGAATGGTTTGATCCCTATTCAGCTGAATTCCTGAGACCAGAGGAAATCCAGGTCTCCTACTCCTCCGCCATCTTGCTCCTTGATCCTGTCTCTGAACTTCTTATTGTGATTCCTTAATCTCTATACTTATACTCATGCCAATATTATGCATTCACAATTACTGTAGATTTATACTAAGTATTGATAACTACTAATATAAGTTATCCAGCTTTAGTCTTCATCAGGATTTCCTTGACTCATAAATCCTTTCATTTTCTTATAAATTTTAGGATTAGCTTAATTTTTATTTAAAAAAAGCTGCTGGGAATTTGAGATTTTATTCATTATATAGACTAATTTGGATGGGGTCTAAAATCTTTAGTGTTTGAGTTTTCTATTGCTGCATCACAAATTACCACAAGTTTAGGGAATTAAAACAACACCCATTAATTATCTCATTTTCCATAATCTGAAGTCTGGGCATGGTTTATCCAGGTTCTCAGCCCAGGGTCAAGGCTCACAACGGTGTTTGTCTCCAGTCAAACTGTTGGTTCACTCTGGGGTCTGAAATGTGGCTCAGGGTCCTCTTCCAAGTACTTGTGCCATTTTTTTTTTTTATTTGCGGCATAGATTACTTTTTTGACTACTTGTTGTGACAATTACAGTAACATCCCAGCTTGATGTAAAATAAATTGGAGGGGAAGGAAAGGGATGCAGGGGCAGGAGAGGAGAGATGAAGAGACAGCTAAATAATCCAAGAGGGGAGTGGAGGGAAGGGAAAGGAAGTTACCACAAGAATAAAATACAAACCCTAGAGAAGGCAGCCTGCAAAAGTGCCCAAAATAAACACTTCTAGTTGGTAAAACCCGGTTTAGATTTTTCAAATCTGCATTTGTTAAGTCAAGCTTGGAGGGTGGAGCAGCTGAACAGTCAGCATAAGATGGACAAGCTAGATACCTTCTAAAATAAGAGGGGTAAGAGGGCTTAAGTGAAGGTCAGTTGGTCAGAGGGATGGATTATTAGGAGGAATGGAGAACCAGATTCCTGCAGGCCTTCCTTACCACCCTTAGACGGGGGTGAGTTCAGTGAGCAAGGCAGGTGGGCAATATACTACAGAGTAAGTATGATCAAAAGTTGGCTTTTCAGCATATAGGACTAACCCCCTTGGGTTAGTCCTGGTGCATGGTCAGGCACCTCTAATCTAGCTGGCTTTTCAACCCCACAGTTCACACAGGTGAGAAACTGGCCTGGGGTCTGTGTCAGGATTCTGCAACAACTCAAAGATGAATTTCACCTGGGTCTTATAAGCTTAGCATAAGATTTTCTCCCTGAGTGAAGCCACTCTGGAAAACAGTATGGAGGCTCCTCAAAAAGTTGAAAATAGAGCTACCCTACAACCCAGAAATTGTACTACTGGGTATTTACCCCAAAGATACAAATGTAGTGATCCAAAGGGGCACATGCACCCCAATGTTTATAGCAGCAATGTCCACAATAGCCAAACTATGAAAAGAGCCTAGATGTCCATCAACAGACGAATGGATAAACAACAACAACAACAAAAAAATAGATGAATGGATAAAGAAGAGGTGGTATAGGTATACAATGGAATATTATGCAGCCATCAAAAAATGAAATCTTGCCCTTTGCAACGATGTGGTTGGAACTAGAAGGAATTGTGCTAAGCGAAATAAGTCAATCAGAGAAAGACAAGTATCATATGATCTCATTGATATGAGGAATTTGAGAAATAAGACAGAGGATCATAGGGGAAGGGAGGGAAAAATGAAACAAGACAAAACCAGAGAGGGAGACAAACCATAAGAGACTCTTAATCTTAGGAAACAAACTGAGGGTTGTTTGATTGGAGGGTGGTGGGAGGGATGGGGTGGCTGGGTGATGGACATCGGGGAGGGTAGGTACTATGGTGAGTGCTGTGAATTGTGTAAGACTGGTGAATCACAGACCTGTACCCCTGAAACAAATAATACATTATATGTTAATAAAAAAAAAAAAAAGAAAGAAAAAAGATTTTCTCCCCGATCCCTTGGATACTACTGAAGCCGGAAGCTATAGGTCGATGAGGTTAAACCAGTAGATGCCAGTGGTGAAGTTCACATAGTGTCGGCTGTCTGTGTTATGAATATAAGTACTTGGGGGACAATATTGACTACCAGGAAGATGAATGGCATGATCTGGTGACGCAGCTGATAGCCCAAGGCCTGGTCATTAGAGGGGTTCAACACATGAAGCTGGACAGTCATCAGCCACAATGTTCCTGATGAGTTCTGTGTGTCTGTGCAGGGTGAATCTGGAAGTTGATTGTGGCCTGGATCACTGGGGGAATGACATTTATTTTGACCTCTGAATTAAATATGGTGAGTTGCCTTGGTGGTCCTCACCAGTTCATTGGTTATATGATTTTTCCTCCATTAGCCCTAGGACTGGTTCTCTCCCTACTTTAAGTATTTGTTCCTTACTATGTAGAACTCTTGGCAACTTGCTTCTTTAAGACCAGGAGAATCTCTTCCTTCTTCCTTCTTTGCTGTCTAAACCCTCTTTAAAGGGCTCATGTGATCAGTCAGGCCCACCCAGGATAAAGATACTTTTCCTTAACTTCAACTAATTAGGGACTTTAATTATATCTGCAAAATCCCTTCACCTTTGCTGTATACCTTGAGTCAGAGGCAAGCTAAGGGCCCTGCCCACAGTCAAAAGGAGATTATAGACAAGGGTGTGAATCATTAGAGCTCATTTTACAATTCTGCCTTGTACAAAGTAGTGGGTCTTCCAATCCAGGAACATGGTATTCTCTCTATTTATTTAAGTCACTTTTACACTTCTCTCAGCCATATTTTGTAGTTTGCACTGTAGCACAACTATTGGAAGATTATTCCTAGGAATTAGATTTTTTTATGCTGTTATAAATGATATTTTAGTGTTATTTTCTAGTTCCTGTTTTCAGCATATAGAAATAAAATTTACTTTCGTATATTAACTTTGAATCCAACAGTCTTGCTAAATGTACATAGTAATTTCTACTAGTTTATCTGTAAACATTACTAGGTTTTATATACTCACAATTATATCATGTTTCCCTTTTTTCCCTCAATTTTATATTTTTTCATGCTTTTTGCACTGGACAGGACCTATAGTACAAAATTTAATGAAGTGATGATAGTGGCATTCTTGCCTTGTTCACAAACCCCCCCAAAAGTTAAATATTTCACCATTAATTATGTTAACTATGGGTTTTTTATAAATATCCGTTACCCAATTAAGGAAGTTTCTTTCCCTTACTGTTCTGAAACTTTTTTTTTTAAATCACTAATGAGTATTTAATATTGTCAGATGATTTTTCTGCATGCATCGATATGATTATATTATTTTTATTCTTTATTTTCACATGATTAATTATATTTGTAACTTTTCTAATATTAAACCAAACCTGCTTTCCTGAAATAAAACATTCTTCATCATGATAACACATCATATATTTTGTATATTACTTTATTTGACTTGCTAATTTTTATTTAAGACTTTTACTTATGTTCCATGAAAGATACTGTTCTGTAACTTTTCTTTCTTATATTGTTCTTGTCCAGTTTTAGTATCAGATTTATTCTGGCTGCATAAAATGCATTGGGAAATATTCCCTCTTTTCATATGCCAAAGAAGTTTTTTGTTTTTTGATTAATATTATTTCTCCCTTATATGTTTACAAGAACTCACTAGTAAAGGCTGGAGTTTTATATTTTGTGAAGACTTTTAAGTTACAGATTCAATTTCTTCAAAACATATAGGGCTATTCAGACACTATTTTTTATTGTCACTATTGGTAAATTGTCTTTCTTAAGGAATTTTTCCTGTCATTTATCCTGTCTTCCTTCTGTGTTAGTTGCAGAGTATTTTCAGTCCAGGCTTCCAGAATACAAATCTCTGCTCAAATGACCAATGAGAGAATAAGTTAATTATTGACAAAAGTTCTTTTCAAGCTGTTAAGTAAGTTTACTAACTATAAATGAGAGATATATTGGATATATATTGGATAGTTTTCATATCTTTCTCATAACCAATCGCCATAACCAACAATCAAGAGTTTTTTGTTTGTATTTTGTATCTTTTAAATAATTTTTTTCTAATCTATAACTTTTGCTAATGAAGTCTCAGTAACTGAAGTGAGAAAGCTAGTAAAAAGTTGGAAAGGATTGAAGACTCTTTTGTGCATGTTACTCCATTCACTGCCATCTAGTCACCAGCTGGTCATCTAAACATACCCTCGATAAGTCATCAATGTGGCATAATATGGATATGCTTCATAATAAAAATAAAAATGACTTTCCCATGTCTGATAACATCAAAACATCCTAAAAATGTGAAAAAGTCAATTAACCATTTGGATTTTGTTAGCTTGCGCCTAAAATATATTTTTCAACTATTACATCTTTTATACAGCTGTTTATTCTTAAGTAATTCTGAAGGCTCTTCAATATGTGGGAACTAAGACATCAGCAAATACACCTGAATTTTGGGAAATACGGAATTTGTTATAATATAGTTGAAAAATACTTATGCAAAATACATATACCATTTAAATATTTTGTAAAAATATTTCTTTTTTTAAAGATTTTATTTATTTAGTTGAGTGTGCGAGAGAGAGAGAGAGAGAGAGAGAAAGAGCAAAGAGCACTCATGAGCAAGGGGGAGGGGCAGAGGGAGAGGGAGAAACAGACTTTCTGCTGACACAGGACTCAATTCCAGAACCCTGGGATCACGACCTGAGCTGAAAGCAGATGCTTAAAGGACGGAGCCACCCAGGCGCCCCTACCATTTGAATATTTTAAAAGATTTTGAGAATAATTCATTAATTCATGAAATGGCAGTACTAGACATTTGGGAATTTTGACTTTTATTTCTTCATTATGTCTTAGAAAGCTTTTAGCTGTTCCCAACACTTCTAATTGTACCAAAATTTTACTTACTTGAAACTAGATTTAAAAATACTGCATCATCTTCTTATCTAAACAACCAAAGAGATATTTATTTTTATGAAGTATAAAGGACTAAGGTTTTCACTTTACAGCATTCTATAAAATGATTTAAAGAATCAGGCAAATAAAAATTGCCTGATTTTGTTCGTTGGTTGGTGTTTTTGTTTTCTCATTTTGTTTAGTATTCTCAGAAGGGTGTAGGATTAGTGAGGGATCAAATGGAGGGCATACATCCTTAGACAAGGACAGTCTTCCACAAGTAGAAGTTGAATATTCTGAGAATTCTGTTACATCTTGAGAAACATCACCGGTGTTTCACACACCAGATATAAAGCGTACTCTGAAACCCAACAGTGGCTGCCCCTCTTGAGCATTTTGATGCTTTTCCCCCTCTCACTGCCTGGGTAGGTTCCTGTTGATGCTTGATAGGCTTAACAAATAAATACTCTTTGTTCCTACTGCCAAAATATCCCTTTGATGGCCTCTCTCTAGACCTCAGTTCTGCATTACCCATAATTTAAACTTGTAAACCACTTACTCTCTTAAGCTAATGCGAGAGTGATTTTATGCCCAAGGAAATAGATTTGTTAGAATACACAAGTATAAATATATGGCCAGCTTTCCCTGTAGGTATCTATTTGGTGGTCTTATGGATGACAATTGTGTTTAAATATACTATAATATGGAGATTTCATCCCTTAGGCATTCAACATTTTGTGTCCTCAGTATTAAAGTCTATGTATTTCTCACTGGGTAGAGTCACCCTTAAATTGCTATTTGCCCTATAGGGAAGAAACAGTTGAAAACTAGTCTCAGGACTAGTAGAGAGGGAAAAAGAACTGCCCAAGTGAGAAAAGATATCAGGATAATGGAAAGAAAAGCCCAGGATGAAGATTAAATACTTGAGATGCAAGAATATGTCTTCCTGTAGATTCCTCACAGATTTGCCTATGTTTAATTCTATAAAAATATATTTATTTTCTAAGTAGGATTAACTGTAAAACAGATAATTTAATTGATATAAAATTTTTTATTTTATTTTTAATCCATTCATACGGGTTATTTAAATGTAGAGAAGAGTTGTGTCTCCTTTCTGCTGTATTTGGAAGGGCTTTCAGTTAAACAAATATCTCTTCTATGTGTATTAAAGATTTTTTTTCTAAATAGAGGAGATGTGTACAGACTGAGATTAAACTATGGGCAAGAAAAAGACAAGACAGAGCTTATCTTCTGGCAAACTCTTTGCATTTTCCATTAAGCCATTGTTACATTGTGCATTGTTACATTGTTACAGTAGTTTTGGAATTCTTTGTGAGCCTAATATTAGTATCATGGAACTTTACTGCTGATAAAGACAATCTAATTTACGCCCTTCATTTCCCAGGTGATGAACAAAGATCTCCTAAATCCCAGTTCAGAAGTGATTTCACAATATCAAAATGTCATTGTCTCCTTACATATGCATTTTTATCTGTAATTGTTTCAGGAATGGAACTGATAACTGTAAGAGAATAATGTTCAGATTAGTTAGTGTATTGAAATCATTTTTGAATAAGTACTTTAGACAAAACACATTGTTTTAGTAGCAATATGATATTTTGTTCAAAAACTGAGTGGCCATTTTGCATATTTTCATGTTATGTAAAGATACTGAAATAACACTATTAACATTAAAGCCTTACAAATGAACAGGAAATATAGTCAAAACTCTCCCTTAGCTAAACAGAGTTATCATAAATAACACACACATCCTTTGAAATTTCCATTTTAAAAAAGCAAAAACCCAAGCCTTCAAGTGAGAAATACCAACAAACAGTTCATCTTTAATTAGAGTTCAAATTACTTAACACTTTAAAGCACGGAACTTCACTAAAAATCCCTCTTTTAAATTCACAGTGTTTTTAATTTTATGCAGAGCTTTAAGTATGGAATGTCGTGCAGCTTTAGATCCTTCTATTCATTAAATGACTTATTTTGAACACAGAGCTGACTCCTTAGAATGCCTGTTGTTGTATTTCACTGAATGAATGTTTTCTGACTTAACAGGGAATATTTTAGTGCTACACAATAGAGAACTGAAAGGTAGCTTAGTCACTTGGAATTTTAGAAGTTGTGTGAAGTAGAAGTTACCTGGGAGAAATGTTACCAAATGGTACATAGACTTAGACTATTCGATGTATAAAATTATCAGGTCTGTAAAATTTAACTAGTTATAAGAATGTTTACTGGTTAGAGATACTCTGTCTTGAGCCATTTTCTCTCTCCCCTCTTCCAATTTCTGAAAGTGGGATACTATTGGAAAAATAAAGAAAATGAAGTGAAATAACTATTAAAAAATACCTAATCACTGTTTTTTCAGGTTAGTTATATTTCGGTCATTACTTCCTATGCTCATCTAAAATTGTGGGACCACATTTTGAGAATCATTGCTTTGAACCCCTGACCCAACTCTATCTTTTCTTCAAATCTATTGCAATTGCTTCTTTTCCTCAAGCTTTGTTGGCTCATCCTGATTGAACATGTTCTCTTCTGAATGACATACTATTCTGATAGATGATATATATATATATATATACACATATATATATAAAATTATTATTTGCTATTATTTTGAGCCATTTAAGATTGCCATTTAAAATAATTAAACCATTGGAGTGCTTTGGTGGCTCAGTTGGTCAAGCGTCTGCCCTCAGCTCAGGTCATGATCTCAGGGTTCTGGGATTGAGTCCCGCATTGGCTCCCTGCTCAGTGGGGAGCCACCTCTCCCTCTCCCTCTGCCTGCCTCTCTCTGTCAAACAAACAAAAACTTTTTAAAGAAATAGTTAAACCATTAAAATGTTGGCAATTTCCTATAATTCAAGTTAATATATGTCAAGCAATATGTGCGTGCTTTCAAATGTGGCATTTATTTAATTCCCTCATGTACTTATTGTATACTACGTTTCATTGTATATGATTAAACATATTTTACCATCTAGCTTGTAAACTCCTAAGGAAAAGGACTGTTGAATTTTTTTGTTTGCTTCTAATGAAGAAGACCACAAAAAAAATTTTGTTGAGGGAATGAATGAGCAAATGAAAGTAGCAGTAGGGAAGAAGCAAATGCAGTTATTGCATTAACAAATCCACTTGTAACATCCCTTAGCCAGAACTTCTTTTATAAAATATAGCTAGAGGGGCACCTGGGTGGCTGAGTTAGTTGAGCATCTGACTCTTGATTTCGGTTCAGGTCATGATCTCAGGGTGGGGAGATCTGTGCTCAGCACAGAGCCTGCTCAAGATTCTCTCTCTCCCTCTCCCTCTGCCTCCCACCTCCCTGCTCACACTCTCTCTCAAAAAAAAAAAAAAATAGCTAGAAAAGAGAGGAGCCATATAAAATTTCAATATATGATATATAATTTTTAATCCAGAAACATAGATATTTATTCATTTATTCATTTATTCATTCATTCAACAGTATGTGACCTGTACCTACTATGTTTTGGACATCATACAATAAGTATGAGAGACCAAAACAATAATATCAAATATTTCTTGAGTTTTTATATACCAGGCACCATTCTAAATGTTTTACACATTTCAACTCATTTATGCTCACAGAAACCTATGAAGTATTATCTATAGCTAACAAATAGTGAAAAGAAGACACAGACAAGTCAAGTAGCTACTTCAAGGGTACACATCTCATAAATAGTAGAGGTGAGCTTCAAACAATGCAGTCTAGTTCCAAAGTCTGTTCCCTTAACCACCATCTAGTACTGCTCCTCAAGATAAAATCCAGACACAACATCCACTGTACTTTGAGGCTGGAAATAATTTGTGTTGTTTCCATCCTGAGCACCTAGACCCATGGCTGATACATTTATGTACAGAGTAGCTGTTGTTGAACAAATGAATGAATGCTCAAGAATTCTTCTAGGGAAGTGACATGGTGAGATAAAATCTGTAATAGAGACAGGAAAAAAGTAATATGGAAAGTCTCGGGATGCAGAACTTAACCTTGACTGATAGAATTAGGACAGGTTTTACGAGGAACATGTGAACCATGTTTAAAGGAGATCAGCCATAAGAGTATTCTTAGTGTAGAAAAGAGCATTTGCAAAGCTCTGAGTCTTGAACCGAGCTAGGTTCTACTTCTGGGTATTTAGTAGAATATAGAGGAGATGAGAAAGCTGGGAAGTTCCTCTGGGGTGGGACTGGGAAGGGCGATGTATCTCAGTCTCAGGAGATTGCATCGAATCCTACGGGCATTGGGGAAGGCAGCAGGCTTGTTTTCTTTCTTCTTTACTCTCTGTTTGAATCTACCCTTTAAAAGTTTTTCAGTTCAAGGGCGCCTGGGTAGCTCAATCAGTTATGTGTCTGATTCTTTTTTTTTTTAATTTTATTTATTTATTCGAGAGAGAGAGAGAATGAGAGATAGAGAGCATGAGAGGGAAGAGGGTCAGAGGGAGAAGCAGACTCCCTGCCGAGCAGGAAGTCCAATGCGGGACTCGATCCCGGGACTCCAGGATCATGACCGGAGCCGAAGGCAGTTGCCCAACCAACTGAGCCACCCAGGCGCCCCAGTTATGTGTCTGATTCTTGATTTTGGCTCAGGTCGTGATCTTGTGGTTGTGGGATCGAGCCCCACATTGGGCTCCATGCTCAGTGAGGAGTTTGCTTAAGGTTCTCTCTCTCTCTACCTCTACCCTTCCCTTTTGCACTCTCCCTCTTACAAATAAACAAATAAATCTAAAAAAATAAATGTTTTCTCTTCATTAGTGGGTTTTCTTGTTGTTAGAGTTGCTCCCAACTGTATCTCAGCTAAATTTAGTGAAATGTCAGTTATTAAAGCAGTAAGTTTCAGATCTTACAAAAATGCAAAAAAGTATTAAACCAAACCTCCACAAAGTCCAGGAGTTTAACTGTCTGTTAGAACAAAAATAAACATTTTCAGTAAAAGATAACAGAATTCACAGTTTCTACAACTTCCCCCCACAGTGTCTAACATGTAATAAAAAGTACTAGACTTCAGGTGCCTGGGTGGCTCAGTCAGTTAAGTATCTGCCTTCAGCTCAAGTCATGAAGCCAGGATCCTGGGATTGAGCCCCACATTGGGCTCCCTGCTCAGTGGGGAGGGGTAGAGACAGAGGGCTTCTCCCTCTCCTCCCCGCTCACGCTTGCTTCTCACTATCTCTGTCTCTCTCTCTCAAATAAATAAATAAATAAAATCTTAAAAAAAGTATTAGACTTCAAAGAAGCAGGAAAATATAAATCATTGTCAAGAAATTTTTTTAAAGAGTTCAATAGAAAAACCCCTGAGATGAGCAAGATATTAGAAATAACAGATAAAGACTTTAAAGGAACCATGTCCAATGGGATTAACATTAGATTGGAGACAAGAGAAGAAAAGTGTCAGTGAACTTGAACATAAATCAGTTGAAATTATCCAATCTGAAAATAGAGGGAAAAATTGTAACAAAAAAAAGCAGAGTCTCACTGAACTGTGATAAATAGGAAGTGATTTGCAAATAGAGTTCTAGAAAGAAAAGAGAGGGAGAATAGAGCAGAAAATATTTGGAGAAAATTTTCACAAAATTTGGTGACAAGCAAGAAGCTCAGCTAACTTCACACAGGATAAATACAAAGAAAGTACACAAGGAAACCCATAATTAAACTACAAATGAGCATCAAAGAGAAAGAGAGTGTCTTAAGCAACGAGGGGAAAAATATATATTACATTCAGGGGGACAGTAGTATGAATTAAGTGGACAAATTTTTCATTAGAAAAAAAGATGAAGAAAATGGAATGACATCTTCAATGTGCTAAAACAAATCAGAATTCTGTGTCCAGCAAAAATATTTTTTAACAACAAGGATTTAAAAAGACATTTTTCAAAAAAACCAAAACTGAAATAATTCATCCCAGAGATCTACACTTCTAGAAATGCTGGAGATTTAGATGATAAAATGTAAGCGGGCAGACTCCTCTTGTTCCTTTATGTATTCCTCCCATTGCATGTAATGGTACTTACACAAGTGAGGTGCTTTGTAAATAATTTCTTACAATCCATGTTTGTAATTAATTAACAAATAAGAAATAGTTTTGGACCAATTATCTGAATGATTGATAACACATTTTCGAGCTTCTGTAATTTTTGTTTTCCTAGCCCAGTTCTATTTACCTTGGCATTTGAAGATTTTGTCTCACTTGTACTATCCAAAACTTTTACTAAAATCAGGTCCTATTTAGAGAGGGGAATGAGATTTGTGGTATCCAAACAGAAATTCTGAATAACCAACAGTTTTCCTTGAAGGATTTATGGTTTTATTTTGTTACTGCCTGAAGCACCCAAGTAATTGCTTTTTGTTTCGAGGTGTTCCACATTATCATGGTGTAACATATTTAAATATCCCTACCTTTATTTTCTAGACACAGTGCAATTTAAAAGTATTAGCATACATTTTTGGTTGTGATCTGCTTTAAGCTATGGCCTGCAAAAAAAAAAAAAAAAAATTATGGGAAATATTCTGCTACTGTGTTTTCTTTCCAGAAGAAAAATTTATTATCTCCCTAAACCTTCCTTTCTGTATCTTAATTTTCTCAGTTTCCAAAACTAGAATACAAACTCCTCATGAATAGACTAGAATTTGGTTCTTGAAATCCTTTGGTACAGTGCTTTCTACTTTGTAGCTATTACTGGTGAATAAAAGAAAAAAAATGAATGAGTTTCCTAAATAATAGACTCACTAGTTGGGTACACAATTTTTTAAATTCTAGTCATTCCCAGGTTGATATTAAAGACGTTGGATTGTTTGCCATATGATCTCATTATTTATATGTTGTTGTTCTTAAAGCCAAACCCCCTAAGTTTATCTGTAATTCCTCACTGTGTTCTTCCTCTCTATTCTCCCTTTGGCTCCCTGCATTCCACTGAAATTCTCTTTATCAAGGTCACAATGATTTTCATTTTACTGAATGCGGGGGCTTTCTTTCTATCCTCATGATATTCCAGCTCTTAGAACCAGCAACACCTACCCTGATATTGGGACTCTTTTTCCTCTGGTTTCCATGATACCACCTTTGCCTCATTTTCCCCCTGGTTCACCACCTTCTAGGTATATAATTTTATTATCTATTATTTTGGTCATCTGTTGTAATGGTTGTATTTTTTTATAATACATTGATGATATATCAATATATTTCCTAATATTAATATATCCTTGAATTCCTAAGAACTCTATGAGGTTGTAGAGGGTTATGAGTTTATTGCCATTTTTCATTTCCAAAGGTTTTTTTATTCTGCATATTCATAAGCAGGTTTGCATTAAGTGAGAAAGGGAGAGAGAGCTCTTTCCTGTGTTTTGATCTCAGAAGTACATATGTTAACTTTGAAGATGATAGAAAAACAACTTCCATTTTTCTAAGCTTTGCTAGTTTATATAGCACCAGTTACATCTGCAATAAAGCTGTTAAGCAAAGAATTCTTAAATAAGTTAATAAGCTCTTTAATACATTTAATAACACATTTTAATTTCTATCATGGTTATTTATTCAGCGTTTTTTCTTCTGGAGTCAATATTGGAAACTTGTCAGAAAATTATCTATTTCATTGATATTTTCAAATTTATTAGTAGGTCTATGAAAAGCAGTCTCTTAAAACTAATTCATATTTCTTCTTTTTCTCCTGTTTTATGTCTGAAATTATTTTTTCTTTTATTACATTTGTCAGAGAGTTTATATTCTATTTTATGATACCTCCTCCTCATTCCCACCTTTTACACATGTGCAAAAGCAAAAACAAGTACAATAGAAATCACAATTTTTAAATTTATGAATTGTTTTTCTGTCCTAAAATTTTATAAATTATCAGTTTTCTACCTTGATCCCATTTATTTCCATTCCAATACTCACTGTTAACTATTTTTGTCCCTTCTGTATTCTTTATTTGAATAATTTATATTAATTTCTTCTGCTTTCTTAATAACAAAATGCCTTCTTTAAAGCATGTCTCTTTACGTCTAAGTATACATTTGGTTGTCTATCCTACAAGTTCTCATTTTTCTTTTCTTTATATCTAAGAATTTTATTAATGCTGATTTTACTTTCTATTTGAACAAATATTTTCTTTGGGAATTTTTTTAAAGATTTTCTTTATTTATTTGACAGAGAGAGAGACAATGAGAAAGGGAACACAAGCAGGGGGAGTGGGAGAGGGAGAAGCAGGCTTCCCACCAAGCAGGGAGCCCGATGTGGGGCTCGATCCCAGGACCCTGGGATCACGACCTGAGTGGAAGGCACACGCCCAATGACTGAGCCATTCAGGCACCCCTCTTTGGGAATTTTTTTGAATTAAGGTTCTAAATTCTTACTGTGTGTAGGGCTGTTTCCCTCTGAGAAATATTATTTTCCATTAATGTCTGGTACTTGCCAATCAGAGCTCCCTATTCATCCCTGACACCCTGTGCCCTGCGGTTTCCCTCGCTGATTCCACAAGTCTCACATGCTTTTGCTATATGTACATATAATTTCCATCCTGCATGGTTTTGCAGAAAATATAATTTGTAACTTCTTTTTTTCCATTTTCCTTGATGCTTTCCATGATTTCTAGGAGAGCAATGGAAAGATAAGTAACTAAGCCACTGATACATTTTTTGGAGATTGAATTTGTAAAATATTTATAGTGATTTAATAAATCTGCTGTGGCAGAAGGGATCTTCTCTCTGCCACAGTGTCTGCTCATTGAATATAGGAATATACTTTTTATAGCATCTCATCACTACTGAAGTTAATTTTAAATTAAACTTTTTCATCAACTAATCTAACTTTGTTAATTAACTTTCAGGCATCCTGTGTCTATTCAAAGAATGTGTGATTAACATTTTAGAAGCTAAATTGAATTTATGTCTAGGGAATTGTATCAAGAGTGGTAGCTGGATTATAAGGTATTTTGCAGGATAATAATAAAAGTAAAATGAATACAAAGAAAAACAGTGAATTGTCTATTTGAATGTCTTCAATATTTAGAAAGCTAAGTAAATCACTAGAATAGTTATTTTTTTATGGACTTATTAATTATTCATATGACCTAGTGAACTAATCTGTGACTGTTTTGATGAGTTTGATCTGATTCATTTGCATGTATGATATGATCAAACTAATTGGTGTCTTGGACTCCTTTAGCTTTTATGTATAAAATGAAAGGCTATCTAAATTTAAGAAAAAAAATTGAGGAAGGAAATTAGTATCTATTAGTATAAGTTTTAAAATATCTCTTAGAAAGAAGTATTATGAAGTTCTTAATTTTCATGTTTTTAGTGATGGGCTCTAAATAATGATCAATACACAAGATCTACTCTTATCCAAGTATATAAGCTTATTATTCATCACTGTTGTACAGTCTCTCCTGCCACTAACAAAATTGTCTCTAAAAATTCTAGTGGTAGATTTATATTAATGAGGGCTAACCTGTCTCATAATATTATACTGCATGCATTTTTCAAACTATCATATATAATTACCTTTAAAAGTTACTATATTCTGCTTGGTTAATTTCTAACACTATAGTTTGGATACAATTTTGAGCACATCATAGTTGTTTTTTATACTCTTATTTAACAATTTTCAGTCAAACTTTCCTTTTTTTTTGATTCATAGTTTAAAGGTGCTGAATGGATTCTACTTCTGAGAGTAAGCTAACTACTTCTGTCAAAAGTACTCTAGCAACATAGCGGTTATTGTGTTAATAATTTCTATGATACCTACATGCCTGCATTTTTATGTAGTTCACCACCAGCCACACAGACTAATATCCTTACTAATAACTTAATTGTGATATACACAGAGTTTTATTTTTCTCTTCTTTCAGGTCTTAACTCAAATGTTATCTTCTTGGCAAGACCTTCCCTAACCATCCTATTTAAAAATACACTTCCAGGGTGCCTGGGTGGCTTAGTTGGTTGGGCGACTGCCTTTAGCTCAGGTCATGATCCTGGAGTCCCTAGATCAAGTCCCGCCTCGGGCTTCCTGCTCGGCAGGGAGTCTGCTTCTCCCTCTGACCCTAACCCCTCTTATATGCTCTCTCTCATTCTCTCTCTCTCAAATAAATAAATAAAATCTTAAACAAAATTAAAAATAAAACAAAAATACACTTCCAATGTTCCCTCCCCTGATTTATTTCACTCCATAGCATTTATCTTCCTGTGATATATTTTACTTATTTATTTGTTTATGGTCTGCCTCCCCTCTCTAGAATTGAAGTTTTATGATGTCAGAGATATTATATGCCCTTGTTAATGCTCTAATCACTGCTACTGGAGTAGTTTCTGGAATGTCATAGTTCTCAATAAATATCTGTTAAATAAACAAAAAACAAAACCCAGAATGAAATAGACATTATGTCTATATAGAAAATGTCAAGGGTGTTACAGGAAGTAGTGGAGGATGTTTTTAAGCAAAACATCTTTTAATATATTATGCAATATGGCATATAATATTCTTGGTAAGATGTGCCAACAAAAGTTGGTCTATATAAGTTTCTGTATTTCCACATAATAAGTATCCAGTTGTATAGAGCCATAAGATTTGGCAGAATCTTGAGATAGAAAATAAGAATGAAGTTCTTAGTCCTCTGGATTCATACTGACAATGAAGATATTAAATGATGAGCTGAGTACCTGCTATGAAGGGTGGGGATAGAGTAGAAGCTAGAAAACTGCACCAGATATGCTAGTGAGAGTTTGCTTCTCCGTTTCTAGATGCTGTGCCTCGTTCAGTCATCTTCACTGGGACTTGCTACTCACTGCCAAGAACAATATAAGAACCTGAAAAATATAAGACAGCTCCATCTCTATGGATTTTTTCCCTTATCTTCTGGTATGCATAGTACTAGGTAAATAAAGACCCCCTGTATAATTGCTTCCTCTGATGCTCTTCAACGTCTAATGAAGCCAAGTGTTCCATTATACCCGAGTAGGTCAGGGCATCACTACCAAAGCCACAAATCCCGAATCAAAGCTCATTTTGGCACTGGTGCCTGATGCAGGATGAAGGAAGTAGCAATATGCCAGGTGGAGATAAATCACTTAGCTGGCTGATTACATCAAATTGCTTCCAATATAATCAGCTGGGACACATTTACCAAACTGGCATTTCAAATCATTATAAGGAAGTTGAATTAATTACCTAGTTATATGGCTTAATATTATGTGCTCAATATGTGCCGTTAGTAGGCACGTAAAGTGTTAATTATTACATATGGAAGGAAAAATAGAGTAAAGTCAAAGCTGATTTTTGTTTATAATGTTAGACTTATCTTTACATTATGACTCTGGAATATTGTCCTAATTATGAACTCTGTTAGTTATCAATGAATGTTTCTGATTAACCTGAAATGTGTATGGAGGCATCAGCGGAGAAAATTAGGAAAAATAGACCTCACCCTACAACATTCAGCACCTGAATTTCCTTGTATCAGCCTCCATTTAGAGTCAATCAAAATTAGATTGCAACTCATTTTAAAATTTTCCTAGTTGTTCATTGCTGTCTGCCAGCCCTGGGACCGCAGCTCAGCTGTGCTCTGTCCTGTATACATTGTTTTTGATTAAAAGTCTTTATTCGTTGGTTGAGATGAGGTTTTACACAGTCCCTTGATCCACAGAGTTCACTGTCTTGCCATTTTCACATTTCATTACATAGAGAAAAGGAAACATGGGAAAGATTGGGCCATAGTATACATCATTTTTTTTAACCTTTGAAACTGATGACACGACAAGTGGCAATAAAAATGCATTTTAAATCCTAATATAGTGACATTGAAATTAATGTAAATGGTGAGTTCTGTGACTGTCTTCCTTTTCTATTTAAATGTTGAATACTGGGCACCTGGGTGGCTCAGATGGTTAAGCGTCTGCCTTCGGCTCAGGTCATGATCCCAGTGTCCTGGGATCGAGTCCCGCATCGGGCTCCCTGCTCAGCGGGGAGCCTGCTTCTCCCTCTGCTTCTCTCTCTCTCTCTCTCTCTCTCTCTGTCTCTCATGAATAAATAAATAAAAAAAAATCTTTAAATGTTGAATACTACTGCCTTGATTCCATAACAGAGATTTTTTTTAATGCCTTTTTTTTTAAAGTTGCGCTCAGAACTAAATGATTCCTGTTCTTAGGGATGTTAAGACTCAGACAACATCAAAATTAAAAGTATAAAGAGTTGATGGAGGCTTTTCATTATTGCTTCAAAATAATTTGGTCAGAGAAGTCTCTAAAATTTCATCCTGGCACAGAAAGAAAACCTTCCAAACTGTTAACACTGGTTACCTCAGGAAGGATTATGATTGTTTTTGACTTGTTAAAAACCAGAAATATTATTTTTGAAATTTAAAATACCTAACAATGTAAATTTGATCACAAAAAATAATGGAATTCTCACTTCGAAGAAGATAGTAAGTCCTTAGTTTTTATTGAGCATATTTATGACCCTCCATATATTCATCGCCATAAACTAGAAAATGCACTTATTCCACGTATTTATTTCCTGGGTGTTTTTATAGTAGACAGTTGCCTTCTTGATCCTACTGCCCATTATCCTACTCTCCTTCTCGTTTGGGAAGAATTCCCTTGATTCAAGTGATCAGAGTTCTATCTTCTAATACAAAAGTTCAAATATCCAGATACCACATCTCCCTGATACTGAACTAGTGAAATTCTTCACCTTTGAGCTGGAATCTGCAAAGACACAGGTACTATTAGAGATGTTAGTATGGCTCTATTGAGTCTTGTAGAAGTACCAAGTATGGCGTCCTTCACATGGACTTGACTATATTCCCTGCTTCTTAACTAAACTTTTAGTGTATGCTTATTTTCTGGGACTGATTCTACAGCTTTCCCATACACTCTTGAACTAATCATTATTTATTCAGAAAAATATATTTTTTTCTTTGGTTCACTAGTTTATCTCCTGAAAAAGTGCTCCTTATTATTTTTTTCTAACCTTGTGGCTAGAGACTTTGATTGTTAATTTAACAATAATTACAACTAAGCCAACTTCTTTAGTCTACAATATAACATAATCTCCAGGACAATGTAGAAGGCAATTATAAAAATAATTTTACAAATACATCACAACTGTGATTAATGCCCCAAAGTTTAATAGGGTGCTGTGAGAACACATAATGAGGTACCTGGCAGGTAACTGCCTCTGAGAGAAGCAATGTATTTTTCAGAGCTACGATGAAGGTGGAATCTGGATCATATTAAGGCTGGCAGCTGATGGGTACAGGACTGTTCTCCAGCTGATGTGTCTGATGAAGATCAAACTGAAACATAGGGCCATCAATATATGGTGTGTCTGTCCGCTGACATACTTTATTAATTCTCCTTTCCTCTTGGAGTTCTGGAGCCTCCGTTCTCAAAGGCCTTGGACCCAGGTTTCCTCCCCTCAGCAACCCAAAATTAGGTGTTCATATCACTTGAGAAAAAGAGTAATGAAAAGGCAAATAAATGTCTTCTGGTGGCCTCAAACATCAAGATATCAGCAAAGCTCTGCCTTCCGTGGATGCAGCCGTTCTTCCTCCTGGTTAGTTCCACTTTCTTTTAAACTTAGAGAATAAAAGTTTCCACCTGCAGGAAGTAAATCCAGAATTCTCCTTGAGAAGCAAAGTCTCATAAAAATCCACTATCCGCAAAGCAGAAAATAGATTTTCTTTTAGGCTAGTGTTCTCATTTTCTTTGCCACTTTAGTTTAATTTAGGTCCTGGGCATGAGTTTATTTTCACAGAGGTATTTATAGAGAGAAGAAGAGAGAGAGAAGTTTAAATTTGAATTCCTCCAATGCCTTTAAGATATCAGGGCTCTCTCCAAGGAACATGAATGTATTTCCTTCATAGTGGCGGCTTCCAAAACATGATGGCTAAGAGCCAGGCTCCAAAGCAAGTAGATGAGGTTGTTATTTCTGCTGTCACCTTCGTGGGACAATTCTTTACTCACCTAAGCCTCAACTTTCCAGTCTGTAAAATGTGGCAATAATAAGATTCTGGTGAGGATGGAATGAAATAAATTTGTGAAGTGTCTGGTACAATGCCTGGTCAATATCTGCACACTAGGCCTGCGCTCTTAACACAGCCATCATCATCATTTTTTAACAAATAGTCAGTACCAGAATAGCAGTGGAAGTTTTGGGCCACAGAAAGATGGACAGAGAAAGGAGCACATTCATGTCACATAGGCAACCTCTAAAAATATTTTAATTTTATAGAACCTATGCTCATCTACATTATTCATTTTCACCATTTTTATTGACTATGCCTCTTTGGATTAACCTTTATTTATTTCATTACAAAGCAGCACATTAAAATGTTTGAGTAAGGTCTCTGGAGTCAGAGAGCCTGGGATATAAATGCAGTCTCTCCCATTTTCGAGCTATACCCTGTTAGACCAGCTACCTCTCTGAGCCTCTGTTTTTACATCTTTAAAATAGGGGTACTAATAGTGTCTACCTCATAGAGTTGATGTGAGGATTAAATGAGATAAGATATGTAAAGTTTTTAGAACAGAGCCTAGCACAAGCTAAACATTCAAGAAATGTTAGTTCAGTATAATTATATTACAGAGTATCATAGATTTGGCATGTTCTTCTCCCAAAATCAATAGTGTTTTCATTTCTTATCCTGCAAAGCCTGTTCAAGGATTTTGCTCAGTATGCTAAGAGTTGATAAAATTTTCATTGAAAAAATTTAGGCTGAAACAAGCAGTGTTGCCAAATCTCAAATTTTCAAGATTGATTTAAGCAATTCTGTGCTATCAGTCAGGGTTCAGTCAGAAAAATAAAGAAACTACTCTATTTCAAGCAGGAAGAAATTTAGTGCAGTGAACTAGTGACTTAAAAATACATATAAAGGACTGGAGGAGCAGGGATTGTGGAAACCACTCACTACTACTCAATATTACTCACTTTTATCACAAGCCATGAGAGGATTAGAAAGTTCCAGAAGTCACAGGAAATTTTCACTAATGATCTCAGATCACCAAAGCACCAGATGAACAATTTCCAGGGATCCAAAGGAGTTGCAAAGAATCATATGTGTTGCAGCTTCTTTCAAATATTGTGGCCTCTGCTTGGTGGACTCTAAACCAGAAGGCTGCTGGCAAAGGATTCTGGGAAATGCATTTCCTAGGCTCTCAGTCACTGTGATATGAGGACAGCAAGGAAAAAAAAGTGCATGCTGGTTGTTCTTGGAAAAGTAATATGCAAGTCACTCCTCTGACCATTAGCATTCATTTGGACCCTTTTACGTATATTTAAATTTAAAACAAAAACAAAAGTAGCAGAATTCTTAAATCTAACATATTGAAATTATTTCTTATTCAAATACAGGTGTGCTCACTCTCTTCTTATAAAGGAAAGATGCCAAATTCCACCAGTTACTTTATCCAAATCAGAGTAATGTTTCTTATCTTTCTAGATTGGTCATGACAACTTTTGGATAAACTTTAATCTAAACAACAAATTTTAAAATGACCCACCAACAAAATGCTTTATACAAAACAGTGAGCACTGTGAATTGTGTAAGACTGATGAATCACAGACCTGTACCTCTGAAACAAATAATACATTATATGTTTAAAAAAAAAGGATAGTAGGAAGGGAAAAAAGAAGGGGGGAAATCGGAGGGGAAGATGAACCATGAGAGACTATGGACTCTGAGAAACAAACTGAGGGTTCTAGAGGGGAGGGGGCCGGGGGGATGGGTTAGCCTGGTGATGGGTATTAAAGAGGGCATGTATTGAATGGAGCACTGGGTGTTATACGCAAACAATGAATCATGGAACACTACATCAAAAACTAATGATGTAATGTATGGTGACTAACATAACATAATAAAATAAAATTAAAAAAAAATACATGCACACCCTGATCACTTAACTTAAAAAAAAAAAAACAGTAGAAGAAAGGAAAAAATAATATAGGTAAATATACACAAGTATATTCATAGTGAATCAGGTAAGAAACTATGTCTGGGCACTATAGTGACTTCTGCACCCAGATAGGAACCAATAATTGATTTTAATAACTTTCTTTTTGTGGTAACTGTTTTGTAACCATTGTGCTCAGTTCGCACTTCAACTGCTTATAGTTCTCTACCTGGTGAGTTACCCTAAACCTTAGTGGTCCCACCTGCATTAACATTCCTACAGGCCTCCATCAGTGTCTCCTCCCACAGATGAAAGCAGTAGGAATGTCCTAGAAAAATCCCTTCTGTTTTGCATGCCACCCCGCTGTGTAGCAGAGATCTTATTTTTCCTTAATAATCAAGACCATTCACTCCAAACTGTTCAGTGAACCTCTTCTTTGCCTGTTGGTTCATTGTTATCTCATCATCCAGTTTCATAGAAATTTCATATGTCCTATGGTAGAAGCATTCCTCCCTTAGGACTGGGAGCTGAAGTTATTAGGACAGGAATTGGGACATTAGGAATGAAAGGAGCCACTCCCACTTATTTCCTTAGTTCCAGACCCTTGTATTCTCATTATACTTCTAGGTGATTGGGTACCTGGTAAAACCCCATGAATCCTCTAGGTATTAGTATATTACCTCACTTATACACAGTAAATCAATTCCTTGGTCAAAAACAATGTTTCCTATGACAGAAACAATGGATCCTATGACAGGAAGTCCAAGGTTTATGCTGCTGGCAAAGTTTATGGGACTAGGAAGGAGAATCTATACCCACAGTGTCTATTCCACAGAGCTCAAATTGCTACCCTTAATGAGATATAAAAATTCAATGTATCCATTTGCCACCATGTGACTGGCTGATGGTAGGGAATGGTACAGTACTGGGGACTCAACTTTCATCTTAGCCCTTGACAAACTGGGTACTCAGTAATGGTATTCACTGGCTGGATTAGCCTTAGAGAAGGTCCACTCATGTGGCTTAACTTTTGGATGACTTCCATCTGTGCTACTTTGAATACTTTGTTTTTTCATTTATTGAGCAAACACTGAAGTGGTTTTTGAAAGATAGTGATTAACATGCACAGATCAAAATCATCTTGTCTATGTGATTCCTGAGGGTTTCCTCTGCAGTGTATGCCCTTTGGTGAGGCAGTGTATGTAGGGGATACAAATACCTGTACACTAAGTAATGACCTAGAATGTTCTCTTCTGTTGATCTTTCATTTACCTCCTCCTCTGACTTCCTGGTCACCAATGTTCCAGGCATGCTCCTTCCATATTCATCGCAATTTAGTCAATCCATTAAAATCATCTATTAATTGGTATATATCCACTATCTGGTTCATTTCCCTGACCAGCAAAGTGAAACACTAAATGCACTGTCAAGTTTCTGTCTACTAGGAAGTTTCTCTTTCCCAGCCTTCTAGGACCCCAACTGAGTGGAGTCGTTCTGCTATAGTTGTGTGGTTCTGACAAGCTGCAAATCTCTTTTTTCTGTGTAAACCAGCCTTGAAATTTTTCTTTCTCATAAAATTGGTTATAAAAAACTCTTCATGGGGCACTTGGGTCATGGGATTGAGCCCCACATTGGGCTCCCCGCTGAGCATGGAGCCTACTTGGGATTCTCTTTCCCTCTGCCCCTTCCCCACCAACTCACCCCCCCCCTTGCAGCTCTCTCTCCTCACAAAGCAAGCAAGCAAGCAAGCAAGCAAGCAAGCAAGCAAGCAAGAGAGCAAGAAAGCAAGAAAGCAAGAAAGCAAGAAAGAAAGCAAGCAAGAAAGCAAGCAAGCAAGCAAGAAAGAAAGAAAGAAAGAAAAAGAAAGCAAGCAAGAAAGAAAGAAAAAAAGAAAAAGAAAGAAAGAAAGAAAGAAAAAGAAAAAAAGAAACTGTCCATGAGGTCACAGGTATAGGCTGAGGGAGAAGTGGCAATACTTGTAACTGCAGAATCTAGAGGGGCTTTTGTTCTCAATGATAGGGGAGTACAAGGGGTAACAGCTTAACTTTTACTTTGGAGGGAATATGTTAAGATAACAGAGGCCATTGGCACTTTAGAAACTTCACTGAGATAGCAGGCCCCAGAATTTCCATGGAGATCACTTGCCAACTTCTTGCACATTATGTGTCATACGAAGGTATCTAGGATACTTGTTGATTCTTGTCAACCAGATCCAAAGAGGATGTCAGCAGTGTCGTAAATTCCAAAAACCTATGGGTTGTAAGGATGATTAAGATGCCTGTGGAGAGGTAGAAAATTTAAATAACCCTGGTAAGAAAAAAAAAACAAAAACAAACCCCAAACCAAAAACCCAAAACTGCCACTAGTAATCTTTTTAATGGGTTTAACTTTAAAGACTGGCTGTAGGTTTTCCATTTGTACGAATTAGTGCTTTAGAAAAACTGAAAATTGGGAAAAAAGGAAAATATTTTCATATCTAATAAGCAGATTTACAAAACAAATCAGATGAATAAAAGTGATATCTGAGAGTAGGAGTATTATGTAAAAAGAACAAGTAATCATGTAAAACAGTGAAAGGAAGCAAGATAGGATCATAAGATAGAAATGAGAACTTAAAAATGAATTTTAGAGAGATAATGAAGATGAGGGATAAGTACAGATAAGGCAAAGGGAAAAAAAAAGCAACAATTATATAGAATGCTAGGATAATCCATTCGTGAGTTATTTTATCAACTGTAATTACTTTTCTTTTTCAATTAACAACCATGAAAGGGAAAACATCCCCAGTGCTGAAAAGCATTTACGACTCGTATATAAGAAAAATAACATTTTGCTACAGTGCCAATGCCAGGAATATCATAGATTCTATTTGAAATTTAAATGTGCCTAATGTTCATCTTTGTGTAGATATTTAAAACTCACACATGCTGATTAATTATTTTCATTTTCAAGGTTGCCATTGTCAAAAAAATTTAAGTACTTCTCTGGAATAATTTAATATCATTCTCTACTAGTAAAATTAGTCATCTTCATGCTGCTGTTATAGATTAAAACAATATTACTGGTTCTAGAAATAGTTTTCTTTGCTACAATTGAAATACAATATATATAAAAACTTATGTTTCCCCTCAAATTTCTCCCAATTTTACATTATTTAATAGTTTTTGGCATTTTAAATTTTACATTTTATTATTTTTATTTTATGGGAATATACATCTAACAGATTTTTAAAAATCAGAATATATTTCCAGATTCTTTAATTTTACTGGGTCTAAAGTATTAGGTGCTTAACCAACTGAGCCACCCAGGTGCCCAGAATTACACGTTCCTAATATTGCAATACTGGAGGGGAATTGAGAGAAGTACCATTAAAAGTATGTAGTAAGCATCTGCCATATAGTAGGATTGGCACCATGTTAACTACAGCACAAAGCATAAATGCTCGTTGCCTTCTGGTGATTTATGATCTAATTCATAAACCACTCTAAATCCCTCCTCATTTTATACATCTGTGAATTTAAAAAAATCTCATTTCATTGTTTTATGGTTTGTATTTTTAAACATTATACTTCTAAATAACTGTCCACGTAAGAGTTAAGTGGCATGCTTTTTATTGTTAGGTGAGTGTTTTTGGTTTTGTTTTTCAGATTTCAGCTCTGCTATTTTGTAAATTAGTTTTATTGAGATATAATTCACATATCATAAAATTCAACCATGTAAAGTATACAATTCAGTAGTTTTTAGTATATTTGCTGCTATCTAATTTTAGAATATTTCATCACCCCCTAAGAAACCCTGTTTCAATCATTACTCATTCCTCCTTTATCTCAGTCCTTAGGAATACCGTCTACATTCTGTCTCTATGGATTTGTTTGTTCTGTACATTTCGGATACATGGAATCATATAATATGTAATCTGTTTCATTTTTTTTTTTTAAGATTTTATTTATTTGACAGAGAGAGACACAACGAGAGAGGGAACCCAAGCAGGGGGAGCGGGAGAGGGAGAGGCAGGCTTCCCGCGGAGCAGGGAGCCCGATGCGGGGCTCGATCCCAGGACCCTGGGATCATGACCTGAGCCGAAGGCAGACGCTTGACGACTGAGCCACCCAGGCGCCCCTGTAGTCTGTTTCATCTAGTTTCATTCACTTACAATGGTATTTTCAAGATTCATCCATCTTGTAGCATGTATCAATACTTTACTCTCTTTGTGGACAAATAGAACCGTGTGGATATACCGTATTTGTTTATCCACCCGTCAGTTGACTGATAACGTAGATTGTTTCCACAGTTTGGCTATTATGAATAACGCTGCCGTAAACATTCATATACAAGTTTTTGTGTGGACATATGTTTTCAATTGTCCTGGATACATACCCAGGAGTGGAATTGCTATGTCATATGGTAACACATACCTATATAAATAAATCTCATCTTTCTTTAACAAAATAAAATATATACACACAGAGGTTAAAAATTTTATGAACATCTTTGTCATACTAAGCTGGATCAGTATACAAGTTATTGTTCATTATTATCCCTGTTGGCAATTTAGCAACATTCCTGAATCATTGCATTCTCTGACTGGGCCAATTGGATTGTGGCCTAGAATTACCGATGAAAAGCCCTTCTGTGAGAAATACAAACCATTGCTCCTGGATTGACAGTGGGATACATAGTGAGCTTCGACAGATACAAAGTTTTACAATAGTGTCTGAGAATTCTCCCACAAATTATCTGCTTTGAGGCTAGGGACAGCTATAAACATACATAGTGAATCCCTACACTTCTTGAAGTTGCTTGAGTCTCAGAAAGCTAGCAGTGAACCTGAGAGTTAGAGGCTTTTCCTCATCTTTACTTTTCCAATGTACCCAATAGTTTTCCAAGTTCTGAATTCCTTGTATTAAATTTCTTCCTTCTTGGGTTACTTGGAGTCATTTTTGTGTTTTTTTTCTTATTGAAACTTGATATATTTATGTTGGAGGCTTTACCACACATATTTTTAAGTCCTATGGAATCAAAATTCTATCCACACATTTAAGAGATATTTATTTTATTTTTTTTTAAGGTTTACTTACTTATTTTAGAGAAAGAGAGTGAGCGAGAGAGAGCTCTTGAGAGCAGGGGGAAGGAGGAGGGGCAGAGGGAGAGCATCTTCAAGCAGACTCCCGCTGAGTGTGAAGCCCAGCTTGGGGCTCCATTTCAGGACCCTGAGATTATGACCTGAGCCGAAGTCAAGAGTCAGACACTTAACTAACTGAGCCACCCAGGTGCCCCTAAGAGAGTTTATGTTAAATATTAACTATTCTTTTTGAAGATTTATTTATTTATTTATTTATTTGACATAGAGAGAGGGAACACAAGCAGGGGGAGCAGCAGACAGAGGGAGAGGGAGAAGCAGGCTCTCCTCTGAGCAGGGAGACTGATGTGGGGTTAGATCCCAGGACCCTGGGATCATGACCTGAGCCGAAGGCAGACGCTTAACCGACTGAGCCACCCAGGTGTCCCTAAACATTAACTATTATAAGAAGCTTTCTCATGCTGCCATCTCCCTCACCTTGGTATTGCTGTAGCTTCATCCAGATTGTCTATGAAAGAAAGAAAGTTTCCTACTGGTGCTTTATGCTGAGGTCACCACCTTAATGCCTGTGGGATAATGAGCTCCATTGCCTAGCTCTTGAAATATCACAGCTCACTGAATTTTCTTCCTGCTTTCATCAGATGTGTCTTCATGGACAACATGTGGAACTTTCTCTAATTTGTTATGGAAGGGCTCTGGTTCCTTATGAGACTTTATGGGAATGCATGGAGAAATAGTATTCATTTTCGGCTTTCAGCTTGGAAAAAGAGTCCTTGGAGTGTTATTTTTCTGCTCATTTTGTTTTCAGCCAGTTATCCAATTTCTTCTTTTATAATACATTTTGGTACTACAACCAAGACATGTAGAGAAATACATTGATAAAGATGTTGTTATCTATAAATACATGTGTAAAGACTACTTTCTGAGAACCCGCTACATGCCAGATACTGTATGATACATTTTACATAACACTAAGGGTATTTTTTAGTGCATACTATGTTCAAGGCTTTCTCTAACTGAGCCACCCAGGCACTCCTGTTTTGTTCTTTTCATGAGCAAATAATATAGTCATGTTTTGCTCATAATTCTTCAATGGTTCCCTATCACTTACAGTATGAAATTCTCTACTTTTTAGCATGGTTCAAAAGGCACTTTGTGCTTTGATTCCTTGAACCTATTAAGTCTTAGTTCCCTCCATTTCCTCCAAACTATATCTTTCCCTAACATTGTGTTTTTCCATCTGACTGGGATGCTTAGATGACTAGCAAACTCCTAA
Organism: Callorhinus ursinus; assembly: GCF_003265705.2. Classification (NCBI taxonomy): domain Eukaryota; kingdom Metazoa; phylum Chordata; class Mammalia; order Carnivora; family Otariidae; genus Callorhinus; species Callorhinus ursinus. The sequence continues at coordinate 25,943,560 of NW_027397076.1, forward strand.
TCATTCTTCAGGTCTTACCTCCTTACCTCCAGACAGTCACCTTCCACTGATTTGATTTCTTCAGGAAGACTTGGATAGAATGTCATCTCTATTGGCATTGCTTCTTGCACATTTGTGGTGGTGAAGTATGCTTCTGTCATAGGCCTGTTGTGAAGATTAAGTAAGAGTGTCCTTGGAAGAGACTCAATAGAAAGCTTTGACTACTAAGCATTATCCAAACATATTAAATAAGCACATCGTAATTTTATGTATTTTTTACAGCTTCTCATTTTTTTGTTGTTCTACCTTTAATATTGTAAATTCTTTTACACAGGATTTGTGCTTATGACCAGAAAAGATGCTGGGAATATTCTAGGTGTGGTTTATTGGACAACATTTACCTGTTGCTGAGACTCTCTAGTTGGTCACCAAACCAAATTTGAAAAGTTTTTAGGTCCTAAAATGAAAATAATTTGCCATGGTGATGTACATGTCGATTTGCATTTAAATAGTGTTATTGACCGGGAAGAACTGAAGTGAGTCAGCTGAGCATCTCTGGTGATGACAGAACAACCAGAGTTTCAATTGCTTAGATACTTAAAAAGTGGGGATACTAGGCCTCCTTTCAGGGACAACTTGATGGAACCACACAAATTCTTTGCTTGCTTTCTGGGCTGCTGGGTCTTGCTGATGAAGCTACCATTTCTTCACTAGCAAGAAGATGACAATACAATGATGGCTCACAGCCTGTTAAGATACACAATAATTCCTATTCCTTCTGTTAGGAAAGCTCGTACAGTGTGCCCTCAGTGAAAACTAACAATAAATAGCCTCGTGTTCTTAAACGAAAATGAGTATATGTGGATGTGTCTTATCATTGTTATCCTCAAACATAAAAGAACCTGAGATCTATGACCTGAACAACATAGTCAGGCATTGTTAATGCCCTATCTTTTTATCTTTATAACCACAAATTCTTAGCAATATTCTTGTCCCATATCAAACATTGGGTGAAGATAAAAGAAAAGAAAGGAAAAAAAAAAAAAGAGGGACACACACGTGCACACACACACAGAATGAAGGAAAGGTGGGAAGGAAGGAAGCCTGACAACAGTCATTACTTTCCTGAAGAGGAAACCCTTAAAAACTGTACCATTCTTCCTGTATTTATTCACGGAACAAACATTTACTTTATGGCAATAGTACTTCAGACAGCTTACCATGTGCTGGGGGCCCTGCCCTCATGGGGATACCAGAGAATAAACAGGAAAAGCAAATGAACTAGAAGCCATCAAATAGAGCTACATATAAAATTAAACAGGGCTACATATAAAATTAAACAGAGCTACATATAAAATTAAACAGGGTGACAGGCTAGGCAGTGCCTGGTGAATGGATCACTTTAGATCAGGTGGTCAGGAGAGACTCCTTACCTTATTAGTGTGACTTAACACCTAGCAGTGTGGTTTTCTGGGTGAGCTCACGCTGCACCAGGTGCTGTTCAAAACAAAAAACAAAAGTAGCCAAAGACAATTGCCCTGAAAAATATTAGTGAAGTTTGGGAAGAACTATGACCAATTTGGTCCCAGAGAACCCGTTCTGCTTCCTCTGTTTTGCCACTCACACCATTCCCCCTTCCAACGTTCAGGCCTGGTCCAAATCCAGTCAAAACAGTTTCCATCACAACAAGATTGGTTTATGAATGTGGTGATTCACGCTGCCATCTGATTCTCTGCATTTGGCTGAGAGCAATGCTCCAGGCATGGAGACACGGAAAGCCAGTGCGATTCAGATTTGAAAATACAATCAGTATTATGTTCACTAAACCCTCTCATTTTTATCACAGTGTTTTTATTGACAGATATGAAAAGGAGAATTATTCTTATCACAACCAGATTTTAAAAAGAGTCAATGAGAAGAAGTTCAAGTGCCTTGGAGTACCAAAGATATTTTGTTCTGCATTGACAGCAAATGAAACAGTCATTTAGAAAAAATAACAGCATGTGGATTAAGTGGTCAACACAACCTGATGCACCCAGTGAATTTGAGTCATTGACATCTAGGAAGGTGGTTATTAAGCTTCAATGGACAGAGAACTAAAAATTCTCCCTCTGAGCTTTTCACACAGGATCATTGCAGAGGGTGATATTCCAGACACGGGACAATGGTTTACCTGATGCCCATAATCGAAAGGAAGAAAAAGGTAACCAAGGTTTACTTAGTGCTTTTGATGTGCTACTCAGGCAATATACTAGATACCATGTATGTATTTCCTCCTTCCAGGTGCCCTTCCATTTCTGCGTGGGCTACTTCACCAGGGCATCACCCTCTGCCTTCGATAAACACTCTTCATTTATGTTCAAGTCTTCTGCAGCTTTTACTGGGATTTAGACATGGAGGCTCCATGGCTGTAGTTACAGTTTATCAGTACAGAAGAGCAGTGTGCACATCCCCACAAAAGAAGTAAATGCAAGCTCATAAGGGGATAAAAGGTGCCTATTGACTGAATTTCCTTCTAGAAACTATACTTAGGAGATGGAAAATCCTGTAATGTAACCATATTCAAAGTATACGTACATAACCTCTTTCACTAAAAAAAAAAAAGAAAGAAATAGGAAAGAGAAGAAAGAACAAAGAAAGAAAGTAAACAAAAGATTCTGTCATCTTGCCTCTGACTTATTTTTAAGCTTTTTATATGGTAAGATCAACAAAGAAAAAATAAGTTCAATACTGAGAAGAGATGAAGGGAAGAGTCAAATACTGGAACAGAGGTGGAGAGCCTTTGTGGCATACCCCCTTAGGCTAGGACATAAATTAAACCATTCCCCAAGGGTTGCCTCACAAGAGCAGACTGGCTATTAAGGCAAGGTTTAGAGATCGTCTTATTTATTGTCTGGGTTTTTGTTGTTTCTTTTTGTAACTAAAGCATATTGGAATTTTCCTCCCTGTATTTTCATTGAACCAAGGTTATAAAAGTGATCTGAATTATATATTAGCCATTTACATCCTCATTTACATTGAGAAATCTCTCAATATGAAAAATTTGAAAGTGAATGATTATGTCAGGTATGTTTAGAATAGTAAAGCCATAACAGGAAATGTGATTTGCATTTTTGACATTTATCCATACGTTAATTACTTAAGTGTTCATGCATAAGTGAAAATTGTTGAATTTTCTTCATATGTTAGTTATTGACCAAAATCTTAATAATATTTAGATACACATCATTCAGGCATTATCTTCTTATGTGGAATATACCTCCAGAAATAAAGTATGAGCCTCTAGGGTAACTGAAAAACCACTACATTTTATAATTATCAGATAAAGTCTAAGGCGATAAATATTGTCTTTAAAACACCTGGGAAACCATTATCTCTGAAAATAAATTGTAAACTAAGCATGATTTTATTTTGCAGGATTTTGAAGCTATAAATCAATTTATGCTTTGCCTCTATTCATTTAACCTATTATTCCCTCACTTCCCTATTTCCAAGGAAGTGATAATAATAACCCCCCACCCCCAACGTATCTCACAGGGGCTATTATGAAGATAAATGGCATAATATATGTGAACATGTTTTGGGCTACTTGAAGAGGTATAGAGACAGACTTGAAAGAGTCATTTAGAAAAACTAACAGAGTATAGACGAAGTGGTCGACAAGACTTTACATATATAAATAAGTTTAGTATTAATTGCTGTTGAGGAGCTATAGCATGAACGTTTAATAAGATTTTTATACTTTCATGTAAATAAAATTTCAGAGATACATTCAATATATGGTCAAAAAAAGGAATCAGTGATTTACCACATCCTCTGATTCAGATGATTCAAAATAAATGCTATTGATTTTTTCCTCTTGAGTTCATTATTTTTGATCACTCTAGTAAGTCCTCATGGGCCAGCATTCACAGCACTTTTTTGGGGGGCTGTTGAGCCTAAACTCAGAAATATACCTAGACCTTTTTACGTGTGTTACAACTATAAATGGTTAAGTCAGTGGCTTTATAGAGTTAACAAATTATATTCTTCTCATTAATCCCTAAAAGACATTGTGTTATTTTCCATCTTAATTGTGCTATTTTTCAATCCACCATTTTACCCATAAATAGAGATGAACAATGATACAAGTTATCAGAAACAACAGATAATCCATTGATCCCTCCAGCAGAAAAAGCAGTTGTATGCAAAGGGGACAGTTGTGGGGATCTGTAAAAATGTGGCTGTGATCTATTTTTTCTTGGCTTCAATGCATTATTGGAGAGGAGTCTCAGCTGGGTTCTCCAATCCCTCAGTTGAATTGTGGTTATTCATGGGTTCAAGGTCATCAACAATCATAAAATGAATGCAGATTAATATGGGGAATTGAATTTAATTCTCGTTACTCTGGAGAAATAGCTCTGGGAACGGATGCTATGTCTGCTGTCTAATAGATACCTTCTGTGCTCCCAAGGCACCTTGCCTACAGAAATGTTTTCACTTGGATTAATAAATAAGCCAGGCAATAGCATGTATCCTCTAAATGACCAAAATCATCGATTGTGCATTTTTATCCCAGCAACTAGAACAGTGGCTGAAATGAAATAGATGCAGTATACAATATGCTTATGTGGATGAATGGATGTCTTGAAACAAATTACTTATTAACCATTTTAGACCTCAACCTGGAAAAATATTATTCCTGTATTTTGAGGTCAGATAAAATTAGAAAAAGAGACCATGGAAAGAAACTTGGGAGAAAAGGGTAAATTCAAAGTCCTTTAAAGCACAGATGCTTTGTTGGGGAAGGGAGACACCTTATTAGGCTCTTCAGTTACACATAAACAAAGCAAATTCTCTGCCTCTTGTTCTTTGTTCCTAAAGGAAACTGGGGCAATTATTTGGATCCTTTAAATCAGGGCTCTATTTCTGAATACTTGTTCTTTCCTTTGTCCAAAATCTCTCTCTCTCTCTCTGTTTTGTTTTGTTTTGCCTTGAATACGGTTAAAGCAGGATGCCCTGCAATGGCAAAGTAATTGCCTTTATAAAGATTATATATTCTTCTTTGGGAAGTTACTCATAAAATAAAAAGAGGTGAGTCTCAATCACTTGAGGTAAGGCGTATCTGATCTTTAACCAAGAATTAAATGATGTGTCCAGCACCTTCCAGGGATCCACGTATCACAAACCCTGGTCGGGAAAGGCTTGGCATTTCTTGCCCTGTGTGTTGGTGTCTTCAAAACAAAGGCAACTGCTGTTAGTTAGCAGGTGTGGAGGTTTACGTGCTGTGTTGCCGTCGAAGTTTGAGGCAGACCATAGTACTTCCAAAAATAGGGATTATTTAAGAGGTGAAGAAAGGCAAAAGGTGAGAGAAAGACAAGTTAACCAACTTCTCAAATTCCTTCTCTTAGTATGCAGTAGTGTTCCTAACAAAATCTCTTAGTAAGAGATCATTGAAATTTCAAAAAAGTAGTTAAAATGTTTTATTATATTTTACTTAAATGAATTAGTTCGTACATTGCTCTCAGAAAACCCAAATTATGAAGAATTTGTCTTAAGCAAAGAACTCTTCTATCTTCTTTGACCAATTCTGTAATAGGTCTGAGAATCTCATGGAACGTGTACAAATGTGGAGTTGGACCTTTGAAATAGTATCAAATTTTTAGATTGTGATAGTAATTTGAGATTTCAACATTTATCAATATTTTTAGAATCTGTAGTTTTTTTACAGGTGATGTTCAAAATTGTTGTATATTAATTGCAGAAAATGTTCATCATACATCCAAAAATCTCCACTGGGATTAATGTAAATAATTGGACAAGGCATTAAAATATTAAAACAATCTTTCAAATACCAACAACAAAAGAATGAATTATGGTCTTTGACCTGAAATAAAACCAGTTTTAATTTTGTGCTACCTACAATTATTTGGTATGAACTCTTGCTTGACACTGATAATGTTAGAAAAGACTTAAAAAGGTAAATAAACCTAAGGTTGGATGCTCAATTTTAAACAGCTTAAAATACACTATTTCAGAATTTAGAGAAAATAGTTTTTTAATTGAAAAAAAACTGCATATAAAATATGCAACAGAGGGGCGCCTGGGTGGCTCAGTCATTAAGTGTCTGCCTTCAGCTCAGGTCATGATCCCAGGGTCCTGAGACCGAGCCCCGCATGGGGTTCCCTGCTCAGCAAGAAGCCTGCTTCTCCCTCTCCCGCTCCCCCTGCTTGTGTTCCCTCTCTAGCTGTGTCTCTCTGTGTCAAATAAATAAATAGAATCTTAAAAAAAATATGCAACATAACTGAATTTTTTATAAAATATGAAGAAATTAAGGAAATGAAAATATTTGCATAACTATAAAGGAGAAGATCCATATACAAATAATACTGATATTAATGTCTATAGATACTATTGTATAGCTATTATAAATTCAAAGTATGGTCTTGATGGAATAGGGTTGAGCAAACTGAGGCATATATTACTACTTTAAATTTTCTTTATAGGGGCACCTGGGTGGCTCAGTCAGTTAAGCGGCTGCCTTCGGCTCAGGTCATGATCCCAGGGTCCTGGGATCGAGCCCATGTCGAGCCCCACGTCAGGCTCCTTCCTCAGTGGGGAGGCTGCTTCTTCCTCTCCCTCTGCCTGCCGCTCCCCCTGCTTGTGCTCTCCCTCTCTCTATCTCTATCAAATAAATAAATAAAATCTTTATAAAAAAATGAAATAAAAAATCCAGTTTTCTGCCTCCCTGACCAGTTCTTTTAAAAAAATAAATAAAAATAAAAAATAAATTTTCTTTATACTATCCTAGCACTGAAAGAAGTCAAAGAAATGTGTATAGTTCTAGATGTTGCATTATAAAAATATATAAAATAAATATATATAAAAATTTGGTGTAGGTAATACAAAATTATATAATTAAATTAAATATTTTTGTAATAGCTTCTGTGAAGTGTTAAATTTTTAAATATTATCCCCAAGACAATGTTTGGACATAGAGTAATGCCAACGTGCATTACAAATTCATAAACAATTTCAGACAATTTTTTTTCCAAACTGAAGTTATTAAGGCAGATAAATCCTATTTAAGCACTGTGATGATTTGACAAAAGTCTAATTTGGCATTATTGTCAATAGAATACAAATTATTTGAAAATCTTGATTATAACATATAATGAGTAATTCTGCTGACATGGAAGCTAGAAAATTGTTATATGAAATAAATATATAATAATTTATGATTTGTTTTGCTTTATTATTCATCCAAATGCTTTCGTCCTTCAATAGAATAACGAAGGATGTGTCATATTTAAGTTTGTTCATTTTTGATATATTGCTGACCTTCAGTAATAAAAATTATCAAAGCTTAGTGCACATTTTTCAATGTATTCATTATGAAGGGATGCTTGTCAAGGTAGAAAGGAAGACTGGGTTTCATTTAATAGCCCGTAACTCCAAATCACAACTTTTAAATATTTAATCTACATTTATCATGTTTTCCAGGTCTCACAAATGTTAGGTATAAATCTGAGGTGAGTCTTGCTCTGAAGGAAGTGGACATTTCTATTTTTACTAATCTTGTGAAGAAGCCAGAGCATCAAAATATAATTTTCTACAAGTTAAAAATATAACTCATAAAAACATAAAGTAAGCTCACGTCAAAAACATTCATGAAAGTCAAGAAAGAAAGAAAGAAGTCAAGAAAGAAAAGAAAGAAGTCAAGAAAGAAAAAAATGCTGAAATGACACTGCTAAATTAAATACAAAACTAATATCCTCCAGGACCATAAAACATAACCTTTGGGGTTATTTTTTCTATCAGACAGAAATCATTTGTATCTCAACTGAGCAAAAATCATTTGCAATTTAACAGTCTTCTAAAGGTTACATCTAACTGCACAGAGTCAGAAACTTTATCAATAGTAAATAATAAATCCAACAAAACTGAATCCTCTTAGAGAATCAGATAAGCTTGGAGTAGACCCATTCGTGTTCTAGTATGTCATGGACAGGACGTGAAGTCATGCTTTGTATCCCACGTTTTGGATACTTTTTCTTAGTAAGGGAAAGGAAATGAAATCTGGGAAATTCAGTCTTATATTGGGGTGAGAGAGGGACTCCTTTAACTGGAGCTTGGGCAGTGGGCCAGGACTCTGCTGGATATAAGTGGACTCAAAAACATGCCCTGTGGTCAGAGTAACTTGGCCTTAGCCATTTAGAAGCAGGTTGGAAGCAAGGCCTGGAGGTGCCCTGTGGACTGGCCCTCTTCAAGGATGGGCCCACGCTGGTGCACTCCAAAAGTACCCTTATTTTATTGTAATTGTAATTTATTCTGTGTTTTGATAACCTTTCTGTATCTCCAGCCTTCAGTAAAATCCAGCCAAGTGATAGCCTCCTCATCTTTAGCTGTGTGGTAGGAACGTAAACAATGGATCTGTTCCATGACTGGGCAAGTTATTCATGTTAAGCATGGAAAGAAAGGGGAAGGGCAGTGTTTTTCCTAATGAGGCCAGTAGAGTGGTAACAGCAGTGGTTCAAGGCAAAAACTTCATAACTAATACTGTGTGCATTAAATAAATCCCTTTGCACTTGAAATATCTAGTGGTTTCTGTTTTTCTGACTGATGGACATAGTTCTTATTATTTTATTATATTATTTCTATTAGTGTCAGTTATAATATTAGTATTATTATTAATATCCTCTGAAACATTATCTAGGAACCACAAAGTCTAATAATATAACATTCTTACCTGATTTTCCAATGCGCTACTCTAGTCCTTTTACCCACAGACTTCGTCCTTGATCCAGAAGCATATATATAAAAAATGATCAACAGTTATATGAACTGGTGTCTCATTTAAATACACCACTATGGATTTATATCTATCATTGATCAATGGCTTAATGGGTGGAGAGATTTATTTCATTTGACACCAGTCTAAGAAAGATCATTGACATTTTGGAGAACAGATTTTGCGCAATTAGAAAAATGTGTAATCAATAATAGGAGAGTTCTCATGTCCCACATAAAGCAAACGTGTCGAGAACTATTGTGTGATTTACCTTTAATACATTATCTTCCTCCAGCTCTCTATCGATTACCCATGACTTACAGCAGTTTGAAGGGGAAAATAGACACCACACAGGTAACCTTGTTTCACGGCTGAAACAGGTAGAGTTTATTTCCAGTAGCTGGACTGCTTTGCTAAGAGAAACTTGGATCAATGGATTTAACATCCAGAGTTATAAATTCATAGAAAAATGTGAGACTGTGAGGGCTTAAAACTAAGGAATAATTTTCAAGAATTATTTGGAAAAGATACAACGGATAAACAGATGTGGAGAGAAAGTATCTGGCTCATCAATGCACTTAAAATGTTCTAAGCGATCAGTCTGGCTCACCTCAGGGTCTCTTCATTTTTCTTTGGTTCTCATTCTTCTCTTTCTTCAAGGACTTAATTCTATCTTAACATTGTCATTTCTGCCTTTCCTCATCATCTTCACGTTAGTGTCTGGAAAAGACTGCCATTCAATTGTCACTTCCACCTGCTTGTTTTTGCTGGCAAGCAACAGGTTCCTTATTACACACTAGCCGTGTGAGCTTGAAAAATGTCTTTACTTTGAAAGACTCTTGCTAACAGCATATTTCAGCAAATAGTGTCATTGGCGAGGTTGATATCTTTATTAATAATCTGGAGTTTATAACCATAAACATGCGACTAACCATAAATAAGAGTGATATCCAGGCACAACATGTAGAACCAGCACTGTTACAGTTATACCACTTGTAACATCTGAGAATTCTATGCATGAAACAGTCTACTGCTTTCTGAAAGCTGAAAAAAGAAAATACAAAGAACTGCTGGAAAGTAATTTAAAGCGTTGTTGACTAGAAGACACATTATGGTGAAAGAAAATTAACCCTGGCTTTCTAATGAGACCACTTGAGCTCAATCCCTGACTCCTTTATTCTTCTTTTCTAAGATTTTATTTATTTATTTGAGAGAAAGAGAGAACGAGCAGTGGGGAGAGGCAGAGGGAGAGAGAGAGAGAGAGCGAGTGCGCTAGTGCACAAGCCGGGGGAGCAGCAGAGGCAGAGGGAGAAGCAGGCTTCCCGCAGAGCAGGGAGCCCGATCTGGGGCTCGATCCCAGGTCCTGGAGATCATGACCTGAGCTGAAGGCAGTCGCTTAGCCGACTGAGCCACCCAGGCTACCCCCTAACTCTTTTATTCTTTTTTTTTTTTTTTAAGATTTTATTTATCTATTTGACAGAGACACAGTGAGAGAGGGAACACAAGCAGGGGGAGTGGGAGAGGGAGAAGCAGACTTTCTGCTGAGCAGGGAGCCCGATATGGGGCTCCATCCCAGGACCCTGGGATCATGACCTGAGCTGAAGGCAGATGCTTAACGACTGAGCCACTGAGACGCCCCCCCGACTCATTTATTCTAAGGATTAATTCATTTAATTCACCTCTCTCCCTCTCTCTCTCTCTTTCTCATTCTGTCTTTCTGTCTCTCCGTCAGTCTCTCTCTCTCTCTCTCTCTCACACACACACACACACACACACACACACACACACACACACACGCACATGCCACACATCTGGCTTATATCAGGGGCCAGACAGCTATGACTTGCAGGCCAAATTCAGCCTATCACCTATTTTTGTAAATAAAGCTTTACTGGAAAACAGCCATATCCCTTTGTTTACATTTTATCTATGGTTGCTTTTTCACTTCAAAAGCAGTTTAGTAGTTGTGACAGAGACCATATGGTTGCAAAGTCTAAAATATTTACTATTTGGCTCTTTACAGAAAACATTTGCCGATCTCTGGCTTAGATTATAGCAGAATACCAAAAAATATTAGTCTCATCCGTTTTAGGTTGAAAAAATATGGCAGAACACCTAGTGCCTAGGTCTTGGTTTCCAAAGCATTCTCCAGTAAAAAGAAGCAGGGCTCCTTGGAAAAATGGTTGATTCTATGGCTGGGGCAGGAAATATACAGGGTGAGCCTGGGGCATCTTGTAGTTCCCCCCCAAAAAAGTGATTAAACAAAGCAAAATAAACAGTAATAGGGCTATGTCAATGAACATACAAGGAAAGGTACTCCCAGTGATGAAAGCTGAAACGTTTGAGTAAATAAATAAATAGATAAATAAAAAATGGTATTGGGTTATAATTCAAGGTCTAAAATAAATCTCCATGAGTTCATACTGATATAAATAGCTGACTGAATAAATAAATAATGGAGAAAAATAGAAAAATCTCCAGTACAGAAGAATTTTAAATAATTTATGTAGTCTGCCCTCAAGGAGGTGTAACTGTCCATTCCGTAAGTGAGGCTGTGCTAGTGACTTCCTTCAAAGATACAGTACAGAAAAAGGGACAAAAGTAACTTTGTAGGAGAGAAACCTGACAAACACTACTGAAGCCAGGTGATCAAGGTCAACATCGACAATGATTAAGTCAGATGGATAGTAGGTACCCTTTATATGATGGGATGAGAATGGTACTTTGCCTCAGTGGTCTTCCTCTACAAAATATATAACCCAGGTCTAATCATGAGAAAAACACCAGAAAAATCCCAACTGAGGGGCATTCCAAAAGTATCTGACCAGTACTCCTCAAAATTCTTGAGGTCATCAAAAACAAGGGAAAATTTGAGAAATTGGCACAGCCACCAGGAGGCTAAGAAGACATAACTACTGAATAAAATTTCATCCTGGATGGAATTCTGGAACAAAAAAGGACATAGGTAAAAACTAAGGAAATCTGATTAAACTATAGAATTCAATTAATGATAATGTATCAATATTGTTGTCACATCAATTATAACAATATATCATACTAATATAAGATAATAATAGGGGACACTAGGTTTGGGGTAAATAGAACTCTCTGTTCTATGTTTATATTTTTTCTGTAAATCTAAAACTATTCTAAAGGAAAATTTTTATTTGAAGATTTGTGAGGAAACACTTGAAAAGTTATTGTATTTGATGGTCATATCTTACACATTTAGGTATAGAAATTATTTCATCAGATGGATCTAACAAAGCAGAATAAGATGAAGAAAAAGTTCCAAATATTGTTATTCTCTTGTAGTAATTTACGGTACTGAAATATTTACTTGAAAATTTTTGCAGCTTTTGCATTTGTACTAATGGGTTCTGATCCTAAAAATACTAGAGAAATAAGAAACTCTATTTCAAGTAGAAAAGACAAAAATAGCAGGAAATAACCGTCATGCTCTGAAATATAATAAAGTCATTCAGAGGTTCTATGTCATCACAGTACAAAAATGAGAAAAGAATACAGTTAAAGGTAAAATCTACTGGGGACATGTTTAATTCAAGCCTTGTATTTTGGAAACCACCCAAAAGCAGTAAGAGATTTAGCACAACGTCTGGGAAATTAGAGAGAGTACAATGGAATGGCAGTTCATTTGTACCTTGGAGGAAAAAAATCAGCATAATAAGAAGGAAAACAAGTTTTCCTACATTTAAAAGAAAAAAATACTGTAATCCATAAACATATTTCCCAAAGAAATAACTATTCTCAGGTAACAAATGTGCAGCTTATAATGCAAGGGCAATTTTTTTTTTTTGCTAGGAATAAATTCAAAAGTGACACAGTTCATTCTAGAGATTGCTAAAGTTTGAATGCTTTAAAAAGTTAAGCAAAAAAAAAAAATCCAAAGCTGTCATCTGAAGCATTTTAAATCAATGACAACATGCTTAGTTTTAAATAATGAGTCTAAGCCAAATGAAGCCACACTGGCAAACTTTCTGGAAGAGACACCGGGTATTTCTCAAGGGCTGCTCTCAGGTCATTTTGGAATAAAGAATCATCGATACCCTGGGCCTCTGATGCTAGAAGCGAAGGGACAGACCCTGAGTCCATCCTCAGGAAATATCTTTTTCAACCTATTTAAATGTAAGGAAGTAATGTAATCTTTTAGAAGACGATGATATTCCCTTCAGAAGACATACTATCGTGAATATAGTAACCACAAATCAATGGTTTCCATGGCTTTCCCTGATATAACAGAAACAACATTTAGGATTATCTCACCTTTACCTAGAAAATAAGTTTTTAAAACAGATAGTTCTCAAGCAAGTCAAGGTAATAAAGCAATTTAACTTATCAATTCCACGACACTAGATTGGAGAATATCTGTTAAATTGAATACAGTTATTAGCTATTGGTATTCTATATTGATACGTAAATATAGAAAATCATACAGTGTGCTATTAGGAACTTAATGGTCAAAATAATTGTCAAAATCTGGGTATACTGATTAACTCCAAATTGAGCATATAGATTCTATACATGTTTACTTTAGCCTGATGTCCATAGTTTGTTGTTGTTGTTTTTTAAAGCAACTAATAATTCAGTGAAGAGTAAAACAACAAAGGTGAAACAGACAGACCAATCCTGTTGACTGCTTGATAGTTACGTTGTTTAACATCTTGGCTGAAGAGCAGGAATTAATTTTGCTTATTCCAGTATAGCCTCAGCATAGATTAATCAAGTTTCATTTATTTAACAAATGCTTACTGATCACAAAATTTACATCAGGTATTGTGCTAAAACTCTGGGGATACAATCCAACAGAAGAGACAGATAATAATTAAATAATCACATAAACAGATGTGAAATTGCTCTTGTAATAATTGATAAGAAGGACAAGTACATAGTGGTATGTGATATAGTCAGAGAATTGGAAAAATCTCTGAGAGTCACACTTGAGATCAGATATAAAGAGTAAATAAAGGGCACCTGGGTGGCTCAGTCTATTGAGTGGCTGCCTTTGGCTCAGGTCATGATCCCGGGGGGGCGGGGGATTAAGCCCCGTTGTCGGGCTCCCTGCTTGGCAGGGAGCCTGCTTCTCCCTCTCCCTCTGCTGTTCCTTCTGCTTCTTTTCTCTTGCTCACAGTCTCTCTCTCAAATAAATAAATAAAATCTTTTTTTAAAAAAAGAGTAAATAAAAGTTCACTAGAACAAGAGAAGAGGGGAAATTTCCCAGGTAGAGAGAAGAATATATGCTACTACATTCTGGTGAAAGTTAGTGTGGACCATGAAGGAACTTTGGAGATCATAGTAAGAATGTTTGCCTTTATCTTAAGAGAGCAGGAAAGCATTGCATCTTAACCAAAATGCCATAACTATTTTTGCACTTAAAAGATGCTATGCAGTCTAATATTTGGATAGATGATGAGATGGAGCTGACCCAGATTCAGGTACATTTGTTAAAGGGTTATTATACTATCTGGGAGTCCGTTTCTGAGAACCTGAGCCAATGATGCTTTCCTTGGAGATTCTAAAAAGTGGATAGATTTGAGTACCATTTAGGAAATAATATGCACTGGACTTGATGATAGGTGGAATATGGGCTGGGAGATAAAAGAGAGAAAGAGAAACAGGTGTAAAGATTAGCCTCTAGATTTCTGCTAGTGCAGTTTGATGGGTATTGGGGCTACTCCTTGAGACAGACTACAAAAGAAGATTATTAAAGAGGGAAGATGATGTTGAATACCATGAGTTCATTTGGAGATGTTGACTTAAAGATACCACTGGGACATACACGAAGGGACGACCACAGTGGCACTTCCTGAATGGCAGAATAAGGACCCCTGAAAATCTGTGCCCCATAAAAACAATGAGAACACTGGAAATAATTGTCAAAATCAACTTTTTTAAAATTCTGGAAATTAATCAAAGGCTTAGAACAATTATGAAGCTTTTATTTGAGAAAAATGGCTGAATCACAACAAGGACAGTGAGCTCCGTGGTATTTTAACTTGCCTTACTCCCAGCACCCTGTTTCCAGCTCCCCAGTAGCACTGAAAACCCACAAGCTCACAACCAGCATCTATGAGCCGCTAGAGGGAGCAGAGTGGGTTCGGAGCTTCTTAAAGCCCCTCCCCAAGGAAGATGTTGCTCTTTGACCTTTCTAGCGGCAACTAGGTATAGCTCCCTTTTCAGGGTTCGCCTTTAATTGACCCATCCCAGAATTTCTTCTCTGTGTGTCTTATATCCAGGGTATTTGTGGAAAATGGTTAGTGGTAACCAGCAATACCAGTTGTAGCTAAGAAGTTGACCAAAAATCTTAATAAGGGAAATGGGGTAATGAGATGTCCATTGGGGGATTTAAAAAGGTCCAACATATTCCTGGAAATCCAGAAGGACATGCTCAGATGCAAGGCTGCACGTATGCCCAGGAATGACTTGAGAAGGCTCTAATCTCTCACCTTTGGCTGATATTGATGCTCTGCTAAAGAAAGAAGTAAAGACTAAGGCAGAGTTTAAGGCAGAGTTTTAACTGTGTGATTGGGGCATTGTATGCATAGCCTAACATACAGAGCCCATTAGTAAAGACAGGATGACTCACTGGTTCAACGCCTTTAAGGAGATATCGGTCTGATCATTAGCTGATCACTAAGTTAATCAAGAAGAATCTTCATTGGCTGCACACAACGAAGAACACAGGTTGAATGAGTTTAAGTAAGTCACTAAACAAACAACTTTGTTGGTGGAATTGTAGAGTGGTGCAGCCATTTTGGAAAACAGCTTGGCAGTTCCTAAAATTCTTAAACATAGAGTTACAATAAGATTCAGCAATTCCACTCCTAGATCTATGTCCAAAAGAAATGAAAGTCTGTTTACACAGTCATACATAAATGTTCATGGCAACATTATTTATAATAGCAAAAGAGTGGAAACAACACAAATATCCATCAACTAAAGAAAGGATAAAAAATATGGTGTATTTATATAAGGGAATATTATTTGTCCACAAAAGGGAATGAAGTATTGATACATGCTGCAACAAGGATAAATCTTGACACATCATGGAGTGTACAAAACCATATACCAAAGGTCACATATTGTATGCTTCCCTTTATACAAAATTTCCAGAACAGATAAATCTAGAAAGAAGAATGATTGGTAGTTGCTAGGGGCTTGGAGGGAAGTGGGAATAGGGAGTGACTGCTACTGGATGTGGTGTTTTCTTTTGGGGTGATGAAAATACTCTAAAATTATATAGAGGTGATGGCTGTACAAATGTGTGAATATATTTAATTGTACACTTCAAATGGATGAATTTTATGACATGTGCATTATAACGCCACAAAGTTGTTACAAAAAAATAAAGGATGGAACGATAAATTTCAATGTTTGGTGTTTAGAGGAAAGATAATAACTTTGGATGCAAGTTATAAAGTTTTCTTTAAAATTTTAATATGTTGATAAATGGAAAGTTTCACAATTGTCTTAGTCCATTTAGGCGGCTATAACAGAATCCTATAGACAAAATATATTTCTCACTCTTCTGGACTCTGGGAAGTTCCAGATCAAGGCACCAGCAGATTACATGAAGGCCCGCTTCCTGGTTCTTCTGCCTATGGCCTCATAAGGTGGAAGGGGTAAAGGAGTTCTCTGGGGTCTCTTTTATAAGGGCACTAATCTCATTCATGAGAACTCCACCCTCAAGACCTGATCACCTCCCAAAGGCTGCACATCCAAATGCCATCACATTGGGGGTTAGGGTTTAAACAGGTGAATTTTGGGAAGAGACATACAGTCCATAGCAATAATGAAGTTACAGAGTACAATTTTTTAAAAGAATATTAAAAAATAAAGTAGGGGAGATAAAGGGCCCAGGGACTCAGGCAAGGAAGTGATTGCAGAAAACATTTTGGAGACATTACATATATGTCTCTGGTTTACATTGCCTTAAAGCTATCATGTTAGAGAACATGAATATGTCAAAAGTTACTTTGAAACCAGGCAAGAAATATTATTAAGATAAAAGGAGCTCACTAAGGAGATTAAAGCATACAGTCCTTTGCTGTTTCTTAAACTTCTAAACTTTTCAAAGGCATTTGGATGATAGAACAAAGCATAAAAACAGAGCAAAAACTAAAAGGAGCCATTCACCGTAACTGAAACAGCCAAATGTAAAATGCAAATTGTTTTTAAGGCACTGGTGCTGTGCTTTGAGAATGCTTTTTCAGGGTTTTTCAAGAGAAGCTGGAGATGGACACAGTTTATATGGATACAGAAAAGAGATTTAAATGAAAAAGAAACAGCATTCCTTCCCATGTACATGGTACATTCAAACCACTACTCGGTTCTGAGGGCCACTTATCTACATATATATGAAAAGCTAAAAGAAAACATTTTGAGTGTGTTCTTCTTTTTACGAGAAAGACGTTGTAGCTACAAATCAATCTCAGCATTGCTCCTCATTGTCTTATATAATTATAGCGTTTCTATCTGCTTTGTCCACGTTACAGTCTTATTCCAAGTCATGTTCATATCAGTACGATTCTTCTTGGCCATCTAACCTGCTGGCATTTAAACAACTGTCATCCTTGAATAGTAATACGAGAACCATGAGCGAGGAAGACTGGTGAGGTGATGGGGGAATTTGCTTTTGAGCAGTGGATGAAAAGCTGATATGGTCCAGGGTAGGTCTTTAAACGTAGTCTTTTGAGAGGTGGGAGTGGGACAGAGAGGAAGAAAGGTGGCCTTCGGAATCAAGCCCATGAAGGGGAGTGGTTATATTCCTGGACTTTCTTATCCTAAATAGAGAATAGAATCTTCTTCAGAGAGAGACAGGAAATACTAAATAAAATGATGTTAGTCAATATTTTGTGTGTCCCTGGAATAAAATAAGCTCTCAATCACTGTAGTTATCATTATTAATTATTATTGAATCTTATTTTACATTATAAGCCATAAAAAGCATCAGGAAAAAAGTGACATTGTTGTGACATTATAACACGTCCAAATAAATATTAATAAGTAATTGTAGTGCGTCTCGGCCAACACAGTTTCATATCCTAGGAACTGGGTTGATGTTCACATGAGAAAGATGATGAACACATAATAATTTCTACTTAAATATGGCACAGAGGTACAGTGTTTATGAAACAGTGTTTTTCTCCTTTTGCAATTAAAAAAAAAAGACAAAATTCAACCTCGAATGAAATCATACAACAACTGGGAGAATGAGAAAAATGAACAAAAAATGTCAGACTCTTTTGAACCTTCTCTCTTTCCCAGATGAAAAGTAGAATGGCGGGAAATGATTATTTTTTCGAATGACTATGTTTGCCACTCAAATACGAATAGCACCCGAATGCTAACAAGTATTGCATAGTCATATAGGATGTATGCTGGTCTTGCCAGCCTACAAGGGAGAGAGAGCTATGGAGTTGCATCAGTGGCACAGATTACAGCAAATCGTCATTAATATAATTTTCATTCCTCCCTCCCAGCTCATAGGTGTCATGAAATCAGTATGTCTCATCCACCAATTAGTCTGCTAGGTGCACTATGCACTCTCTGCTATGCTACAATATTGAATAAATGTTGCTTTGATGAAAGAGATATTCAGACTGTGTATGCTGGAAACACAGCTGTCACCACTTTTCAGCTGGAAAGGAGAATAGTCTGCCCTTATACTGGCAGAGGAAAGGAATCCTCCACATCTGATTGCTCTCCCAGGCAAAAGCTTGATGGAGGTAATGGTGCAAAGGGGTAGAAGTTTAAGTAACTAGACTTACAGAAGGTGTGTGTGTGTGTGTGCGCCCGCACGGGGTGGATAATGGACCCCAGGGCTTTAAGACAGAGCACCTAAAGAAACCATTCCTTTAGGGATTCTAGCTGGGGTTGGATATGCTATTGAAACTTGGTGAGATATAATAAGATGGGAGGCTTTCTGGCCAAGAAGTTGAAAACCTTTTACGTAGAAGGAGTGAACTGGCAGATCTTAGTTACATTATAGGTGCTTCTGAGGTGGATTTAGAACCTAACCCTTATTTAATGGCATTTAATGCCTAAGAGCATGAGCCTGATTCCTGTTCAGCGGGGCCTCTAAAGGTACTGACAGACTCGAAAGAGAGATGCAGGCAGTCAAGGTCAGCTCCACATTTTTTCCAAGAACAGTATACACGTCCATCTGCTTGCTCAAGATTTAGATTAAGATCCAGTAAGCATTCCCTACTGTGTGCCAGGTGACATTTTATCTTGTTACCTCCTCCCAGGAAACAATTTATTTATATTCGTTAGGTTTGCAGCAGCTGATTTATTAAAACAGAATGGAGTAAATTCTTCAGGCAAACAGAAACATTTTATAATTCTCATCCGTTATTTGTTCTCTATTAGAAGTTTTGTAGTTATCAAGTCAGGAGGAATAATGCACACTCTTACTGCATGCCAGACACTGTTGCAAACAGTTGACACAGATTATCTCCTTTGATCTTCACAAGAACTTATTCCGTAGGTATAATTATAATCCAAATTTTACAGATGTGGAAACAGAGCAAAAGATATTGTCATTTAGCCAAGGTCACACAGGCACTAAGCGATGGCTCTAGGATTCAAAGTCTGTGAGGTGATTTCAAAGAAGGGACTCTTAAACTCCAGACCACACCATCACCATCACCATGCACTGAGTCACTCACAACCCAAGGTTTCAACTTTTGTTCTAAGTTTAGCATAGTACTCCTCAAATTTTAATGCATTTAAGAACTATTGTATAAGAGTTTAGACCCCAAATCAAGTTGTATAGATGATATAAGGGAATTCAAGGACAAGTTTTGCCTCACTAGCTGACTTTAGAACTCAACCCTGAGAAGAAGCAAGCTCACTGTCATTTGCAAAATCACAGCCAGCTTGTGAAGCAAATGCGATGTGAGTAGAAGCCAGCCCTCCCTCACAGGGTGCTTGGATAAGCCAACTACAGATAACTTATCTGTTCATTTGAGCTCAGACGTTGTTTAGGTACCATTAGTTTGCCTGCTGTATTGCAGTTAGTATATGAAATATAAAATATAAAATAAGTACTTAGAAATGTATCTTTATTAGTATTGCCTTTTCATGCAAGCCTTAATCACTCTCCATTTATTCATTCATTTGTTCCTTCCCCCCCTTCTTTCCATCTATTCATAATGCATTAAGTGCTAAGTGTTAGGTATGTGGACCAAACAAAATAAAACATAACCCAAACATGCTCAGCGTATGCCCTTCAAACAAGTAGGGAGCAACCATATTTCTCAGTAGTGCCTTAGCTCTTAGAAACATACCAAATATTAATCAATGGAACTAGGTCTTTTGCCTAAAACCATAGAAAAATTTAAGACACATAGAATTATGTCTTGATATTTACAGTTTAGAACTCTAATGGATAAAATTCTGGGAAAAGAAGAGGATTAAAGAATCTCTTTTGAATTTGGTAAATGCATTTGCTTGTCATCAAGATACTTTCTTTTATTGCTAGATAATGGAAATAATGTGTTTAGCTCTTAAAAATGTCCATCTTGGGGCGCCTGAGTGGCTCAGTAGGTTAAGCGTTTGCCTTTGGCTCAGGTCATGATCCCAGGGTCCTGGGATCGAGCCCCACAAGCCCCACGTCAGGCTCCCTGCTCACTGGGAAGCCTGCGTCTCCCTCTCCCTCCGCCTGCTGCTCCCCCTGCTTGTGTTCTCTCTCTCTCTGTCAAATAATTAAAATCTTTAAAAAAAAAATAAGTCCATCTGTTATCAAGCTAGGAGATCAATTGCAGTTGTCTGTATTCTATTTTTATGTTTCCACATTTAAAATTTTCTTAGTGAGTATTCCTAGATTTTAATTTCTAAGTGTTCCAATAATACAAATAGAATTAGACAGTTTGATGCCCAAATGCTATTCTGTCCAAATAAAAACTTGTAAGTCATGGATAATACCAGAATATGATTAAAGGAATCCTTAGGAAGTAGAGAACCCAGGCCAATAAGATGAGGAAGCTCAAACTATGTCTCATTCTGAAGGAAACACATTGATATTCCCTCAATGCAATAAAGTAATGCCCATCTGAGCAGATCTCCTCAGATAAGGATATTGTCAAATTGTAGAAAGACATCCTAACATATTTAGTTAGTTTACATTTTATAATGAACTTGAAGTTTGGAAATCCAAGAAAATAAATGTATGACTCATGGTTTCGACATAGATAAAAGAAAAATCAAAATCACTGATAAGCCTATGAACAATTATATTAGCTTTTCTACCACAGAATACACTCAGTTTTGTAAAAATTAAGACAATTTTAAGTGATTATTTTTTATCAAAATAGGCATTTTCTGACATAAAACATAAATTGTGAGGTAAGCAAGGTAATGGCAGTTTTTTAAATAAAGATTTTATTTATTTTTTTGAGAGGGAAAGAGAGAGAGAGTGCATGCACGAGTTGTGGGGAGGGGCAGACGGAGAGGAAGAAGCAGACTCCGCACTGAACAGGGAGCCCCACCTTGGGATCACGACCTGAGCCAAAGGCAGATGCTTAACCTACTGAGCCACCCAGGCACCCCTGACAATTTTAAACATATACCTGATGACAAAGGCCTACAAATTTTATTTGAGTGTTTCACTAAACTATCCAATAAAATTTGGAACCCAATAGAATGTTATTTTCCAGGGGCACCTTGGGTGGCTCAGTTGGTTAAGTGACTGCCTTCGGCTCAGGTCTTGATCCTGGAGTCTCAGGATTGAGTCCCGCATCGCACTCCCTGCTCAGCAGGGAGTCTGCTTCTCCCTCTGACCCTCCCCCCTCTCATGTGCTCTCTCTCTCATTCCCTCTCTCTCAAATGAATAAATAAATAAATAAATAAAATCTTTAAAAAAAAAACCAAACTTGCTTTAAAAAAAAAAAAGAATGTTATTTTCCAGAGCTCTCGTTGAAAGGTGAAGATGCAAAAGTTCCCTCTTCCTCTTTTAGTAATTTTTTTAATAAGCATGACAATTTACAGTTCACAAAAGTTTGCTTTATGTTTCTTTTTGTTACCTTCACTTTTTCAAGATTTGTGTAAATGCTTTCCAAACTGAACAATGGAATGTCTCAAAAGATAAACATTTGGAAAGGAAATATTAATATCATTAAAAAAGATAAAGATAAAAGCGAACATAGAAGTGGAAAATTTGAAGAGTGGGAGCATGAAGAAAAGAATACATTAGTAAGCAGAAGAAAAATACAGACATTCTTTAATTTACATAAATATTAACTTTCTGAATTAGCAAAGTAGTTAAACAATGTTGATAGTAATCTGAAGTTTCAAATTTAAAGACAATGTCAACCTGAAATTGATGATAATTAGGCAGCAGTATCTCTAATACATTATTGTAGTATAACCCAAATCTAAATCACATAGGAAAGATGAGGACTCGGAGAATATGAAAGCCAAATTATTGAAGCTGTGTATTTGAAGTCAAAAGTTCTTTCCTAACATGGAAGAAATTTCTATAGTCATTGAGTAGGTGGATCCCAGAGGACTAGAAAACTACTAAAAAAGAAAAATGACCTGTCAGATGATAATTAAAATTACCTGCAGGCTTAGCATTGGTGATATGCCACAATTTTTAGAATGCCATGGAGACATCTAGTAAAATACCTCTTTCTTCACAAAACCTATTTTTCAAAAGGTTACTTGATAATATTTTCCATGGAACTGTATTTCCAACTCTATACTGAAAATGAATAGATGAAAGGCATTTTCTTTATTTTTAAAATGTCTTGAAAGTCATCTTTATTGAAGGTATTTCTTCAGTAACCCAAGGAGTTAAGGGAGGGGGAAAGAATCAGACATGGGATGTAAATAATAACAAGCGAAGAAAATCTAACAAGTATAGAGATGAAGGAAAATTGAAGGGCAGAGATATAAATGCTGCGATTTTATCTCCACTTTTTCTCCTGAATGATGTTGAATGCAACAATTAACCTGGCATTAACCTCCACCCACACTTTCCATTGACTCAGTGGGAGCTCGTCACAGAGCTACAATTATGAGCTGCATATAATGCAAAACTGCGAACTTGCTCGTTTACCATCTCTCCTATTCTCTAAATAGTTTATCTCATCTACTAATATGAAAGTTCCACTGACGTCAAATGCAGATATTTTATATCTTAAGAGCTATAACATTTATATACCTCCTATATGAAAATGAAAAATAAATCTCATGTCTTTGCTTAAAATATGTCTTACACACATATGAACCTTTGTCTTCTATAACCACTAGCCTGAATACAAGTGGCAATCACTATGTGCTAACACATTATGATGCTGAAACTCTACAGTAGGAATGTTGTCCACATAAAGACTTGGGGTAAGGAGAGGAAGATTTCTCCAAACTGATAATATAATTTCTACAGGCTCAGTGGGGACATATTCTATTTTTTTCCCAGGCTTCATCTCTAATTTAAAAATTGGTGTTAATAGTAATTATAACAGAACTGATATAAATGACTCAGTCTATGCACCATCATTTAAATCTCTATAGCTACTCTCTCTCCTCACCTAGTTCTTTTCCTTCAAAACATTTCGACTGCATGAACATATCCTTATTTGAAAACTCATCTTGGAATGAAGAGGTTTTCCTCAGTAATTGCCTAAAGCCTTCCCTAATGAACATCTTATCCTTGGTATAATACCTGTATTTTCTTTATATCCTTTCCCCATTAAAATTTCTTTTTCCCCCACTATTTCATTGTTGTTCTTTGCATACTACTGGGAGCTAAGACAAGCTACTACAATTAGTAGGAACTCACAAAAAAGGAGAGTTAGTGGGAGCATTTACAGTGACATTTTAGGAAAGATGTGGGGCATTAAGAAATCTTGAGTCCTCTGAATTTCAAACATAGGTCACTGCATACTTTTCCTTTGTAAACTAAAAATTCTTCTGCAGTCAAAGTCAAAAACCTTCAAAAAAGAAATATTTTTTTTCATGTCTGCCCTTACGGACAATACAGAACATGGTGGTGAGTGCCATCTCACCCAGGGATCAAGCTATAATTTGGTGTAAAGGCCTATACCTATAGCCTCAGAATGGATCTGTTCTCTTCAGCGTCATTAGGTGATGTTCTAGTTGATGGATTCTAACCTGTAATCATTTTTCTCTAATAAATTTTAATATACTATTTCAAGAAGAACCACATAGCACCTTCCTGCTCAAAAAGCTCTCAAGGCCTTCTGAATAAATTCTAACGTCCCTAGAGTGACTCCCAAAGCCTCCTACAGTACCTGCCATTCCACTTCCCTATCAGTTTCTTTCTAGTCTTAACGTTGTATTACTTTGTTCATGTCTTCCATGTTCCAGTAAAGTGGACTGTGTCAGTAATAACATTCATGCCATTGTTTCCTGACTCCACACATTTAAGTGCTTCGTTCAGTTCAAATAAAATGTCTTCCAATTCTATCTCCATTTAAAAAAATCTTCCTAAAAAAAAAAAAATAAATAAATAAATAAAAAATAAAAAAATCTTCCTGTTTTTAGAGACTGGGCATAAATGCCAACTCTTCTATAAAGCCTTCTATGTTCCATATAATGCGTTGTTCATATGTCTTGTATGTTGCATTTACCACACCCTACTCTGTTTTGCAGATAATTATGATGGCCATAAGTTCCTGCAGGGCAGGGGTCATATTGTTTTTATCCTGTTGTCGTAAATTTCCATAGAACATAGTAGAGCAAATATCTTGTGTAATGTAAGCAATCAAGAAATATAGTTGAACTAAATTTCCGTTGTAAACTGTATTTAAAGTGAAGTCTATCTGCTAGGAAGTATGGTTCTTTTACTCACCCTTTTATTCACTAATGTTTATGGAGCATTGTTTACATGCCATGCAATGAGTATATAGTGGCAAACCAAACATTGTCTTTTCGTTCATTAAATTTACAATCTAGCATTACAACACAGCGTAATATAAAAAGTGCAGGATTTGTTGTCACTTGGATTTGGGTCAGAGCCCTGCTCCTCACTAGCTAGGAAAATTTGAACAGTTGATGTTATCTCTCTGGAGCTCATTTACCACTGTTGGTTAGATTTGATGTTCTTTACCATCTTCTATGGCTCAAAAATATTATATTTTATTTTGACTCTAGGGAAACACATTTCAGTGGATGCAATCTTTCAATTATATATATGTCAATATCAATATATCAATATATCAATAGTCTTTTAAAAATATAATTAAATTGCTTTCTCTCTGTACAGACCAAATACAGTAACAGCACATGTATTTACTAAGTAAAATCAAATACCTGTAAGAAAAAAAAATCAGCTTCAAACAAATATTTTGGTAGGCTTAGTATAATTTACAAAATGTTAATAAAAAAATTTAGGATTATTATGTATTGCTTCAGACAAATGAGGGCCCAATTGGAAAATTCTGGCCAGGAAGTTCACCAGAGTTGAGAGTGTTCCCTCTGGCCATGTTTCTTCAGTCAGACCATCATGATGGAGAAGATGACTTTCCCCAGATCAGCTCAGTTCTGTAGGAGGGAAATAAGGACACTCAACAATGGCTAAACTATAGAGTGTTATGATCTACTTTGAGGAACATTAAAGAAAGTAATTCACAAAGCCATTCACACAATCCACAATTTGGCATTGAAGGGATTCAAGATCAGAAGACCTTACATGATGCAGGTATTATCAGTGAACTCAGGAGTAGAAAAATCCCTCGAAGACTGACTAAATCTGGACCTTGATCCACTTTTATCAACTCTATACAGTAGTTGTTTCAGATAGTCTCTATTCTTCCCAGACCCACTTTTATCTCAGCACATGGGCTTGTTTCCTACATCACTGAAATCACAGAAGCTTTCCAAGGGGAACTTTGCCAGTCTCTTCACATATTCTATAAACCTACTTGCAACAGTGTCTAGTCTCTCATCTTCTGGCTCCAAGGAAGGAATTCTCTTCCTCTTACCCAGGCCCATTTTGCCACCTTTTCTCTGGATCCCTCTATCCTCTCCTGCCTTCTAGGTAACCATACGTCATCATTATTCCTTCTCCTGTATCTCCAGCCTTCCATCCCTGCAAGCTACTTCTCCCTTAGAAGTACTGAAATATGCTCAAGGTTCTCCCTAAACACACCATAAACGTTTCATTTTTGGAGAATTTTTTTCTGAATCCCCAGATTGATTTAGGTTATAGACTCCCATTGCACCATGTACTTTCCTTAATAGCATTTATAACTTTTTAAATGGAGAAATAACCTGACAAATACAAATAATTCCAATAGGGTATTGGTGGTCTTGAAAACTGCTTTATCATCAGTGCTTAGCACACAGTAATCACTTAACATGAAACCATAGAATGAATGAATGAATGAATGAATGAATGTATTTTCCTCTCTCTCTCACACACACACACTCTCCTGAAACAAATGGCTTGCATAAACACTTGTAATAAAATTTTCTCCTAAGCTTTAAAAGAAACACCAATATGCTGATTTTTTTTTTTTTTAATATTTGCAGAGTGGTACTGGAAGGAGAGGTAGAGAGAGAAAAGAGGAAAGAGCCCATTGGTGGTGGTCACTGTTTACTGTGAATTGCCCATATACACAGCCATCCCTTCTCCTGAGAGGCCCTTCCCTGTGTTCTTCAGGAATCAGGGAAAACAAGTGCCTTAGATATTGGCACTGCTTATTAAACGGAACTGAAAAACATTATGCCTCACATTAAAGCTCCACATCCATTTCTTTGTATTAACCTTTTATTATATAACTGTTTGTGATAATGTATGGCAGCAATTCATTTGCAAAGTTCAAAACTAACTTCAGTATAGAAATTCAAGAACAAATATTTATACACACACATACACACATACAGGTACACACACACACACACACACATATTTAAAGTAGAAACCAAATGGAGATTAAAATAAAAATACTAGTAGTCTTTTGGGACAGAGATGATGATTTTTGTAACCCTGGAAAAATACACATTTGACACTGATTGTACTTGCAATAAATGTAAGACCAGTAGAGAGCACTACATGCACTAACTTTTTAAATATTCCTTCGAATACTAACTAATAACAGCATTTAATGAAAGAATATTATTTTTCATTTTAAATCTTACTTAGATTTTTCTCCAATTTGTAATCAAGGTGTTATTTTATTTGAAAAATAAGGTACTTAAATGTCTCCTTGTGATTTCATTGTGTTCCTATCTCCTTTCATTTGGTGGAGATGAAAGATTCAATAAAAAATACCTACAAGTGGATTTTTAGTCCTTTAATTTTTAACTTGCTTTAGACATATGTACTGTTAGCTTCTTCATTAAAAATTATGGTAATCATCATTGACTTATTGAATTGCTGGATGGTACATCATACCACATATTTCAAACAGAATAATGGTCTTCAGTCTATGGCAACTATTTTTTAAAAATCACTTTGGCATTTGAGGTTTCAGAAATTCAATTAAATATAACATTTCTGTAGATAAGAGGTATCAACTGGTGTATGATAGAATGTTTACAATGGAGCAGGAATAAAATGGCCATAGGTATTGTAATCTGGAAGCATATCATTGAAAATGGCCACATTAGCCCTGGATTATACAAAAGTACAAGGCTATAACTGAGTGGAATTTACATTCTTAATGATGATCTAAACAAGAAAGACTGTCAATTGTAGCACTCTCTGACATAGCAAAAACCTAGAAACAGCCTGAAAGGACACTGATAAGAGACTATTTCAATAGGATTTTATGAAGTACTTAAGAAATGTTATATGTATCTATATGGATTGATATGAAAATATCACTATATAAAATAATCAAGGTGTAAATATGGTGTATACTATAAAGCTATTTGAGCTTTATTTTTTTTTAAGATTTTATTTATTTATTTGTCAGAGAGAAACAGAGAAAGAGTACAAGCAGTGGGAGCGGCAGGCAGAGGGAGAGGGAGAAGCAGGCTCCCCACTGAGCAGGGAGCCCGATGCAGGACTCAATCCCAGGACCCTGGGATCATGACCTGAGCCGAAGGCAGTCGCTTAACGGACTGAGCCACCCAAGCATCCCACTATTTGATCTTTAAAAAAAATATGTGCACACACACGTGTGTGCATGTATCTATATAAATTAAAATATTATATATAAGATACATTTATATATGATATATATATAAAATTTCTGGAAGAATACACCAAAAAAAAAATCCCTGTTAACATTTATTACTTGCAATGAGTGAATGAGTAATACCTTTTGAGAGTTGTTTTCCATGTGCATTGTCTTACACTTAAAATTTCAAAACAAAAATACTTGTTAAAAAGATAACATATTAACTATATAAAATATTTAATAGACTAGTTTACCGATTTGTCCTAGCTAAAAATGGTAGAGATTTGTTTCCTCTCTCCATTTATCTGCCAAAAATATTTGTTTGGCTTGATCTGCCACTACTGATTGATGCAAATTTCCAGGTGACAGGAACCTGAAGATATTCAGAGTTAAAACCACCTTTATCTCATTTTTTTCTCATCCTAGTTAAATCCTCAAGAAGCCAAAATAGAAGTTATAATTGGATTTACTATGTGAGTAAATGCTTTCAGAAAGAAGTAAAATGAAGAAAATTTGAAAAAGGAAATTTCTCAGAGACATTATTTCAGGAGGTAGATCTACCTTATAAGCACAGATTCAGGAAAAGACAAAATAATATTGTAAGTATCAGAAAGGTCCACTGACATGGGCAAGAGTTCATCCAGGACCAGAAAGGCAGGGAAGGCAGAGAACCTGAGAGAGAGCAGCTTATTCTAAAAAAGCATAATTTGATCCCACTGTTAAGTTACAGAACAAAAACAAAAACACAAAACTTAATGCTTTGGGTTGGGCCCAGAAATTTCAATGCAAACCAATTAAAATTGTAATTTTTGCTTTCAATTCGAGCACTGGAAGATAAAAACGAGAGTTTTGAACTCTCTTGTGAATGTGCTGTCCCTGCTAATGTTGCATTTTGCTCTTTAACTTGCTAATTACTGACATATATGTCCCTCAGCACACCTACAATAAATTCTGTTACTAGCCTCAGTTACTGGACTGTCTCATAATCCGGGAAGAATTCAAAGATGCCCTCTTCATATGTTTCTCCCTAATATCCTTAATGAATTCCATAGCACCAGAATTAGAGAAAAATAAGTAAGTTGAGCTGGATTTTTTTTTTTAAAAGTCAGGATTTAAGTGCTTTTCAATAAAAACCTATTTAAACCATATTTTAAATGAAGTTGAAGCCCCAAAGAAAGAAACAAGCTTTGATCCTAGTGTCCTTTTCAAGGATCAAGGTAACAGTGTTCTCTGTTCATCATGGTTAAGATTCTCTACAACATAGATGCCTGATTATAATGACCATATTCCTCTTTTTTCTTTAGTTCCTCATGAAAATATCCTGGCCCACTTGTTTAGCAATTCTTCGATTCAAAACTACAATGAGTATCTTCCCGCTCAAAGGTATAATGTTTTATTATCTACATGCAGGAAAGAAAATATCTCCAAATTTCTTGTGAAAGTGAATGTAAAGTGCCTCCAGGAAGCCTTCGCAGAATACAGATTTTCTTTTCTTTCTGTATACTTTTAACACATACAAATTTATGATGTCACTTAATCTTGTTGATGCATCATTTTGTAATTAATTCTATGCCATTTCATTGATGCTCCTATTTCTTGTCTGGTTATTTTATAAACTCTTCAAATCGCTTCTCGGCCTTTTGGCTAAGATCAAGTGTAGTATCTGTTCTTATAAACTCTTCAAAATTAACATGAATGTCTCCTTCTAACTCTGTCTAAGGTCTGGCACTCCTAGCCAGCACTCCATCAACTACAGGGTAGATTTGTTATTTAAAAAATTTTTTCTAAAAAAAAAAATTTCTATCAAGTACAATGTGACCTATTTTCTGACCTTTCTAAAGTGGCCTTCCCCTCTGCTGCATATTTCATCACAACTTCCAATTTTATTTGCTTTGTGAATTTTGCGGTGTGTTGGTTAAAGTTTAACAACTGACCTTCCAGAGGGGGGAAAAAAAAGAAAACTTCAATATACAGTATTTGCCCATACGCTGGGTGTGAATGCTTCCACTATGGCCAATCTAACGTGACGTCGCCGCAAGTGATGTCAGGACAACGTGCACATAATTGGGTTTTGGGAACAGAGTCAACAGGTTTCAGCATACCACTGTTTGTGGCCATTACCGCTACCCAAGATGATCTGGTTTATAGTATCCTTGTATGTTTCCTTTCATAAAAACTAAGCGCTGTAAGGAAAGGGACTTCTTCCATGATTACCACTGGGTCTCTCCAGCCATAGAACAGTGCCTGGCGTATAGCAAGGACATATCGAACGTTTGTTGGCAAAACACATAATTTTCCACTTGAAACTGAATATACTAAATTTTTAAAAATGTTACGCTAATAATTTTTTATTAAAACTTTAATAAAGGTTGTGGGTTTTAAATATTTGGAAATATCTCCTGAGTCGATGAGAGAGAGAGAGGAGTCCAGTATCACTTTTAAAAATCATTTTATCTTGCCTTTCTTAAATCTCTTAGGCTTTGTCAATGATGTAAATGTGAGGTTGGGATGAATAAAGAAAAAAAAGAAAATTGTAAGCTGTGAACTTAAATTTCATTATAAAAAGATCAATCATAACTTCCAACTGTGAAAATAGAAAAATGTTCATTTCAAAATGAAATAAAAACATCATTTTATATTCAATGAGTTAAATAGGCATAAATAAAATACCCTAGTTCCAGAAAGACTTTGGACTTATTATATGTGCGATTGCCCATTGCAGAATCAGAGAAAAAGTTAATTATCATACTTAGGATTTGCAAGATAACTGTAATGTAAAGTAATGCAAATAAGACCCTACCATTGAGGAATAATTACTCATATATCAGATTTCTGTCTCTCAAAGTTCTTTTTTATTTCTTTGAAAAGAAATAAAAAATAATTAGAATTGAATTTTTGTATTTTTATTTCATCTTTAATTTTCTAACATCCAACTCTGAATTAGTAACTCTTCATTTCATTCTGATGTGATTTTTATTGTAGAAGCTACAACACAAAATTTTTTTCCTGGCCTGGATTGTATTGGTACATTTCATTTATGATGGGCACAAAGTAACTCATGAAAATGTTCAATACATTTCTGTTAATTATATTATCTTTCACAACCTGACTCTCAAAGGTCCCCTTTGG
Organism: Callorhinus ursinus; assembly: GCF_003265705.2. Classification (NCBI taxonomy): domain Eukaryota; kingdom Metazoa; phylum Chordata; class Mammalia; order Carnivora; family Otariidae; genus Callorhinus; species Callorhinus ursinus. Next base: position 25,974,550 of record NW_027397076.1, read on the forward strand.
CCTGTTTTTCTTTTACTCCAAATTAAACAGCCTTTTTTTTTTTTTTTTTTTTTTTTTTTTTTTACCCAAACACACACCATGTGTGCTCTCCCATCCTTGGCTTTGCTCTCTTGCTTCTCAGAATACCCTTCTCTCTGTCACTGTCTTTTGTAAACCTGACATTATTCTAGACCCAGTTCAGTCATCAAATCATTCATTCTTTGCACAGTACTTAGTCACTAATTGATCTCTTTCTTGTTTATTACTTTGTTTATTGTCTTTCTTTCTCCTGCAGACCATAAGTCAAGTGAGAACAGGGCTTTTTCTTGTTTGCTGCAAAACCCCAGGGCCTAGAACACTGCCTAGCATACAGTAAGTACATCAAGCATTTGTTCAATGAACAAATAAGTAATTATCAAAACAGATCTAAGGATTAAATGAATATAGTAAGATTATTTATGATTATTTTTTAAAAATAACACAAACATTTATATTCCAAAGTATAGGTTGGCACTTCATCTTAATCTAGTGTTATTTCGACAAAGCTGTGAAAATTAAGGAAGATAATGTGATATTTTGAATCAGTCAAAAATAATTTCTAACACCTAAAGTTGAAAGAATTCCAGTCTGCAGGTGCTATTTTCCTCATATGACACTGCGCTTATTATATCCCACTTATCTAGCTACACTCATTTTCTTGGTATACTAATTCTTTATGCAAACCTTCTCTTGATTTTGTTATATAATTCAAAAAGATTCAATTAAGTGAAACAGACCTTAACGTAGCTTTGAATGAATTTTCTAGCAAGAACAGATTTTATATTGCAAAGTAAGTAGTCATTTTAATATTAACCTATATGGATATAGAATGGAACCAGTATTATAGTTCTTTTCTCCTTTGACCTAAATTTCCTCCATGCATTCCTCTCTTTGAGGATAACTCAAGCATAACAAAAAAAAAAAAAGAGAGAGAGAAAGAATCTATCTATATACATACACAAACACATTATAAATATAATATAAAACATATATAATATAAAATGCTGGAATCCCTAAATCTTCAGCAATACAAAATGAAGTATAGTATTTCTTAGTGGAAAGCACAGGGGCTCTTGAGCCTAAGTGCCACTATTCTTAAGCAAGTTGCTTAACCTCTATGATCCTGTCTACTTATCTATAAAATGGGATAACAAAACCCACTTTTCTGGGTTTCAAAGAGGAGAGAGAAATCAACCTAGCACCAAGCCTAGCATGTTTTAAGTGCTTAATAAGTATTTAGCGAATTCATGAATTCCACTGAAAATATAGTTACCACTGAACTAAATGATTATATATCATTTAATGAAAAATTGTACTGATTGTGTAACCAAATAGCTAAGATAAAAGTATAATTATGTGTTTTAACAATTCCTTGATTAATACACAATCAACAAAGCAAAATACATACGAGTAGATCAAATACATTGACCGTGATGGAATACTATGGTTAGTACAGTAGTGGTCTAGGCAATTATTCATGAGACCTAAGTATGATCACATTTCCTGAAGCTAAAGAAGAGGGTAAGGAACTTTTCTCATGTCTCTGCGTGTCTAAAGTAGGAACCCACAAATACTGTCGTGGAAAGTTATTCATCTTCCATAAAAAACAAATTCTAACAGATATGCAGTGTTTGTTATTAATTTTCTACACCTACATAGACATAAGCTAAAGGCACTGAACTTGCCACTACTAGAACAATAACTAATGAATATATGGTGATTTGTGCTTTCTTTTACTTTTTCTTTTAATCCTTACAAAAACTCTGCAAAGTCAACACAGAGAGATTATGATAGAGCAAATTTTCAATTAGAGAGCTCAAGGTGTAAGTCTAGAAACATGCTCTAAAATGTTTGGTATTGGGGATACATCAGAAAACAAAAAGACAGAAAACCTAATTTCCTAGACATCACAATCTGGGATTTGTGTTGAAATAAGTACAATTATGGCTTTTAGACTTATGAATCAAGCTGCTCAAATACATATTCATAATAAAGTATGTTGTTAAAAGAACTACATTAGTGACCAATGGATTTTGTACGTTCCTTTCATCCTCAATTATTGAATGAGGTTTGATATTTTGTGCAAATCCACAGAACACACTCTGCTGTTTATTGTGTACAATGTAACTTTTTTTTGTTGTTTGATTTAGGGGATGTGAATAATGATAATCAACCAAAATTGTTGCTTCTTCCTGTCCTTTCTATGCTGCTTAGAACACTTACTGCATGGAATTCTCACAGCTTGCTCATTTTTTGTCTCCTCACCTGGACTGACCACTGTCCAGGGAAAGGGCTCCGTCTCTTTCATCTTTGCGTGGCCAACACCTAGCATAGTGCTTGCCACACAGTACAGGTGGGATGTATGTTTGTTGTATGAGTAAATGTATATATTGTTTTCAAAGCAGAGTCACATGAACAGTATCATCAGACCCTCAGAAAACTCAGATTGTAGGGCAGAATTAATTCTCTCATTTTACGGAATCTCAGTGAAATGGAAGGTTATTAATTCCTCTGTTTGACAGATGAGGAAAGGGGATCAGTGAGAGATTATGTGATTTCTGAAGAGCACATAACTAGGACTTGAATTTCAAGATCAGGGTTCTTTCTTAAACACTAAATGAAAATATAGGCATATTGAACTACTATTTTAAGTACATCTTTAGGATCTATTTGGTGTATGGCCAGTCATCTTTGACTTGCTCAAATCATTGGTGAAATCTTATTTTTTTTTTCAAATGTAAAAAAGGGGAAGGAAAAGATCTTCAGAAACCACCCACATTGTAACTGGAAGACAATGAAATAGATTATATGCAAATATTTTGCTGTAAAACTGTGTCTGCCTTTAAGAGTATATTGCTAGCCAAAACAATTTTGCTTTGTCATAAAGAAGGGGATGGAGGCAGCTTTGTCATTTCCAATCCTGAACCCACAGTCATCACCTTTCTGCTTACAGAAGGTTTCTATATTTTCTTGATCAGGAAATGAAAGTCCCTACAGTGGCAGGATAGTGAAAGCCATCTGTTGGGGTGGAAGGGGTCACAGCCAGTATTTGGAGGTTCTAGTCATTGAATCCTGATCCACTGACTCTAAAATGATCCTTTTAATAACATCATCTCCCACTAGACCACAGGCTATATGAAGGCAGGAACTGTCCTGAACTCCCAAGTGAGGGAGTTCAGGCACATGGCACATGGCATGTAACACTCCTAGGGTATTTCCTGTCACACATGTTAATTAATCAGTAACTGGCAACTCTCAGTAACCACTGGCTAAAAACCAACCCAAAAAGTGCTAGGTGCGTGTTTTTCAAACAGAGTGATAGAAATTTTTCTTTGTGCGTATTTTTTTTAATTCAAAGCCATTTTTAAGAAGTTTGTGTTTAAGGTAAATTATTTTCTAGGCAATACACTCAGGTCCTTAATGGAGACCTAGTGATGGAACCCTGGCCTTAAGTCAGTTATCCTGTATACTGTTATACCTCAACATTCCAAAAAAACTTCAACAGAAATTAACAGCAACTATAATGAAATCCTAACATTTCTGAACTAGAAGCGTTTTCCCTCTAAGGGATGGGATTACTGAGTTGACAATTTCTCTTAATCTGAAAAAAATCCGTCTTCCCCCCTCCCTCCTTCCCCCCATCCCCTTTCAATCTTCTCCCTTCCCGAGAGACGCACGTACACTCAGCATTTTATTCGAGTGGAAAGTTGAAAGAGAGCAACACACTGGCTGCACCCATCCAGCGCTCCTTGGGGTGGATAGCAAAGTTCTAGGGCAGAGCCTTCCTGCCCGGAGCCGGCGATGCAGCCGCTCTCCGCTACCTGCTCAGCTTCACGACGCAGCTGAAGGTCCGCCCGCCGCGGAACAGTTGCGTCTCCATCTGGCTGCCAACCCACCCTAGCTTTCTTCTCCTCCACCACCACCACCTTCCCTCCTTCCCCCCTCCTCCCCCTCCTTTCCATCTTCCCTCTCCACCCCCGCCCCCAATCTCCTCCTCTTTTTCTCACTACAAGCGGTTGCTGATGCTGAAGCCGAGCGTCACTTCGGCTCCCACGGCAGACATGGCGACATTGACAGTGGTCCAGCCGCTCACTCTGGACAGAGGTAAGGGAGCGGCTCGCCCGCCAGGCCGCTGCGTCCCCTCTGCCTCCCCCTCTGCCCCTGCCAACTCCCACCGGGACAGCCGGACGCGCTCGGGCAGAGGCAGCAGGGTGAGCGAGGGCGAGCGAAAACGAGCGTAGAAGGCGTTCGCGCCGAGAGCAGGATACTTTCTTCCCCTTTCTCTGCCCGCCACGTCCCCACTGCCCCTGCACGCTGCGCTCACCCGGCCCAGGGATGCCTTCGCCGGGCTCTGGCGCCCCCGCTGCCACTCCCAGCCCCTCGCCCGGTCGTCTCCCGGCCGCCGGCTTTGTTGGAGCGGAGGCGCAGGGACCGGTAGGCGCCCGGGGCTCGGGGCTGGAGAGGGGCAGGGAGGAAGCTCGCCGTGCCGGGCGAGGGCGCCTGCAGCCGGAGACCGGGGAAGCCTGGCGAGGGAGCCGCCTGCCAGCCTGCGCGGCCCGGGGGCCCAGGAGGGAGGAAGTTTGTCCGGGAGCCGGAGGACGAAGGTCGGTCGGGCTGCGGGTGCTTAGGCGGCCGCCCGGGGGCGGAGGAGGCGCACCCCGGGGTGGCCTGTGCCGGGGCGCACGGCGGCCCGGCTGCAGCGGCGAGGAGCTGCCCTCGGCCGAAAGGGCAACGCGGAGCACGGGCAGCAGTGCCCGGGTTGGGGGCGCAGCGTCGCTGCAGCGGAGCCCGACTCTCCTCCGAAGGCGGTCGGGGTCTCCTCTGCCCCCGCCGCCCGCAGCGCTCCGGTGGTGGCAACTCAGTTTCTCCTGCCCCAGCCAGCCTTGTTCGTTCTCTCCCCAGCCCGGTGCCAGCGCGGTGCCCGGGCTGCGGAAGGCGCTGGGACGCAGCGCAGGTTGCCTTTGAAATTCAACTTCTGACCCGCGACCCTGTGCGTCCTGCTCTTTGACTTGAATGGGGAAGCAGTGTTTGCTTCCTCCCAGGACCTCACCAAGCCTAAGGCTAGATTCCTCCAGTGCTCTGGGGGGCCTCTCTGGAGTGCGCGTACGAGGTTATACCTGTCCCTGCGTGTTCAGGTTTCCTTTCTGGCTTCCGACGTCTAGTTATGCGGGCGCTGGCGTCCCACGACGCCGCAGCGGAGGACACCTGCTCGTCCCCGTCCGCAGCAGCCTGGTTTAGGACCCTGGGCGGCCATTTGGAAATGGTGTGCTCAGTCGAAGATGATTTAGTCCGATGTGCCTCTAAAAATATTCTTCCTAGCGGATTAAACTGGACTGTGGGGGAAAGCAAAAGAGCATCCTGATACGAGTACAATGCAAAAGCCAGTGAACTCAGTGGGGTTTTAATTTGGAGGGATTGTGGATGACTTTAACACAATCTGTTGGCTCCAGAACAGATATTATGGAGTGCCCATAGCAATCTTACTTGGGGTAAGAGTTGAAAAATAAAAACAAAAAAACAAAAAGAAGAAAGAAAGAAAAAAGTAATAATTTTATGTTGGGAAGTGATTTGCAAGCTACTAAATTAATAACAGTAAAGAGCTCAGAAATCCAGGTATAATCCATGATTTCACCCCAGTATCATCATCTACACTAAGCAGGATAAATCCATTGCCACTAAGAGCCAAACAGATGGCAAGCTATTAGAAATTATGGATTTCCCACGAATTTCTGTTTTAATGTAATGAGTTCTTATATTGTCCCATGACTAAATCAGCCTTTAAATATCCCAAGTAAAATGACTGCATTGGGAGAAAAAACAAACTCCAAGAAAATTGCCTACCTGAGCAATTTTATATATTAGGACTACCAAAAATATTTCACTTTTTGGATTTTACTTTAGCCCTGAGATTCCTGACTCAGTTGTGGAGAGGAAGTGCAATCAGACGTAAATATGTTCTTAAAGTTTGTCCTTGTTCGCAGCCAGACTGTACCTGTCCTTTCCAGTGTGATTAGGCCCATTAGTAAGTAGCTCAAGAGGCAAAATGAGACTGGATGTAACTGAATAAATTAACCAGCAGCTAACTGCAAAGTCTGTAATTTATGGATGATGAGTTATTGACACCATTGCTGTACATGAAGTCAGTGTGTATAAATATTTTTCTCTCTACCTTATTAAAACATGATTAATTAATTGATTAATTGCATCTCTAAATCAATGGAAGAAAGGGTTCTGAAAATGTTCCTACAAAAAAAATACAAGTCTGTTTAAAAAGGCAGCCCGATAATACATATCTGGGTCCTATCTGCTTATAACTGTGACACTCACTTTGTATGGCTTGGTTAGTATCTTTGGGCATCAGTTTTCCTCTGTGCTCTGTAAGGAATTTGGATTAGATGATTCTGACACTGTGCAACTTTAACAGTCTATAATTCAATTAGTTGAAATTAGAACTCAGTTTCTGGGTCATCTACTGATAGATTTTCCAGATTAGGCCCTCTCCCATGTTGTTTGGGTGCCCTTTGTTGTGCCCAGAGGTCACCCCCACTGATTTGGCCCCATCAAAGCATTTCTCACATGCTGTTGCATCTATCTCCTTATTGAATGGTGCCCCTTGAGGGAAGAGACCATTTCTAAATTCATTTTCATATTCTCAGTGCCTGCCGTAGTTCCTGACTCACAGGAGAAGATCAAAAATTAATGTGAACTAAGGACTGCAGTAATTTAAGCAATGTTAAAAGATAGGTAGTCAGTCGTGAACCAAGGTCCAGTACATAGATTCACGACATTTTGGCTCTGGGAAAGATGGCAGGAAGAACACAGGCCAGTGGTTCTTAACCTTTCTTTCCCCCTATGTGCTTGACAAGAGTCCTGTCAGTAACCATAGCTCACAGAAGCTGTGATTAGTAACCAAGAGGGGTTGGGGCAAATAGGCAAAGAAGAAGGAAAGAAGATGCTTGACAAAGCCTCCCAAAGGCATCTCAGCAAACCTGAATGCATAAATCCATAATTTGATTTTTTTCTAGCATCTTTCCTTTTCAAATGAAAAACGTTGAAGAAGCTATAAGTATTTTCAAGGTTACTCTACTAGTTAGTGGGAGATTTTGTGCTAAAATTTAAATCTTCTTGTTTGATGCCCTTTGGCACCATAAACCGATTTATCTAGAATCTTAAGGGCAAAGGTTTTAAGCAAAGAAATCAAACCTGTGGATTGGAATTAAGATTTACTCCTCCCAGAAGTCAGAAGATATTATCTGAAAGTAATAAGCTCAGAAGTCTGCACCAGCTTCTTGGATCTTGTTTGGGAAGGGAGCCTTTGTCAGGATCAGGCTGGGCCCTGAAAAGATGAACAGAGGGACTTAAGGTTTTCACTGCTCTGTGCCTATTCCAAACTCTTTTCCACCTGCCATTAAGGCTTCATATTAACCCCGTGCAGGTCTCTCGATGGCTATGGCTGGAGCAGGCCCCTGTTCACTCTGGTCCCAGTTGTCTGGATTCTTCACTTATTCATTGAGTGCCTGGTCTAAGCCAGACCCTACTGTGGAAAGGCTAACTGGCTAAACAGAGTGGTGAACTAAACAGACATAATTCTAGTCTCCGTGGCAGTTAGAGCCCATGGGGAGAGAGAGGTTAATCCGTACACACACATATGCACACACATATACACAAATAATTCACTCATTCAATAAATATTCATTCCCTGAATGTATATATCATATATATGTGTACATATATGTATAGAATCACAAGATTTTATATATATATATATCTGGGGGAATGCCCTCTAGAGAAGGATGTCACCTATGCATCCTGGGAACATCAAGGAAGGTCCACGTGAAAACGAGAACACAGGGAAGAGTGGTGAAAAGTGAATGTGTGAAGTTGGTGGCCAGGGGTCAGATGATGTAAGTTATGATGAGGATTTCAGATTGGTTGAAAACATGAAGTACTATGAAGACAATAAAAGTGTTGTGAGGATGGAAAAGAATGGGGAAGGACCTATTTAGATGGTATTGGTCAAGGAATGGTCCATGAGAAAGCAAAATTTAAACTGAGTTCTGATGTATTAATACAACTTTTAGGAACAGCATTCTGGATAAAGGGAGGAATACACATAAAAGTAACTTGTATGTGTGCAACTTGGCTACCATCCCGTTAATACAAACAAATGATCGAAAAGAAAAATTACCAAGAAATAGTAACACTCCAAATATGCATCCTAGGATAGAAATTTGGTTTTAAGTATACCAAGAAAATCGATAGATCAGCTTTTTCTTCTTATTGCTAGGATAAAATATCATATAATTAGATTTTCAAAGACATACTGAGCACTGTAATTTACATGTCACTATGCATAAATCTACATGTTGAACCCAAGTGGTCACAATATGAGATATAGTCATTTTTAGTCTAATATTTTATATTAGACAGTGTTGTAGAAAGTAGTACCTGTAATTTACCCTTGTGGCAGAGAGAAGAGGCTGATAAGGAGATTAGTGTGGAGTCTTCTCCGCCAGAATTTAAAATGATATAGCAATTCTTCCCTACACCAGAGGTTAGTTTGCCCCGACTATAATCTCTAAAACAGGGAATGACCTTCAGCTAAACTCAAGAGAACAAAGCAGGATGCAATCCGTGATACTTAACACTTTCATAACAAAGTACATAGGAATACTTCACTACATTCAAGACTTCATGGATTTACGCACTTAAATACAGTAGCTCCAACTCTCCTTCACTTTCCATCTCAAGGTCAGAAAAGATAATACAACCAAATTCTTCAAAATTTTAGTTCTCTGTAACTTTAATCAGAATTGCTTTTTTTTTTTTTAAATCAAGGCTTATAAACAAAATAACACAAAACCAGGTCTTGGAAAATATGGATAAATAAAACAATTTCTAGGAGTAATTAAAATTGTATCATTTTAAACATTTGAGACTTTGTTGATGACATGATCAATATTTTACAATCTATATTAGGTGCCTATGTAAAATAAAACATTGGTATCAGTCATCTAATGTTTCTGTGAGTTAGATGCAACTTGGATAAGTCACACAAGTATAAATAGAAATCTTGATTTCTTGGTTTCTGATAAGAGTAGTAATCTAAGATATTGATTAAACAATATCTTATTGTTTTCAATATTGCTGTGTTTTCCCTTTTAATAAAATAAAACTTTTAGTCCTTTAAGAATTCTAATATAACAGCTTAACAATAACCCACAACCCTCAGCCTGCTTTTCCCTCTCCCACTTCCCCCTGCTTGTGTTCCCTCTCTCGCTGTGTCTCTCTCTGTCAAATAAATAAACAAAATCTTAAAAAAAAAAAGAATTCTAATATGAAAACAATAGCTTTTATTTTGTGGATTATAACTTTATGGAAAAAAAACATGGGTGCAAAATTGAATGCAAATGAAAATCCCATGGGTGCCACACTTTTCATGGAATTTGTGATACAATAAAATTTTTCTTTCTTCTCTTTTCACTTTTCAAGGCATGCAGAGTTTATTACTTTATGTATCTCCCAATTCAGGTCTTGGGCAGCCTATAGCTTTCTAATCAACTGTATTTGCCAGTTTTTATAAAATCTGTATTTGCCTGAAAATTGCTTTTGCTCACAGTCCAAAGGGGCTTGTCCCTCCTCTCTCTCCTTTCTATTTCTTTTAACATGAGGAGCGATTGAGGAAGAAGGAAAACAAAAATTAAGTTAGTTCTTCTGCTGTTTCACACATGTATGCCCTGATGGTCAGATGGGGGAGGAAGGAAAAGAGGGATTGACTCTGTCTTATGGCTCTTGTCCTAAAACCTTCTCACAGCAGCAGCCAGGTATGTTTTCGTCTACAAACATTAAGTGCTTGCTTGATTTCTCATGTTTTCTGTGAGCTTCACTACACATTAAAAAATATATATTTTCATTGAGTTTTTTTGACAAATCAATATTTGTGTCTTTCATTCCACACTATATAGTTACAGAACATTTTCCAGGAGTCAGAATCATGCCACATCCATCTTCTCTTTTTCTTTGATAATGAAAAGTTGCAATGCGAAGGACCCAAATTTTAGAAATCTTTTGATTATTAAAAAAAGGTATTTTTGCATTTAATGGGAGTTATATGTACAGTTTTAAAATTGAAAAGAAATCAAAGCGTTAATGATAGAGCTTCCAGAAAAAGAAAAATAAATCTGGTGTATACCTTCTAGTTTGGTGCACTAGCTATTCAAGCCCTGAGATATATTTGGTGTGCTCCAGTCATTTATGAAATTAGTGTTTTTGCTTTTGGAGTGCTTCCTCGGGGATCACAACTAGAGCTTAACTAGGACTAGTAAGGAAAAGGAAACATTGAGTGAATAGTATCAAATGGGAAGCTGTATACTGGGTATTAGGGATGCTATTACAGGTGCAAAGCCAATACCTCTTGGAGAGAATTCTTATCTTAGTCTTGATATCACTCTATTAGGATACAGCCTTCATCAGATCAAGGTGCTGGACTTGTTTAGGTAGAGCTCAACCCATTGTCTGGCACAGAGTTGGCACACTCCTAATATTTGCTGATTGAATGAATGAATGATATTGACTTAGCTCAACTACCTCTCATGGACACATTTGTAGTGCTTAAAACAAAAAAAACCTTCCAACCCATAATAATGTGAAACAGGTGGCTACCTCACTTTATCACTTTGCTTCTGTGTGTCTGTGTATGTGTAGCAGACTCCTAAAAGTGGCATGCTCTCCAGGGCCAAGAAAGGGTGTGACGTGCTGCTGTTGATATCATGGCCTACTTTCATCGTTCACATCCACCTGCTATTTTAACTTGTTATTTGAACCATGCAAGCTAATGCCAAAATACAATTGAAAAGGTTTTTAAAAAAAGTTGTTTTGTGTGTGTGTGTGTGTGTGTGTGTGTGCGCGTGCGTATGTGTGTTTGTGTGTGGAGGGGTCTAGCAGAATTTCCTCCACACACACACACACACACACACACACACACAAATAAGCTACGCTGCTTCATTCCCCCCCTTTTTTTTAAACTACAAATGGATGAATGATGAAGCTGTGTCCTGATAAGCAAGTTAAAATGGATTTAATTTGAAATCACTCTGTGTTGGCAAGTGGGAACACACTTTAAAAGTCATATTGATTACATCAATGATTTACTTCTGGGCTAGGTGGTAGACAAGTTGTTTTATGATTTTTACTAACATTATGTGCTAGCTGAATTTGAAGACTGGTCTAATAAAAAAATAAATATGCTCAAACACTACTTGAAAAAAATTATGTTGAATTAAGACTTACTTGATAAGTTATACTCAGATAGTTATTTATCTTGGACAGAAAACTGTAGCTCCTTCTTTAAACTGATGGCAATTTCTCCTAGAAACACCGTAGCTATTTCAAGTCCAACTAGTTCTGCTATTTTTGTTTACTTGGCCAGTGTGGTGATAGTTATGATATTTCAGTATAAAATCTGTTTTTTTTTCTATGAAAGAATTATCTTTAACCAAAAAAGGCTAGAATGAAGGGAATCACAAAACAGCAATACAAGTTAATCCCCCAGTTTAGATGGGGGAGAAAACCATTAAATCCCAGCTGTGTCTATTTAATAGTAATGAGGGAATTGGGAAAATATGGCTGAGAGACTCTTGAAAGTGATCTTTTGAGGAAAATTGGAGAAGAGCAGTAATTGCTGATAGGCAAATATCCTTGATTCCAAAAAGGTGAGAAAAGTGTTTTAGGAAACTGTAGTTCAATCTATTTGTTTTTCCTTGCTGACAGAAAAATCTAAGAATATCAATAGAAGAATGGGATTTTGGTGCTTATTTATAAAAGAAAGTGGTGATCACACAGAGCCTACATGAGATCACTAAGAATAGATCTTGTCAAATTTCAGGGGTGTGCTATCCATACTATGCTCATGACATCCTAACTTTTAGAGAAGCCTTGTGGAAAATGTAGAAATATGTGAAATGGATGATCATACTCTTGGATTTCTAGTGGTTGAAACACTACTCCAAGGCAGTTTGGTTCTCTGTCCTACTCACCATGGTTACCGATATTTTGGATGAGAGTCGTGGAAGATATGTATAGATGACATAGAACTAGGTGGGGTTGCAAATGATTAAAGAAACTATATCAGTATTCTAAAATTATACCTGGCTTGAATGGCAGGTTACAGCATAAGAGACAGAATTTAGGGGCAATGAATAAAGTATTCATTCATTCATTCACCAGGTAAAAGGAGCCAGCCCTCGCTATTTACCCCTCTTGGTCATACTGTCCAGTGAATACTGCCCCACCGACTCCACTCAGCCACCTTGAAAACCTCAGAGAGGCCCCGTCATCATGATTCAGTCCTGGGCTGGAATAGAGGTGTATTAAATGGCAAAGATGCATTCCGGAGTCAGCCTCCCTGGTTTTGAATCCTAGCTTTTCCATTTACCAGCTCTGCAACTTCCAAAGTTCCTAGACACTTTTGAATCTCTATTTTCTTATCTGTAAAATGGCAAATGACAAAAATAGCACTGACTTCACAAAATGAGGGCTTTATATGAGCTGATATGTATGAAGTACTTAGAACAGGTCATCCTAGTAACCACTCAACAATGATAATTATTTCTTCCTTGAGTTGTGGAAGTTCTATACTCCCACCCTACTCCCAGGGGCAGAGACAGATAATATTTCTTGTCTTCAGGCTATACTAAGAGGCAGAGACTATTTATTTTGGTATTCTCTAGAAGCAAGATGCATTTAGAGATGCCTGGAGGTCAAAACCAAAAGTTTCCTGTATACATGCTTCATTTGCCAACCCACTCTCCCCAAATCACTTTTTTCTTGATGCTTGGATAACACTTTTTTTCCCCATAATTCTATTGGAGTACTTAGCACGCAAGACTGACTTTTTTTTTTTAAAACTGCTGTCATCCTAACAAAATTAGGTTATTTACATTCATGTTTGTGTTCGCATTACCTATCACAGTGCCTGAAAGATAAAGTGCTCAGATATGTGCTGAATAAATTACTGGTTGGTCTTCACATGTTGCATGTGAAGGGAGTAAGACTAGGTAGGTGAGCAGATGACACAAGATGACAGATTTTTACTTAGGAAAAAAATTTTATACATTTATTCAGCTCAAAATTCAAATGGGTGCCTTCCAGGAATTAGTGAACATCTTACTACTGGATTACTGGAAATGTACAGGCAAAAGTCGAATAACAGATTAGAAAAGCTACAGAGCGACTTTAGGATTCAGTAAAAGTTTAGGATAGGGATTAGAGTTTATGTAGATGTTCATTGTTTTTATTTTATTTTATTTGTATGCAGCTATCAAAAGTGTACTTAATTGTTGACTGGGGAAAATATAGCCAAGAGCGACTTTTTTTTTTTTTTTTTTTTTTTTTTTACTCCTTTGTAGTGCTATTTCATTGTTAAGCATCACAGAACAGGGAGAGGCATATATATGCCAGTCAGGAGTAAGAGCTCCGGATCCAGATGGCTGGGTTCAAGTCATACCTATTCCTCCCTTGCCCTTGCTATGTCAACTTGGCCTGTTGCTACCTTCTCTGTATTTTAGTTTTCATCTGTAAAATTGAAAATAATATCTCTCTACCTCTTGAGGTTGCTCTAAAAATGAACTGGAAAAACATACGCAAGTGCTCAAAACACTGCTAGGTCCATATAAGTGCTCAATCCTGATTGATTATTCTCCACCTCTTCTCCCCAGGGCATGCATTTTTCCCAGTGCAATAAATGAAAAGTGTACCAGCTTCAGGTTTTGACAGATGGGGATTTGAATTGCAGTTCTACCACTTACTATCTGTGGAAGCTTAAGATATTTCTTATTCTGTTCACACTTTCTTTCTTTCATTCTTAATACAGGAATAATGACACTTTGTATGGTGATTCATTCCTTCAATTCTTCCCTCTCTTAGCCATTCAAGGAAAAGTGAATGAGTCTGCTTTGTGCCTGGTACCAAGTCAAGGGCCAGAGGTAGAGCTTGCAGTCTAGGGAAGATAGACATTAAGCAGATAGTTTATGGTAAGATAGTTTAAGTATTATAACAATGGCTCACGCATTGAGCATTTACTACATTACACTGCATTACATTACATATACTACTATATAGCCAGGCATTTTGCTTAGATCTCTTCGTGTTTCATTTCAATTAGTCCTCGAAACAAGACTTCGAGGCAGATGCTATTAGTATTTTGAAGATGTGGGAATTGAGGCATAAAGAGGCTAAATAAAGTGATTGAGGCTCAGGCTGGTTGATTCCTGAGGCCTTCAGCTTAATCAATATGCTACCCAGAGGGCAAGTGCATAGGTCTGTGATGGGGACTGTAGCAAGCTTTGAGGAATTTGAACTAGTAAGGGACAAAGGATGCAGAGGTGCTTGCAAAGTCTTCAAAAGACAGACAGACAGACGGAAGGCACACCAGGAATGCATGTTATGCTGAGAGAAATGACTTTGTCCAATGCTTACAAAAGGAATGTATACTAATGTTGCTAAAGATTAATTTAAGTGATGTATTTTTAAGAGTCTACCACAATTATTCTAAAAAAGCAGGTTTAATAAATGGTTGTGCTTATTATTAATTTCTTAGTACTGAAGAGAGAATCCCTGTAGGTAGAGTCACAAGAAAGTACTAGCAATATTCTGTTCCTTCCCATGCTGTGCCGGTGAACCAAAAGATAATGACTGTGGCATTCAGATACCTTTCAGTGCTCTGTACTGCACAGCCAAAACTTCTTTATAGACCTAGAATTTTCACAGGCTCTCATAAGGGAGTGATAATAGCATCCCGAATCCCCTTTCCTTACAGTCTTTGCCTCTAAGTGGGATTAGTGAGAGGGATTTGGGAATGTGGCAGAACTCAAATTTCAGGCACACAGAGATAATTTTGTTCAAAATTAGCTTTCAATGTCTTGAAGACATACTCTGCTTACCCATTATTATTAAACACACTCTGCTTACCCATTATTATTAAAATACATGCGTTGAGGTTTTCATACGGATTTCAGTGGCCCAAGTAACGCTGCATTTGTCTAGCATTAAGTGTGGAGGAGATGTTCCACCTAAGTAAAACTTACAGATAACTGAAGTTTACTCCTTTAGGCCCCAAACTTACTAATTTTTAACCTAAAAGTATAGGATTCATTTACTTTCCTTCTTTGTTCTCTAGAAACAGTGTTTGTTCTCTAGAAAAGGGAATTTTTGTGAAGGAATTGTGGAAGATAAATAAGGCAGTAAAACTTAATGCACATTACTGAAGGAATGATGAGATACTTACTTGGATGGCCCAAAGGGAAATTCTGCATCACTCCAGCTTCTCAGACCTACTGTAGCTAGTTGAGGTTGACAGATACGTGCCTCTGGATAAATGAAGTATTCTGGATCATGTAGACATTCATTTCTTCTGATGTCACCCATGTTCCCAGTATTGCCAATTTGGCATTCAAATGATAACTGTGAATAGCAGAATATTAAGATGGGCATATGTTCTGGACTGAACGTGTCTCTCCCCTTCCCATTTATATGTTGAAGTCCCGACCCCCAAAATGATATATTTGGACTTTTGGGAGGTAATTAGATTCAGGTGAGGTCATGAAGGTGGGGGCCCCATGTTGAGATTAATGCCCTTCTAAGAAGAGACCAGAATACTCTCTCACCAGGTGAGTATACACATGCAGAAGGCAGAAGCTGCAAGCCAGGAAGTGAGCTGAAGGAACGGGATCAGGGAATCAGCGGGCACTGTGAACTTCCCAGCCTCCAGAACTGTGAGAAATAAATGCCTGTTTTTTTAAGCCACCTAGTCGATGGTATTTGGTTATAGCCATCTAAGCTAAGACAGTGTGGCAATCATCACATGACCTTGGCCTCAGCAGTCCTCTGTCTTAAATAGTTGAACAAATTAGCTACAGGCAAGATTTGCTGTGTGTAGATACACATTAAGGTATGTCTAATTTCCTGCTTACTTTCATTTTCTCCCCTCTCTGGGTTTAGAAATCTCTGCTTTACATGTACTAACAAGTTTTCAAAGCTGCTTCTCTTGCATTGGTCTCCATTATTTTCAGAGCTTGAAAAGAAAATATATTTAATTATTCTTTTCTTAAAAGTTTCTCCGGGATATTTTCCAAGTGGAGATTTTCTATTTGTAAATTGCGTGTTTTCCAAATATGAAGGAGCTCTAACTAATCAATTGTTTTATATTCAAATAATACTTTCCTGCTCTATTATTGATGTAGGCCTTTGCTTATCTTGCTATTATCTTTCTTTTTTTGTTTGTGGTGGTAGCCCTAGGGTTGATAGTATATATGTCTTTAATTTAGCACGGTTGTCCTTCAAACAATACACTTCAAATTGCTTCTTCCCATTTTTGTGCTAGTTGTACCTATGCCAGAAACCCGTAATTCATTGCTACTAAACCAGGGGTCGCAAATCAAATTTAGTCTGTGAGCTAAGATTTTTTTTTTTTTTTACGTTTTTAAATGGTTAGAAAACTCCAGAGAAGAATATTTTGACAGAAGAAAATTCTATTAAATTCAAATTTCAGTGTCCATAAGTAAAGTTTGATTGGAACACAGCCATGATCATTCATTTACATACTGTGCACGGCTGTTCTCCAGCTACAAAGGCATTGAGAGTCGAGGAGTTGCGACAGACCATTTGGTCTGGAAAGCCCACACTATTTACTGTCTGACTCTTTACAGAAAATGCTTGCTGACCTCTGCTTTTAGAGCATTAGAAAAATAGAGGAGAGAACATATCTTTTAAATTTATCTTCAGTTTAACCATTTGAGGGTCTTTCCCCTCAGCTTTCAGTCTTGCTTGTGTACCTGTGTCCCAGCTGGTTCTCTCTCCTTGCTGTCTGCCTTCGCCCAAGGGTAGACTGCTGTTGCTTGTTACTTGATATTAGTCTGGCGTGGGGGACACAGGGCTTTCTCTATTGTCCTGGCCCAGCCTCAGTCTCAGGAAGGCCCTTTGCCCGAGTCTCAAGGATGGGGCTTTCTCAGTGATCCTGCCTCTCTTTGGTCTAGAGACTAAAAACTATGCTTTCATCCTTGGAAGGTCTTATGTAGGAGTTCACTGCACCTTCTCTCGAGGTAGGAGATTTCTAATAGTATTGGCATAGGATCCTGGGACTAGGAGTTTCCTGCCTCCTCCCTCCCCCTTGTGGTAGAGATTTTTTCTTTCACCATCTTCCTGTTGTAATGTGTCTTCACTTCTTGTCCTGTCTTGGTCCATTCTTTCTTATGAGTTCCCAGTAAAAGTTTGTGGAAAAAAGCCTGTGAGTATTTGCCTGTGCTCACTCCCCCTCTCTGCTTGGAGGAGTGTCTGTACCCTTTGTTACTACTGTTTTGCCAGGTTAACTCAATCTTTGTGAGCTGTAATTCCTACTAACCTACTTGAGTAAGGAATTGTGTTCCCAGTTGGGAAGACAGGCTTTGAAAGCATTTTTACAGCTTAGTTAATTTTCGGTACTGATTTGCACATCTGAGCAACTATCTGGTTAGGCAGACTGTCTTTACGTTGTTACTCATATTTCAAATTAAAATCTAATTTAGAGACTAATTTGAGTGACTCTGTAATATGGTAGACTGAGCTAACACAGAACCTCTCCCATTACAAACATCAAGATGTGCCAGATAAAATCTAACAATTGAAAAAACTATCTATAGCTTAGATTGCAAGTGAGAAAGCATAATCTCCAGGTGCCAGAAATGAAAAGGGAAGTGAAGGCTGGAATGACATCTTGGTAGAAGTTGAGGGAGGGGGAAGAAAGACATGTCAAGTGGTTCCAGACTTAGAAATTAGCCCCATGGTTGGGGGCAAAGCAGGAACTAGGGGTGAGGTGTTAGATATGCTCTATACGCATACCTTAAACTTCATTAATTAGCTTGGAATCTAAATATATGCCACAGAGTTGGTTCAGGAAATGTTCTCTCAAGATTTACATAAAATGATTGCTAGGCTAGAACAAACAAAAGAAGTAAAATGAAAGACAGTACTCTTAAGAAACATCTAGCTACACTGGTTTCTCATGGAACAAATAATCCCTGCCAAAGGCGGGCTCACAATTAAACATTAGAAATCTATGAGAAGGAGCTAGAACCTTGGACTGAGTCAGTATTCATAACAGATCAGTGAGTGAATGAATCCTGCATTTCCGGCAGAGGGAACAGAAATTCATAGAGAAGGTATATCTGTAAAACGAAAACAATTTGATGTGGAAAAAATCAGAAAGAGACTATAAAATAAGCATATTTATAATTACTTTAAAAATGTATTTTAAAAGAATGGAAACTATAAGGAGATAACCTGACACTGAAAAATTAATAGGTACATTTGAAAAACATTATTGAAAAATATGAGAAAAGAATGTTGAAAGGTTTTTTTAAATGACATATTCAATTATATTAAAGTTCTGAAGAATTTGAAAACTTAAATTTATAAGACCATTTTTATGTATTCACTTACATTTTCACTTTATCTGATGTTATAGGCTTATATTAGAAATTACTGGGGAACCTGAAAGGAAGATATTGTGGGTTAAATATTAAACAAGCCAGGAACTGGGGGGTGAGACTTATGTTTGGTTTTGATTTTCGAGATATTAATCTGGTCATGTCATCGCTTGCATTAAACTCTTCAGTGATTTCCCATTGTCCAACCTTCTTAATATGTTTTATATGTTCTTAATTTTATTAATTGAGCATATGCCAAATATTTATTTGTGTATGACCTCTCCCTTTTACTCCTTAGGTCCCAAATGCCTGGAACACAGTCTGGTACATTGCAGGTGTTTAATAAATAGTTGTTGAATGAACAGATAAACTCAAGGTCTTGAAAATGCTGTTGTCTTTGTGGGAAAGCTCTTCCCAACCTCTTCTTCCCCTTTTCCTGGCAAACTCCTCTATTTGTCCACGTTCAGGTTTCAGATTCTGCAAGAAATCTTTTCTTGTTCTCTCAGCCTAGTTTAGATCCCTGTTTAATTCTTCCACAGCACCTTATAATGCCCTTTTGTAACGTTACTCAATCGTTCACTCAACAAGTAGTTTTTGAGTGCCTGCGATGACCCAACCCCTGGCCTAGGCCCTGGGAATGCAGTAGCAAACACAACAGACCGTCTGAACTCTCGTGAAGTTTATATTCCAGTGTGGTTGGGGTGGGGAGGGCAGGCGAGACCTAAGTAAACCAGTAAATACATAGTACTTCATTTAATTACAAGTAGTGGGAGGAACCAGGAAGCAAGCTTAGGGGGATGAGAGAGCCAAGGAAGTGGGGGTGGCTCATTTACATAGGGGACCAGGGAGGTCCTCATGCATTAGATGTTTTTAAAGAGAATCTGTAAGTGAATGAGGCATTGGCCCTGAGGATAAGTAGGGAAAAGTGAACCAGTCAGAGGAAAGAGCAAGGGTAAATGCCTTGAGGGGCGAATGTTCTAAAAGTATTGTGGGACCGCAATGAGGCCCATGTGATTAGAGCAGAGTGAACAAGGGAAAGGGTAGGAGATGAAGTCAGAAAGGGACTTTTTTTTTTTTAGAAGAGATGTCGTTTTAGTTATTACAGTTACCACTGGGTGGGCTGGGCATGGTGCAGGGAAAAGGGGCATGGTGTGGCTTCTGGTCTCACAGATGGTTCAAAGGAGCACCAGGGGCTGAAGGTACAGCAGCCCCAGGACCAGCAACAAGATGGCGCTGGGCGGCACAGGCCGATTCAGGATGTGGGGTCTGGGCTGGGAGCTGGGTGTCCACCAGTGATTCTAGGGGACCCCAGGATCAGCCCTCCACAAAGCTGGTGGGCCTAGGAACTCCTTTCCTCAAGCCTCAGATGGGGTTTGCTCCACTTAAGAGATCCCATTCCCAAGGTCTGGGCATGGCCGTGGTGGTGCCCCCTTGCTTGAGGTGCAGACCCGTGGTCACAGCCTGGGGACTGACTGGGTCTAGCCCAGCCAACTCAGCAAAAGGTCAGTACCCAGCTCCTTTCCGTGCTGCTGGGGAGGTTGCGGGAGGGAGGGCCCCACAGAGTCCAGTCCCCACAACTGTGGCTGCTGAGGGCCCCGCTACGTTGGCCGCCTCCTGGAAAAGGGCATGGAAGTTTTCGTGGAGATGAGCCAAGCACTGGAGGGAGGCCACTGTGCCCACGGACTGGCTGAGGCTGAGGCTTGCTATTTTAAGGGTTTCGGTTTTCGCTCCTAAGATATTAAAGCCACAGGAGGGATTTTAGTTTGAATGGGCTCTCTGCTATGTTGACCATAGAGGGTAAAAAGTCTCCAGGGAGATTAGTTAGAAAGTAATTTAAAAAATCCAGATCAGAGATGATGGTGTTTGGGACTTGGGGAGTTAATAGGGAAAGCAGTGATAGGTGGTCAACCTTTGGATACATTCGGAACATTCCACAGGATTTGATGAAAGATTGAATATAGCATATGAGAGAAACAAAGCAGGGGATGATGATCAGGCCTCTGACCTGAGTATCTGGAAAAAGTGAGCCCAATTTACTGAGATTGGGAAGACTACAGAAGAGCAGAAGGAAGGGGTTATTCCAGGAGGAATATAAATTTGGACATGTTGAGTTATCTATTGGACACACAATGAAGAGTTTGTGTTGGCAACTGTATATAAAATTCTGGAACTCAAGGGAAAAGTCCAGGATGGAGATATAAATAGGGGGGTTATTAACATATAGATGGTATTTAAGGCATCTGGAGGGTGGAAAGATGAAGACTGTTGACTCAGCTCTGGGCAATTCCAACATTTAAAGGTTGAGAAGATGAGGAAGCACGAACTAGAGAGGAAAACCAAAAGAGAGTGGTGATCAGAGGCCAAGTAAATGTCTTTTAAGAAGAGGGCAAGGATTATCTGTGTGAAATACTAACAGGTGAGGTAAGATGTCATTTGGGAATTGACCATCGTGTCTAGTGTGTGTGGAGGTCACTGGTGCTCCTGACAACTTGTTGGAATAGCAGGTGAAAGCTTCATTGGAATAGGTACAACAGAGGATGGGAACAGATATTTTAGAGACAGAATGGAGGAGTTTTTGGAGAACTTTTGCTTTCAAAGGGTAGAGAAATCATAGAGTAGCTGGAGGAAGATAGAATACTCAACATACTTAAAACTCCTGTGCCTATAAGAATGGTAAGAATTGTATGTTGTGATAACAGTTCTGTCCATCTTGTTGACTTCTTTTTGCCTACTACAGTACTTGACCCAAAGCAGAAGCACAATTAAATATTTCTTAAACAAGTACCATTTCAGTTAAAATTATAACCCCAAATTTGTTATCATTTGGAAATATTTTCAATTGACACTTCTTTTTCTTTTAAATTGGACAAAAATATGTATTTTGACACTGGTGAAAAATGAAGCGATCACAGATAATGATTATTTCATATCTACTCCCCAATTCCCCCAGCTGACTTAATTATGCTAAGCACCACATACCACCTTTATTTCAGAAAAACCATGCAATGTGACAAATTAATTTGCTAAAAATATTCAGCACAGGTAGCTTTAATTATCTGGAGCAGAGTTTTTCAAATCATGGAGAAAAGAAAGTAAATCTATTTTTCTTCAACAAAGTAGACTTTGATTTAAATTTGGAGAGCATCAGGAAACCATGAAGTCTTTAAGGAGTACCATAGTTGTGTGTGAAAGGTTGATTCATTGCTAAGGGATGGTATGCATTTATGTGATGAAGCACATGTATTTGATCTGAAGATGGTCAGTTGTCATACTATAGATCCTAAGCCTGACATCTGGGAAACTACACAAATGAATGAAGTCATGAAAGATAAGAAAAAACACAGGTTGCAGTTAGATAAGGGTGCTTAGCTTTGTTTGATGGATAATCAAGAATGTTTGAAAATTTTAAGCCAGGAAGTGAAATGATCTGAGCTGTGTATTTATTAACTAATATAAAAGTTGGTTGCAAGATTGAAATGTATGGAGAAGATCAGTGTTTTACAAACATGACTCTGGGAGATTTTATTGGATGCCCCTTGAAAAAAGTTCCACGGTAAAACAAATGAGGAGATGCCAGGTTTCCAAAGCACTGGATTAAACAAATTTAAAGATGTCTCTAAGGTAGCCTATGACATGCTTTGTGAATCTCCAAGTCATATGGGCTAAGCACATCATGGAACTCTTTATTCAAGGAACTCTCTTATTCTTCGGAACAGTTTGACATTTTTGGTCTGTATTATCGTTGTGATCTGGATGACCAAACCTGAACCTGAGGAGGAATTATGGGAACGGAAAAGAAGGAGGAGATGATAGTGGGCATACCTTATTGGCTAGTAGGTGGTGAAAATAGGGAAAGGGAAAAGCCAAAAGGGAAACATATTGGTCTATAAAGCTGATGAGTTTAGCTTAGCACTTCATGAGCTTTAAGATGCTGTGGGGACAACCACATACAAGTTAAGGCTTTGACCCTGAAAGAGATTTCAGAAGCACAGATACCAAATAGTGCATCGTGTTGAGAATAATGGGAATGATTAGAGCATGAAGTAGGGATATTGAAGAAATGATAGTTACAGATTTTTTTTTGAAAAAAAGTGCAGGATAGAGCAAAAGACTAGTTTTAGAAAAGATATGGCAACAAGTACTTGAAAATAAGTACTTTTTTTTTTAGTGTGACTAGTATCATTTCTAGTATTCAGACTGAGATATAAAAAGAAAACCAATGTAAAAAAATGTTTTTCTGCTCAGCATATTAATTCACCATGGCAGAAAAGTGTGATGCCTCCTTCAGAAATCCTGACAACCTCAGGATACTTAGGCAATCGGTATTTTGTGACAAGTCAGGAAACCCTCAGCTGTTTAGCTTTGTCATCCTTCCTGTGAGTGTTCATGGTGATCCACTGTATCACATCAGGATTACAGTGTGAGGTTCCCATCTCCTCCCCTTGACATGCTCAGAGGTCTACCTTCTGGGCTTTCTTGAGAACCACCAGTTCGCAAAGAAGTATTTATTCTTAGAACTGTGCCTGTCAGCCCTTGCAGGTACATCATGGAAAGTGCAGGAATTTATTGAATGGCTGAAAAGCTGACGAGGTGCCATCACCAGAAACAAAACCTTTTAAAAAATCAGAAAACTGAGATTAAATAAACAACAACACACTCTGTCCTTTGTTTTATTCATATCCTTTACATAATTAAGTCTACCTGCATTTATGTTTAGAAGGAAATAGATGTAGCAAAACCTGTGAATGCATTTTCAAGGTCAGAATGTGGAGTTTGGAAGAAAAATATGGAGCAGAAGGTAAGCTCATAGGAAAATTAAGTCAGCCAGCTCTCCCCAGATGGTCACCTTTATACTGTTTTTGTAGCTCATGAATTAGGCACCTGTGTTTTCTTCAACTCACTCCCTGCCATGTGAATTCTTTCATTTGACATTTTAATTGCAAATAAAAACAATAAATCCTGATTTATTTCACCAAAAAAAAAAAACCTTATGTTTTTTACTCTTATCTGTTCTTGGAATGCAATAACACATTCATATTTGGGGATTCCTAAAATGCTTATTTGAATTTTACAATTCAAATTGTATAATATGATAATAAAAATGCAAATATAGTGGTTTGACACACATAAGGATTTCTTGCACTTTTCAGGAGACTGACTTGAGTAACTTTTAAGATCTGTTCAGTTTCTTTTCTTTTTTTTTCAAAGATTTTATTTACTTGTTTGACAGAGAGAGAGAGAGAGATCACAAGCAGGCAGACAGGCAGGCAGAGGGAGAGGGAGACTGGCTCCCTGCTGAGCAGTGAGCCCAAAGTGTGGGGGGCTTGATCCCAGGACGCTGGGATCATGACCTGAGCGGAAGACAGATGCTTAACCAACTGAGCCACCCAGGCGCCCCTGTTCAGTTTCAAAATATAGATTATGTGTCTTCTGTTAGAATGTATTTTTAAAGTAGATCTATGATTCATGATAAGAATAGCCATATGGATTCCATACCTAATTCAATTTAAAATGTTCCTTGAATGTGATAGTCACGTGTTAAGTACATCATCTACCCTCATATATGAGAAGAACATAATGCCTTTAAATAAACAATGATTTCCAAGTAAGGGATGTACTTTTCTCAGTCACTGCTTTCAAACTTCTCTGGCATTTGAACTGGCATTCTATTATTGAAATGTCAGGTAAAGATAGTAAGCTCCCACCATCAGTGCTTAATAAACCAACACAATAATTTCCACTTTCCTTTGCATTGCTTCTATGCATTGATAAGTGTTAACATTGAGATTTATGTAAAAGAAAAGTGATTCCTAAGAGATACATATTATTTTTTCTCTTTCTGTTAGAGATACCCTTCATAAATGTAGCAGAAAAATAAATGTGTTTAAAGCACATGTACAATTAAAGATAAGATAAAACTACTCAGTAAATTATGGCAGGAGTGGTTTATATTAATACCACTTGAAAAACAATGCCTTTCAAATTAAAATTGTTTATGTATGAGTAATTTGTCTTGCAGTAAAATTAAAAAAAAGTGAGAATTCGTGGTCTGATTTAAAGATTAGGACCTTATCTGATTCAAAAGATAAAACAAAACTAAGCTTATTTTATTTAATAGTCTCTCAAATGGAACAAAACCAAGTTATTTACTGTATTCAAGACCTTGTTGAGTAAGTCATTTCAAGTTTATTGCATTTCCCTGTTTACTTTGAGTTAATTAGATCCTAATGACTCATGAAATAGAAAAGGTAAAAGTATAATTTTAAGGACGTCTAGTGGTCTATGGGATTAAATTTTTTCATCTGACAAAATATTAAATTATTATTTAATCTAATATGTGCTTGTAGCATCTGTTTTTACCCAATTAAATGTTTTACTTGTGATTTTAAAAATTAACTCCTCATGCTTAGAATCTACAACTCAACCTCCAATTTCATCTCCTAGAACTTCCTTAAAATTACATTTAAAAATGTTTCTGATACATTTTCATGTATACAGAGATTGAATTGTAGAGTCACTGAATAGTCTTTTGAATAGTGTTGTTGAATGGCATCAAGCAATTCAACCCTACCCCCCCCCCCCGCAAATATTTCCTCCACCTTCTGGATAGGTATCTTCTTTTGGCTCATTTATTTGTTCCATAAATATTTAATGAGTACCTGTCATGTTACAGGACTTAAGCTAGGCATGGACATCAAAGGAAAACAAAAAGCAATCATGGTTCTTGTTCTCATGATACTTACAATTTACAGTAGAGAGAGAGTAGCCAAATAATCATGGAGATAAATGTAAAGTTACAATAATGATAAATACTAGGAAGCAAGAGTAGATAGTACTATGAAAGAATGATGGCACATGGTAGACATTTAATAGTAGGCACTTGATCTTTGTTTGCTGGATTAATGAAAGAATAATTGAATGAAGGGGATAGTACAGAGACTTGTCTTAGAAAAAGCTTCCCTAATCCAAATCAAAACCTCAATGAGATACCACCTCACACCAGTCAGAATGGCTAAAAATTAATGTCAGGAAACTACAGATGTTGGCGGGGATGCAGAGAAAGGTGATCCTCCTACACTGTTGGTGGGAATGCAAGCTGGTGCAGCCCCTCTGGAAAACAGTGTGGAGGTTCCTCAAAAAGTTGAAAATACAGCTACCATACGGCCCAGCAATTGCACTACTGGGTATTTACCTCAAAGGTACAAATGTAGTGATCGAAGGGGTATGTGCACCCCGATGTTTATAGCAGCATTGTCCACAATAGCCAAACTATGGAAAGAGCCAAGATGTCCATCAACAGATGAATGGATAAAGAAGATGTGGTGTGTGTGTGTATATATATATATATATATATATATATGAATATTATGCAGCCATCAAAAAGAATGAAATCTTGCCATTTGCAATGATGTTGATGGAACTGGAGGGTTTTATGCTGAACGAGATAAGTCAATCAGAGAAAGACATGTATCATGATCTCACTGATACGAGGAATTCTTAATCTCAGGAAACAAACTGAGGATTGCTGGAGTGGTGGGGGATGGGAGGGATGGGGTGGCTGGGTGATAAACATTGGGGAGGGTATGTGCTATGGTGAGCACTGTGAATTGTGTAAGACTGTTGAATTGCAGACCTGTACCTCTGAAACAAATAATACATTATATGCTAAAAAAAAAAAAAGAAGAAGACGACAGTAGGAAGGGAAAAATTAAAGGGGTGAATCAGAGAGGGAGACGAACCATGAGAGACTATGGACTCTGAAAAACAAACTGAGGGTTCTAGAGGGGAGGGGGGTGGGGCGATGGGTTAGCCTGGTGATGGGTATTAAAGAGGGCACGTACTGCATGGAGCACTGGGTGTTATATGCAAACAGTGAATCATGGAACACTACGTCAAAAACTAATGATGTAATGTATGGTGATAAACATAACATAATAAAATTTAAAAAATGCAAAAAGAAAAAGCTTCACTGAAGCAGGTATGTTTGACCTGAAATCTGAAAAATGAATAGGCATTCACTTGGCAAAGAGTATAGGAAAAGGGTCTGAAACAAAAACAAAAACAAGGCTTGGTGGCAAGATAGAACATGACAGATAAAGAAGAGTGAGCCTGTAATAAAAGTTCAAAATTGAACATGGTGCCAGTAGAAGCTAAAGTGGTTGGTCTTTATTCACAGACCACATGATTGTCTATATAGAAAATCCTACAGAATCTACCAAAAAAGCTACTAAAACTGTTTTTCATAAGATGAGAAAATATAAGGTTAACATTAAAATATCAATTGTATTTCTACATAACAGTGAGCAATTAGAAACTAAAATTAAAAAAATGGTAATATTTATAGAATCAAATATATCAAAATCATGAAATATTTAGAATCAAATGTAACAAAATATGTACAAGAATTGTTTACAAAAAAACTATAAAACACTGCTGAAAAAGTTAAAGATTTAAATAAGTGGAATGGCATACTATGTTTACAGTATTGGAAGACCCAACTTCGTAGAGATGTTAGTTTTTCCCGAATAGGTTTGACACAATCCTAGTTAAAATGTCAGCAGTCTTTTTTTTTAAATGAAAGCTGACAAGCTAATTATATATAATTATTATAAAACTTACATGAAAATGCAGAGGGTATAGAGTAGCAAAATTGAAAAGCAAGAAGAAGGAGGATTTATACTACTACTTCATTTCAAAACTTACTATAAAGATATAGTAATCAAGAAAATGTGATATTAGTGTAAGTATTAATATACAGATCAATGAAATAGAATAGAGCTCAGAAATAGGCTCACAGATACATAGCCAATTGATATTCAGTATGTGTGCTGGGAAACTAAGTGAAGAAAGGTTACTCCTTTCAATAAATGGTACTATAAAAATTGGATACCCATATGCTATGCTGAAAAATCAACTCAAATGGGCCATAAATATAAATGTAAGATCTGAAACTAAATTATTTTAAAATAAAGTATAGAAGGGGGGACCCCTGGGTGGCTCAGTTGGTTAAACATCTGACTCTTGATTTCTGCTCAGGTTATGTCTCAAGGTCTTGAGATTGAGTCTGTGTTGAGCTCCCCAGTCAGTGAGGAGTCTGCTTGAGATTCTCTCTCTCCCCCTCCTCCCATCTTAAATAAATAAATACATCTTTTAAATAACAATAATAATAAAAAAGTTTAGAAGAAAATCTTTAAGACCTTGGGTTAATCCAAAGTTTCTTAGATTGACTGTAAGAAGCATAAGCCATAATAGAAAATAGTGCCAAATTTAAAATTATTCGTTTTCAAAATAAACCAATTTACTTTTATTTTATTTAAGAAAATTTTTAAAAAACCAAGGAGTAAGAGAAAATAGTTGCAAAACATTTCTGATAAAAGGATTTTTACCCAGAATATATACAGAACTCTTAAAACTCAACAATAAAAGAAAATAAATGACCCAATTAAAAAAATAAAAGATTTGAATAGACACTCCACCAAAGAAGATATATAAGTGGTTAGTAAGCATATGAAAAGATATTCAACTAGTGTTTAGGGAAAAGTAAATTAAAACTACACTAAGACCCTATTAGGATGGTTTTATCTTAAAGTCCTCATTTCTGTGTATGATTTTTAAAAAGGTAGACTTTACTCTGAATGATTATTGTCTTAATTACAGAACAGTATAGAAATGACTCTTCCCTCAGACAGTATCTCTTACCTAGGCTGAATGCTGGCAGTCTTCTTTCTCCAGTAATTACCTTTCATTTGATAATAAACTCTCATCTTCCCAAAATTTTCCCTGTTCAAAACCTTGGACAAATCATAATGTGTCCCTTGACCTCAGTTTCCTCTATGTGAAATATAGAGTTTGGAACACAAAGTCCCTTCCAACTCTGTGATACTACTCTCCTAAAACTGAGATAACTTTTTGATAAAAATCAAGGAAAATTCCTTCACCTACATTTGACCCATCTATGGTATGAATAAATGCATATAGATACCGAATTCTGGTAAGACCTACTCCTCGTACAATTGTGCATATTAAAACTTTAGCATTTATTTTGATTATTTTTGTAAACTTTTCTCCTGAGTCAAATTTTTACTGTAACTCTCATTACTAATGTATCTGAATTTCGCTAAAAAATATGACCCTCGGTATAGTAGATGTGTGAGTATTGATTTAGGAAATGTTGGACTCATTCTTATAATTGGTACACATTTATGTGTACAGTAAGTTATTTTTAATTAGGACTCAAGGACAAAAACAAGCCTGAACAATTTAACTATTGAACAGTATAGTCAAAAATATCTGCCCTGGGATCCAGAGTATCTTAGTTTTAGTTCTGGCTTTATCACTAACCATTTCAGACTACTTAGATGTACCCAACCTTTGTTTGTTTGTTTGTTTGTTTGTTTAGAGAGAGAGAGTGCATGCACATGGAGGTGGGAGGGGTAGAGGGAGAAGGAGACAGAGACTCTTAAGCAGGCTCCACACCCAGCATAGAGCCTGACACAGGGCTCTATCTCACCCTGAGATCATGACTTGAGCTGAAATCAAGAGCCAGGAGCTTAACCATCTGAGCCACCCAGGAGCCTCAGTACTCAACCTTTATATCATGGGCAATAATTTTATCTTACTTGGTTTTGATTTCCTCATCTTTAAATTTATGGATCTGATTTGATTATCACTAGGGTGACTTCTGTTTGAATAGTTTATTGCTTCTATTCAGATTTATTACTTTCAGGTACATACAAAAATTTAAATTAGGCTAACTGTCTATCGAGAACACTTTTAAATAATTCATTTTCTTTTACTGTCTTATACTTACTGTTCATTTACCTGGTGGCAGGGCTTTCTATTACCTCCTACTCTGAGCGTTCTTCCTTTCAAACTCTCCTGCACGAAGCCAGCTTAGCATAATTGTGTACTGGGCCCTGTTTTTCCTGGGACTCAAGTTGCCCTCTCCCACCACTCTTTTTTTGTGTGTCCCATTAATTAATGGCACTCCTGATCAACTAGTCCAAAACATTGGTTTTATAAAGATGCTGAAATTGACAGAAATTAAGCAAATATCGCAAAATTATAGCAACAGTTTCAGGACTACAAACTAGAACTCTTGACTTCCTAGTCCTTTGTGTTTTCCGTAATATCATAAGACATTTCTAGAGTAAATGGATGATGATAAAAGGAGGATTTGTATCAAGGTGGTAGATTAGGCATATGTAACTTTATTTCCCTCCTACCTCAAACATCATAGATGTAAAAAGATGTAAAACAAACAATAAATTTTAAACAGTGATGGGGGATAAAGGATGTTATTAAAACACAGAGTTTTAAAGAATCCCCGGAAGATAGCAAGCAGACAGGATCAGATTCATGAATGAAAATGATGATAATAATAATCAGTAGTAACATTCATTAAGCTTTTACTATGTACCAGGCACAGTTCTGAGCATTATCATTTATTATTTAATCCTCAACACACACACACACACACACACACACACACACACACACGTGCGTGCCGCGCATGCACTCTGGGGTAGGTTTAATTATGATCTTTGCTTTACTGTAGAGGAAACTCAGCGAGGTTGAGACCCCCATCTAATACCCTATGCCCAAACCCCTCAGTTCCCTGCCTCTCTGGTTCCTGTCTCCTTTCTAATCACTGTGATATTCTGGCAGAACAGAGAAGACTAAAAACTCAAAAGCATGAACCTGAGAGAGCAGGATATGGGCAAATTCTCCCAGTGAAGACCAAGGAAGAACCTTAAACTCACAAACTCACAGAGAGCAAAAGAGATTCCTGGTACAAACATTTGGTGATCGATTAAAGAACTGAATTGATAGGGTGAATCCATTCTCTTTTCTTAGTTCTTTAGACTTCAAAACAACAGCAGTTGTTCCTAGGTTAAAAGCTCCAGCATTACTCTCTAGAAGAAGACATTTGAATTTTGGAGTAGGAGCTGAGATGAGAAAAGCGTAGCAATATCCCCAGACGTTTTTCAAAGGCCAGGAGCAACTGAGCCATCATACCCAGGGACACACCCTCTCTTTATTACCCTTTGCTGAAGTGGGCCATTCCTCAGCCACTTGCATATCTACTCCTGGAAATAGGCTTTTATTATTAGAAACTGTATCCACCCACGGATGGATGGGAATCCCTACTGGATTATGGAAGCATATAGTTTTTAAGTCGTTAAGTAGACCTATTAAATAAAAAAAAAAATCACGGACTCTTTGAGAATGACCATCTTTATGAAGATATATATATTTATATAATTATATATAATTATCCCAGAGGAGATAGAATTCATTGAGCAAACAGATTGCACTCTTTAAAACATAAATATCAGAAAAATCAAGAAAATAATAGGCTGAGGTGAAGAAGAGACAATCATAGAGAAAAAGTTTGAAAATAAGAGATGAAAGATGTAAGGAACCTATCAGAGTTGAATTATGGAATAAATAATGAGAAAGGCAAAAACACTAGAAAGAGGAAATACTAGGGAAACATTGGAAAAATATGGCAAAATAATATTAAAATATCAGTCAAAATAGAATTTAAGCCAAAACTATGTGACAAGGATGATACTTAATTTAGAGAAAAATTACTAAGAATGTATTAGTATCCTAAACCCTTACATACCTAGCATCAGAATTTTGAAATACATGTGTATGAGGCAAAAACTGGTAGTGGGGAAAATTAGCAATTCACACAACTTTCTCAGAGATTGACAGCTCAAATAGACAAAAATGTGAGACTAGTTGAGATTTCAATAATTCATTCATACACAAGCTTGAGTATGCATATTATATAGGTTTGTGTATGTATTATCTATTATTTTCAAACATCTGTGGAATATTTACCATGTATGACTCCAAAAATGTTATTAAAATACAAAATGAGAAATGACGCAAGTAATTTCTTTCTCTGATCAATATATAACAAAATCACAAAGTCAAGATAAAAGTATAGTCCTTTTAAAACCATTCCCTTGGTAACTTTTTTTTTCCTCTAAATAACATTTACTTTAGGGGCATCTGAGTGGCTCAGTCGGTTGAGAGACCGACTCTTGGTTTCGGCTCAGGTCAGGATCTCAGGGTTGTGAGATTGCGCCCCTTGTTGGGCTCCGGGCTCCATGGGGAATCTGCTTGGGATTCTTTCCTTCTCCTTTCCCCTCCTCCTCTGCCCCTCCCCCCTGCTCATGTGCTCACACGTGTGCACTTGCTCCCTTTCTCTCTCTCTTTCAGATAAATAAATAAAAGGTGAAAGATTTATGTGATCTGAAGAAAAACCAGGGTTAGGGTTAGGGTTAAAAAAAAGAAGAAGATAGTAGGAAGGGAAAAATGAAGGGGGGGGAGTTCAGAGTGGGAGAAGAACCATGACAGACCATGGACTCTGAGAAACAAGCTGAGGGTTCTTGAGGGGAGGTGGTGGGGGGATGGGTTAGCCTGGTGATGGGTATTAAAGAGGGCACGTTCTGCATGGAGCACTGGGTGTTATACGCAAACAATGAATCATGGAACACTACATCAAAAACTAATGATGTACTGTATGGTGATTAACATAACATAATAAAAAAAAGATAAATAAAATCTTTTTAAAAAAAGAACACTTAATAAGAAATCAAAATTAAACAGTAGACAAAAAAGAAATGATCCGCTCTGTCAAAAGAAGAAAGATATAACTATGGTGGGATTCTGAGGAAACATGCAGAGTCATGAACACACCCATAAACCTAAGCAAACTATCAAGAAGGAAGTAATAAGGATATTAGTAAGGAAATAATAATGAAACAAAATATATTTCACAAAACCAAATTCTGG
This sequence comes from Callorhinus ursinus, assembly GCF_003265705.2. Taxonomy (NCBI): domain Eukaryota; kingdom Metazoa; phylum Chordata; class Mammalia; order Carnivora; family Otariidae; genus Callorhinus; species Callorhinus ursinus. The sequence continues at coordinate 26,006,838 of NW_027397076.1, forward strand.
ATTTTTGGAAAAGACCAATACCATGAATGAAACGTTTTCATGTTTGATCAAGAAAAAGAGCACTGGTACAAATTTTAAAAAGAAAAAATCAGATGAAATAAACATTCTAGGACCATAAGACAATGAAATGATAGAAAATTGGAATAGCCCAATAGCAGAAGAAACTGAAAAGAAAAGCTAAAACCTACCCCAAGTTCCCAGTTCCAAATGAATTTACAAAGATCTGTCCTTCAAAGAATAGGAACTTCTAAAGTATTTTAGCTATTCCAGAGTATATGTTAAAATTAATGGAAAAATATTTGGTAACTCAGTAAATAAGATATTAGTCAGGATTTTTTTTTTTTTTTTTTAGAGAGAGACCAAGTGAGAGAGAGAGCATGAGTGGTGGGGGGGGGGGGCGGGCAGAGGGAGAAGGAGAGAATCTTAAACAGGCTTTATGCTGAGTGCAGAGCCCTTCATAGGTCTTGATCACACGACCCTGACATCACATCTGAGCTGAAATCAAGAGTCAGATGCTTAACTGACTGAGCCACCCAGGCGATCCAAGGATTCTATTAATTCTAATATAAAGAATGATCTGATGACAGAGTAAATGATTATCATAAAACTAAAATTTTATAGATTGGAATCACTATATACCCATGATTTCAATTCTTGATAAAATAGTGAATTTTAAGACCTAGAAAATGAAATAAAATAGCTACTTCCAATTTTAATCTAAAGCTATTCACTTGGTTAAATTATTTTGAATCATCTTTGAAATTTTTCATTTTAATTTTAGGAAAAATGATTAGTAATAGAAAAATTTAAAAGATTTTTTAAACAAAGAAAAAGCATCTAAAGCACAGGACTGGGATTCAGACTTACCCTATAAACCCACAGGAGGTGACTTCATTTTATAATTAGGAAAAAATACTCAAGTTCATTTTTGATAATCTCTAATATTATCCAATACTTCATAAAACTATATTAAACCAAATAACACTTCATTCGTTACTGGTAGTTTGCTATGCAAATGCGGTAAGTTACTAACCAATTACTTTTCCTCCTTCTCTATTCCCAAGATTTAGTTTATAAAAGAAACACCAATAGAAAGTCTGAGAAAGCAGCCCCAGGGAATCTAACATACTGAGGAGAAACTCATTATTTCATGTGTTTCACTTGGAAGTTTAAATCATCTTAATAGTAATCATGTTCTCAAGAAAATACATAAACTATTCACCACCATAACAATTTCTGGGAAGTCCAAGCTTCACCCTGTCCTATGAATATCTTTTACAGGTGTAGATAGTACCACAGTAACCTCACCACACAATTCCCAGAGTAACTAAGAAACTGGATGACAGTATGATACAGTAGCAAGAACGTAAAAGAGGAAAATACTGTTAAGTAGCTTGATAGTGGAATAATATATCAAAGTGTCAGTTTGGATAGAAATATTCATCCATTTTCTAGTGCAGGAGATACTTGAGGACGTGAGAAGCTGAATTTGTAAGGTTTCTTTGTAACACGCTCTCTGAAAACACCCAATTTGATTGGGTGTCTCTCCAGCAATTTCTTGATAAAGTCTTTTTCCCTTCCCATTTCCTGAGCACTATGAAGAAGGGAATTGGGATTTACTAATGATTATTACAGAAAAAAAAGCCTCCCAATTTTACGATATGCATAGGTAGAATCACTCCCGGTATAAAAGCTTGGTTGCTTTTTTCTGTACTAAGCTAGGGAAATATTATAGAGCCTAAAGGTCCACATCATTTTGGGTCTAGTATTTTAAGATGACAAATAATAATTATTTTACTAACTTTCATCAAGGAATCATTAGACCGATAAGGAGTTGTAGAAAGAAAGGTAAAAATACATAGACTTTAATTTTAAGGTAAACTTAAAGCTCTGTGAAGGAGGTTCTGTCTTTCATCCAGCTGCACCTAAGGTCAGTTGAGGTCATAAATGAAGCATAAATAAATAACAGTGTGGAGGGACAGGCTGGTAGCTGGTGCACTGCTGAGGTATCCTATTGCTCATCTGATGTGGTGGTTTTATTGTATTCCTGCAGTCATATACCCAGTATACTTAATTGGCTAATGAATAAGTGTTCGTTATATTCATGTTCTAAGAAACTTCAGAAACGGTTTGCATACAAAATGTTGTCGTTTGGATAACATATTTTAAAATACCTCTCCAGAGAGCTTAAAATAAGACTTCTCTAAATTTTTTCACAAGTGCTAAAATGAACTTTGAGACACTTTTAAGTCATACCCTTTGGTTCTTACTCCTCCCATTCATGGAAGGAAGATTAAGTTTGATCGTTATGGAAAGATGGGGTCTGGTCCCTTAGGTTCTTATTTTCTTAGAGTTCACATTTTGTAAGATCTAAATCTTGTCAATAAGGCCTGACACAGGTATCACTGTTAACTAGTGAATACAGGGGCACCCGGGTGGCTCAGTCATTGGGCGTCTGCCTTCGGCTCAGGTCATGATCCCAGGGTCCTGGGATCGAGCCCCGCATCGGGCTCCCTGCTCTGTAGGAAGCCTGCTTCTCCCTCTCCCACTCCCCCTGCTTGTGTTCCCTCTCTTGCTGTGTCTCTCTCTGTCAAATAAATAAATAAAATCTTAAAAAAACCAGTGAATACAAATACTATATAAATATACAATAAAATTTAATTCTGTACAATCAATTCCATTCAACAAACACTTTTTATGTGCCTAAAAGTGTCATGATTCTGTATTGGATACAGTGGCATATACAAAAATTAGTAGGACACAGATGTTCTAGTATTTAGCATAGAAGAGGACAGTAGATTGTTCAGCTTCTTTCAGACAGGGAAAGACAGATTACATTTTGTTCAGGTCTAGTCCTCATAGGTTCCCAAAACACAATCAAATCAGCTGTTCTTTTGCATGGATGCCATGAAGGTTGGAAATAAGAAAATATGGACTGAGCTAATTTCACTGTCATTAGGAATAAGGTTATAGTTGGCTGTCATGATGTACAGACATGTACGCAAGATTAAAGAGAAAAGTGAGGTGAAAATACAGAAGGAAAGGGAAGACATCAAATATAATAGAGACAAAAGAAAGCTCAAACAAAAAAGGAATGTGCAACTTTTGACTTCCTGAGGTGTCAGGTAATGGTAGACAAATCAAGATTCAGTTTTAGCTGCTTGGGAAAATTAGATGAATTTTAAAAGGGGGAGGGTGGGTGTGGAGGGAGAAGAAAAGAACAAGAAGGAAATGCTGATTATAGTTCCTAGAAAAACTGGGAAACATTACTCATTCTGACCACATAATGGATTGTTTAACAAAGAAAACTATCTTAAGCTTTGTATACTAAAGATTTGTTTATTGGGTAAGTAATCACTTTCAAATGAGATAGGTACCTTCCATTTCAGAGAGTCTCTTAGCAACTACAGCTTTTATTTTGTAGCATAAATTGTTCCCTTGGTTGTGGTAGGTTTGGCAAACACTTTAAGGAGAGTCTGGGCCAGGATTTGTCATTTTATAAATTCATGATTTAAAAATTCTAGTATTGTTAAATTTTTTTTTGTTATATATTCCAATATCATCCCAAATCCCATGAAGAAAAGTCATCCTGTTTTTGATAAATAACAAAGTAGGATATTTTTAAGAATATAGTGAAGTTTTATTTGAGCACATTTAATTTGGGCTAATTCTTTTTTCGGGTTTAGTTATGCAGTTAGTCTGCATTTGAGGAACATGGCGAGTTGTTGGTGGATCAAAGCAGAGATGATTGGCAGATGAGAAGGACACACTGATTATCATGTCTTATTAGTAACCTGTAAAGTGAGAGGGTTTCCTTTCATAAACAGAGCAATGGAAGTGCAAGGCATTATTGACCATTTATTTTGTTGGTACATATGTTCTGCTGTACAGCATTAGACTTTTAAACTGACCATTTACCTGCCTAGTGGGAGCTGATTAGTACAATTTTAGGAATTTTGCAACCCAGTGATATCATACTGTTAGTTTGGAAGCTGGCCTTGGTAGGAGTATTTACATAACAAATCAGCAAGTGTTACCAATCAGGACTTTTGTCTTATTTTGTTTTGTCTTTTTGTTGTGGAGAGCTGGTTGTTGATTACTTACCAGGAAACCACTGTTGCTATTGCTCTGCACCTCACTTACCATGTTGCATTGACCCTGGTTTTGCCTGTTCTTCTAACATACAGACTTGCTCCCCTCAATTTAGGGTCTTTGCTCTTGCTATTCTCTGTCTGGATGCCCCTCCTTTGGATTTCCATAAGGCTGGCTCCTTCTGAACATTCAGGTTTCACTCCTAATGTCACCTTTCCAGAGAGGTTTTCCAAGACTATCTTAATCAAAGGACCATGGGTGACTCAACATCATCAACCTTAGCTCTGTAACTTAGAATAGTGTCTTTAAAGTTACGTGCTTGTGTATCATTTAGCTTGCATCTGGTTGCAAGCCACAGAAAACCAAACAGTAAAGCCTGTATTTGTCTAGTAGGCAGGAATCATGGGGTTGCACATTCGAGGCTAGTACAACAGCTCAGTGATGGCATCAAGGGCTGGGCTCCTTTCTTTTTCCTGCTCCACCTTCCTTAACACGTGAAGGTTCTTTGCATGATCACAAGCTGGGGAAAGAGGAAGGGTGCAAAGACCAACTCTCTGAAGGCATATGCCAGCAGTTTGTCCACTTAAAAAGCCGTCTTAGAAGCGTACCCAGTGACTTGACACTTAAAACAATTGGCCAAGTGACAAGAGTCTGGAAAGAGAAGTATGTTTGCTTTCCAGCTTTTGTAGTAGAAGGCAAGGGACGTGAGGGTTTTAGATGGCTTTAGAGTAGATAATTCATATTGTTTGGCACAGTACCCAATAAATGTTTATGGAATTAGTGAACAATATGCTTTAAATGACCCAGCTCCATCTTCATCCAAGTTCCAGATGGAGATGAGTCATAGGTCAGATTCTGTAGTCTAAATGTCAGTCAAGTTAATAAAAATTCATCATTAAGGAAGAAGAAAATGGTAATTGGATTATTCCAGATCACTGGAAGCTCATGCCACTTAAGTGTCAATATTTTCTTGTTTTGGGTTGTAAGGTCCAACCTACCTTAAAGGAAATCTTTCCAAAATAGGTTATCTTACTATCAACAGGTAGTTGATGATTTGATCATTTGTCAATAATCAAAATATGTTATCAGGGGCACTTGGGTAGCTCAGTCGGTTAAACACTCAGCTTTTGGTTTTGGCTCAGGTCATGCTCTCGGATCTGTGGGATCGAGCCCTGGGTCGGGCTCTGTGCTCAGTGTGGCGTTTGATTCAGATTCTCTCTCCCTCTCCCTCACTCTCTCTCTCTCAAATAAATAAATAAAATCTTAAAAAAATATGTTATCAATACGAACACGTTGATTATACCATAACACATTGAGGGGTTACCTCCTGGAACTTTGGACAGTGTTATGACTCTTTGCCCCAGCTTACAATGGTCCTTGATGCTATATTAAAAAAAATTTTTTGCCATACCTTTATTGTTTTATTTCTAATCCCTTTTCTGTGGCAGGATAGAGAAATAAATAAGAGCATGGCCACTGGGATCAAACACATATGGTTTTGGATCCTGGCCCTATCATTTACTAGTTGTATTGTTTTGAGCCAGATAATTCATCTTTCTGAGCCTTAGTTATTTGTTATTTTTCTTTAACTACACAGCGGAACAGTAATAATTCTTTTATATATTGGTGAGGATTTTACAAAATGATATAAAAACAGCAAATAAGCACTGGATAGATGATGACCTCACTTTGTTCTAGATCACATATTAAACTACCTATGAGTAGTAACCTGAAGAGTCTGTCTGTGATCTGCTTCCTGCATCAGCCTCATCTGAGAGGACCATTACAAGAGCAGATTTCAAGGTTCAACTCTCAACATCTTTTTTTATTTCAATTTTTAATAATAAATGGTCATGTTGACTAAAATTTGAGAACCACTGCCTTCAGCCCTCAAGCAAGGATTTGTTGATCAGATTAGTTTAATCTCTGTTAATGACCTCGGAGAGCTGCTGGGAATGATTTTAAGAATAGGGATTCCTGAGTCACATCTCAATGTAGCCCAGATTCTACAGCCATATTGCTGAGATTCAAATCTTAACTCTACAACTTCCTGTTTCCCTGGGGAAGTAATTTTAACTCTATTGGTCACAGTTTCCTTTTCTGTAAAATGGGGGTAATAATAGTACCTACTTCATAGTGCTGTTAAGAGGAGTAAAATGTTTAAATCAGTGCCATACTAAATACTAGACATAACAGCTATTACTACTATAAGTTAGCATTGCTATTTAAAATCCCTGGGGTGTACGTTGAGATTCCATATCAGTGATTCTCAGTATGGCCACACATTGTAATCACTGGGGAGTTCTGAAGATCCTGATGGCAAGACCATACCCCAGAACAATGAAATCAGAAATATATGTAGGTAGGATCTAGGTATATGGTTTTATTTTTTTTCCCAGTGTTCCCAGGTGATGACAGTGGGTAGCCAAGACTGAAAACCACTCCTCCCTGCCATTTAAAAGCTCTCCTGGTGATTCTGATGATCAGACAATACTACCTGAGAGAGGTATACTGGCAAATGGAATAGGGGTTAATCTTTATTGAGGGAGGAAAGATTAAGAGCTCAGCCTCTGACCAGGAAAGCCTGCAGAGCATAAAGCTATTATAAAAGTACTGAATGTTGAGGGCAAAAGCTGCTAAAAGAAAAGCTGTGAATGGAATTAAAATAAAAGGCACAGGGTTTGGAATCACTTAGATCTGGACTCCACACTCAGATCTCTTGTTTGTTAATGAGGTACTTAAATCTCTCTAGAAGCTTCCATTTTCTCATTGCAAAATGTGGGTATTTACTACCACATAAAGGTTGTTGTAAGGATAAAATGGGTTAAAAGTGTAAAGTTCTTAGCATACAATGCCCCCTACTTAATAGGCATTAAATATTTATTGTTATTGTTGCTTTTAGAAGTGAGGATTAATGAATGGTTAAAGTTAACAACACAGGAAACAACAGATGTTGGCGACGAATCAGAGAAGGGGGAACCCTCTTAAACTGTTAGTGGGAATGCAAACTGGTGCAGCCACTCTGGAAGACACTATGGAGGTTCCTCAAAAAGTTAAAAATAGCACCCTACAATTCAGCAATTTTACTACTGGGTAATTACCCAAAGGATACAAACATACTAATTCGAAGGGCTACATGCATCCCCATATTTATAGCAGCATTATCTAAATAGCCACACTTATGGAAAGAGCCCAAATGTCCATCAGCTGATGAATGGATAAAGAAGATGTGGTATATATATGTACACACACACACACACGAATATTACTCAGCCATAAAAAGGAAAAATCTTGCCATTTACAGCAGTGTGGTTGGATCTCGAGAGTATTATGCTAAGTGAAGTAAGTCAGTCAGAGAAAGACAAATACCATATGATTTCACTCATATGTGGAATTTAAGAAACAAAACAAATGAACATGGCGGGTGGGGGGCGGGGAAGAGAGGCCCCCGGACTCTCTTACCAAGAAATGGACTCTTAACAAACTGATGGTTACCGGAGGGGAAGTGGTGAGGGGTGGCAGGGATGGGTTAAATAGGTGATAGACATCAAGGAGGGCACTTGTGATGAGCACAGGGTATATGTAAGTGATAAATCACTAAATTCTATACCTGGAAGAAAAGATTATAATAACATTGTTTGGTGACAGATGTTAACTACACTTATTATGATGAGCACTGAGTAGTGTATAGAATTATTGAATTGGGATGTTGTATGCCTGAAACCAATATCACACTGTATATTAATTATATTTCAATAAAAATTATATTAGTAATATATATTAAAATAAAGAAGTGAGGATTAACAAAATCCAGGATATGAGAAAGAGCGAGGGGGAAGGGTAATACCCCAGCATTTCCTTAGAAAATGGGATAAATGCTACATAGAGGGATGAACCTGAGAGTTGGCAGGCCAGAGGAGGAGTCCGTTTCAGGAAAATATTCTGAGATCTTCTTGTTTTCATTGTTTGTCTGGCAGCCTTCCCAGTCCTTATCTAATATTCCTCATAGGCTGAGCTAAACTAGTAAATCCAAACTTCTATATTAGTAACCAAATTTGGTAGAATAGTTTCATGAAATAAGTGCAAGGAGGTTCTGAATAAGAACCTTTAGGGGACACATTAATAAGGTATGCACAGTATTGCAGTGGTTTTAAGAACAAGTGTTTTGCTGACTCGGAGGCTTCTTTCGCTCCCTTCCAGATTCTGGCCTTGCAGATTTCTGGTACTTTTACAGAGCTAAAGGGAATCAGAATTCCATTGAAAACTCCGGTCTCATATCCAGTTTATTACTCATCAACTCTTTGCAGCACTAGCCAGGTCTGGGCTGGTGGGACCTGATTTCTCCCACTTTTGGTCCTTAGACCTCTTTTGGCTTTTACCAACTGCTTGTATATCCCATGACCTCATCCTGCTCGATTCTCTTGGGTGGGTTCCAGCATGATGGCTCAGGCTCCAGTGGGCTCTGCTTTCCAATTCTCTCCCTCTGATCAGATAGACATAGAGGGCAGGCAGGCCACCAAGTCCATTGTCTGTGCAACCAGGAAAGATTCTAGACTCCCTTCTTGCAGGCACCCCCAGCAGCTACCATTGGTTCTATTGGGAACACTCCTCATTGGATAGAAGGGAAGCAAAAACTTAGTATTCTGACCCAAGCTAATGACATAACACTTCTCCATGAGTTTTCTTTCCTCTCACAATTACCTCTTACTAAGGATTGGAAAAGGCCTATGGTGTAATGTAATAGGGCTGGACCAGCTTTTAATGGGGTGTGACTGGTTTCCTTGATGGCTTTTTTTTGAATAATATTTCTTAGCCTTGGATGGTCATAGGAATCATCTGAAAGCTTATACAAACAAACAAACAAACAAAAATCCTGATGACTGGATCCCAGTCTTGGAGATTTTGATTTAATTAGTGTGGAGTAGCAGGCTGGTTTAAAAACTCTGCAGGTGATTCTACAGACAGCCTTTATTGGGAACACTGTTTTAGAATGGGGTGCTACTTAACACTAATTACTTTCATTCATGAGCTTTTACCAGTCATTTGGGGACTCCTGGAAAAACCCTATTCAGTGTTACACAGGGTATTAAAGAATAATGGAAATGTGAGGATTCCTGGAATGCTGGGACCGATAGGAACCTGAAATATCATTTTATTTACTTTCTCAACAAATGGGGTCTGTGAACCAGCAACTTCAGAATCACTTGAATTGTTTGTTTAAAAGACCTATTCCTGGGCCTTATTTTCACACCTTCTGAATTAACCTCTCTAAAGTGGGGGTGGAAGGTCAGGAACATATGTTTTAATAACTTCCCCCAGGTGATTGTTAAGCACATTCATGGTTTAGAGCCATTAATCTGTATCAGAGCTTTTCAACCCTGGCTGCACATTAGAATCACATAGGGGCTATAAAAATACCCATGCCAAGTAGACCAGTGGTTTTCAACCTTGGCTGCACTTTAACATCACCTGCAGGGTTTTTGAAAGCCCCATGCCCAGGCCCCACACTGTGCCAATCACATCGGAATCTCTGGGGTCGGGACCCAAGCATCTATGGTTTTTACAACTCTCTAAGTGATACCAGTCTACATCCAAGGTTGAGAACCAGTGTTCTGAATATTCTGGTTTAATTTGGGGGGCAGGTGGGGGCAGGGGAGTCTCAGGCATTGATAGTTTCAAATGTATCCCAGATAATTGTAATGTGCAGCCAAGGTTGAGAATTCCTGAGTATTCAGGTTGGGGTCATTTTCAGCTTTTCTGAACTTCCCTCATGTGGTTACTCAGTGGCCTTTAGCCTACAGATGCAGGCTTGCCTCCTTCTCCCACACTAGGTCCATGCCAGTCTTGACCAAGGAGATCTAGTCTCTTCAGAAGTTATGTGTCTGTCTAGACACAAACCTCTAACCCCTGCTTTCCTGAGTTAGTTTCATTAATCTATTACACATTCAGTAAGTGTGTATTAAACTTAATTAATTAAATCTTAATTAATTAAGATTAATTAATACTTAATCAAGTACTCTGCATTGACCCATGGATATAATGGCAAATAAGATAGCATTCCTGACACCTGGGGAAGTTTATAGATTTGCAAGGGTAAAGGAGGGAGATATACATGCAAACAGAGGCATAGGAGAGAGTAGTAATTATTACAATGGATGAGTGAAAAGAGAACTATGGGAACTGAATCTGCCTTGGAGAATCAGGAAAGACATGTCTAAGGAGATGTTATTAAGCCACGTCTTACCCCATGATTTAAGACATCTTCCATGATGTGATTTCTCTCTACTCTTGCCATGGTTTCAACTTGAGCCATACCAAACTCCTTTCAGTTCTCTGTCCCACACTCTCTTGACAAGACTTCAATCTGCATTGATTTGCCTGGAACATTCTTCCCCTTTTCCCCAACCTTCACCTCCTACCTAAAACTGCTTAGTTATTAATTCCATGAAGAGGCCCTTCCTGGCCTCCTGAATGATGATAAATGCCCTTGTTATACATCCATGCACCAACCTGTAGTGATTCTTTTATAGGACATGCCCACTTTCCTGCATGTCTGTGACCCCTCGAACCTATAAATGTCATGAAAGTGACAACAACCAGCTGTGTCCTTTACCACCGTGTCCTGTGCATAGCATGGTGCTAAGGCATTACTGGATGAATGACTGGATGAATGACTTAATTGTGTTCCAGGAACAGGGGATGATGTGTGCAAAGCCATACAGGTTGGAATTCAGGGCCACGTCCTAGAATAACAAAAATTATGGATGTCCAAAATAAGAATGAGCAGGGAAGAGTTTTTAGAGATGAGTCAGAAGAGGTTGGTTGTTAAGGGCCTTGAGTGTAACCCCACATGGTCTGAACTTCACTTTGTAAGCAGTGGGAAGCCAGAGAAGGTGTTATGTGGGGGAGGTAATAATGAGGTTTATCATTCAGGATAGTCACTCTGGAAGCAAGGTGGAGGATGGAATGAGCAAGAAAAGGCTAATTTAGAGAACAGTTGGGAGATGTTCCAGTACTATGAGGGAAAAATAATAAAAGCTTTTCTGAAGTAATCAAGCAAAAGGGCTCCATTCAAAAGGCATATTTGAGATAGAATCTCTAGCCATCACTGAATAACTGCATGTGGGGGTGAATGTGAAAGATGATGCCATTGTCTAGCTTGGAGGACAGCTGGATGGGGGTGCTATTAATGGAATTATGGAATATGGAAAGAGAAGAGCTAGTTTCAAGAAAAAAAATATTTTTTTAAGACTTTATTTATTTATTTGACAGAGAGAGAGAGAGATAGCCAGAGCAGGAACACAAGCAGGGGGAGTAGGAGAGAGAGAAGCAGGCTTCTTGCTGAGTGGGGAGCTCAATGAGGGGCTCAATCTCAGGACCCTGGGACCATGACCTGAGCCGAAGGCAGATGCTTAACAACTGAGCCACCAGGTGCCCCCAGAAAAAAAATATTAATGAGCTCAGTTTTTAACATGTTGAGAGTTCCATATGCTTATGGATATCTAGGTAGAGTCTTCTGTACAGTTAGAAATGCATAAAATTCTTAGCTTGGTAACTTATTGACTGTGGATATGGCTGGTATTGTCCAATTGACTACATTAACTTCCAGTTTATGTACAAAAAAGACAAACTTTTCAAACTGTCATTGTTGTTTTGATTTCATGACTTTTGCTTCTTTGGGCCACAATTGGCAATCAGTTGGCAATACTTCAAGGGAGATTCTCCATTAAGGTCACTTACTGGTTATTTTCTTTGATTAGATACATACAGGTATGCCAACCGCCCCTAAATTCTGAGGAGGTAATGATTTTATTATAGGTAGCAATGCTGTTCTCTTCTTCTCATTTGTGAGTTCAGAAAGGAAGTGTGTCTTATTCTTTTTGTTAAACTTAGTGCCTGGTCTAATAGGAACACAAATTAGTGGATGGATGGATGGATGGATGGATGAATTTATAATCTGATGACAGAAATATGGGATGCTTTCTGGAGCTAATCACTTAGGAACTGAGAACCTTCTATCTTATACATAAATGCCTATGTGACTCTTCACTGAACTACCGACTACAACAACAGGTAGAAGAGATCACTTTAAGTATTTTTAAAATGGCCTTTCATCATATCATTTTTTCTTGGCAGTACAAAACCACCCTGGGAATTTTAAAGCTATAAAAGACAGTATTTCTTTTTCTTAAAGACAATATTTCTTGATACATTAACCTCTGACATTGTCAAATAAAGGAGGAACATTTAACTTAATTGTTACAGGAAATTCTTTTGCTTGGTACTGTCCTAGAAGCTGGTAGGTAGGTACACGATCAGATTCTTTAGGAAGATAACCCCATGGACCATATGAAGAGGCTGGAGGAGAAGAAATGACTCTATTTGAACAGAGGAGAGATGATGATGAGGGCTTAGAATAATAGAATAGCAGTTAAATGGATAGAGCCCATTAGTTAATTAATTAATTCACGAAATATTTATTCACTGTATTATACCAGACACTGGGGATGCAAAGGTAACCAAACTTAGATAAGTTCCTACCCTATGAGATTTTATCAATAAGTGGAAGAAAAAATGCACTTGATCAAATCATGATACTAATAAATGTATAACTGCAGATGTGATAAATGTAGTATGTGAAAGGAAAAGTCAGACCGCACACAGCACCTCAGAGGTAAAATTGACAGGACTTATTTGGTTATTGAGGTATCAATAAAAGACATGTCTCCTACTCTTCTTTCCTGAAAGAATATTCAAACTGATTTTTGTGGCAGAAATAACATACTTGAAATGCCACCGAAGAAGGCATATCCAGTGACGAATTGTGTAGAACAAATTAAAATGACTTTTTACCAAAAGATTAGATCAATAAGCTATGAATTTTAAGTTGCGACTTTGCACCACTTATTTTTCATTGCACCATTCAACTGGAATGATAGTACTTTGCTGATGAGATACGGTTGACTCTAGATCTCTCTATTTTGATTTTATTTTTTCAGATGTTGCCAGAGCAATTGAATTATTGGAAAAACTACAGGAATCTGGAGAAGTACCAGTGCACAAGCTACAGTCCCTCAAAAAAGTGCTTCAGAGTGAGTTTTGTACTGCTATTCGAGAGGTATGAGACTAAAATTTTAATCCCTTATATTTAGCCATATGTCTTCTGAAGAGAAAAACGTGAATTTTCCACACAAACAGTTGAATAGTTAAGACTGGAGCTACATCTAAGCTTTCTGTTTTTAGCTCCTTGGACAGATGATAAAGTATGATTTAGTCTGCTAAATTCTTAAATTAGATCCAGTCAGGATTTATACATTCTTTTAAAACCAAATATTGACCTTATGGTACCAGTGAGGTCACTGCCTCAGCAGGTAACTATTACTTGCTTGTAGTCTAAGTTATTTAGTGGCCACATGAAGTCATATGGAAATTCAATTCAAAATAGTCACAATTCGTGAGGGTTGAGCTTTTCTTAAAAGAACACTCAACTGAATCTTAGATAAATCTGGAAGAGTAACCTCCTACAGACTAATGTTATAGTTATCCAAACATTGCTGTCTAGTGCAATAATGGAAAATCTCTGAACAGACTGATATGCCCTTCTAACAAATCTTTGTAATGCTTTCCTCACTAGTGGGTTCAAGAAGCCTAATGTAAAACAAGTGTGTAGAAATGACTGAATTTTGTATTGACTTGTGGTGGAATTGACTAGTCCACTAATGAATTTAATTGGTTACAATAGAGTTCATTTGAGATGTATATGCCATATCATTTTTTGAATAAAATAATATTAAGTAAGCCCATCATTTCTTCCCCATCAGGTACTAAGTAATAATTCATTACTGAGAACCTAAAGTCCATAAATCCAGCATATTTGCTCTGCTAGAAGTCCCCAATAATAAATTATCTACTGTCATTCTCTCCAAAGCCAGTTGAACCCAGTGACTACCTGGAGAGTTTGTTCTATAGTGGAAGACATACACTTGACAAGGAATACTTGTTATCAACGTCCCTTCCTCCTTGCAATTCTACCTGTAGCAAATGCACTTATTTTTACCTCAATAATGCTAATATATGAGTATGGGAAAGACCTAGGTGACTAAGATAGAGACATACAAAACCTCTTTCACTACAAATTTAAACTATAGCCTATCCAGTGTGGTTACAATTTAGATTTTGCTGAGATTTGACTTAGACTGGGCTTGTGCTAAATATTTATCAGGTGAAGTTGTTCCCTGTTTAATTTTTGTTTATAATGAACACAGCTTAAGTATATAACCATAATTGTGTCTCTAAGTTCAAAACTATGAATTTAACCAAAGGCTGAAAGGAAATTTCTCAAAGTGTATGAGTTCTCGGCCACCAGGAGCCCAGTGGGAAAGGAATAGATATGTGGAAACCCCGTGGGTCACTCTCAGTTAAATTCCTGTAGTCACTCTGTAGATCAAGGTTAGATCCCCTCTACACTCTTTTCTTCCTTCACAGAGTGTTACTCCTCTGAGATTTGATGGCTTATTTTTCATTTTTAGATATTCTATCATCTCTTTTACTTTCCACAGAACTAACTGAAGGATAGGACACAGCAAATATATAACTCTGCTCACTGGGAATATGGCATATGGTCAATGCAAAGTCTCTACTTTCATGGAATTTACATTCCAGTGAGAATATGATTAAATAAATATGCAGTACAATGTCAGAGGGTGACAAAACTATGGAAATAAATAAAGCAGGGTTAGGGGTAGTAGGAGTAAAGCTCTATTAAGCTGGGGTGGTAAGAAAATAACCTAACTGAAGTAATGGAACATGTCACAATTATAAGTGGGGTATAGTTTTCCAGGCAGAAGAAACCACAGATGCAAAAACCAAGAATGATCTTAGTCCGTGGAAGGAATATCCCAAAAGCCAGACTGTCTGCAGTAAAATAAGCAAGGTAGATTTCCCCGAGGCAGCCAGAGAGCAGATCACGTAAGGCCTCGCATGCCATGGTTGGCACAGTGGATTTCATTCTAACCATGGGGGAAAGCCCTTGGAGAGTTTTGCCTTGACCTGATTAGATTAAAAAGCTCCTTCTGCCTGCTGTGAGAGAATACAAGTGTGTGGGCAAGAGAAGAAACAAGAGAGTGCAGGAACCAAGTAATGAGCGATCAAGTGAGAGACTAGATGACGGCAGCTTGCAGGGTCAACAGTGTAAGTCATGGGAAGTCCTCGGGTTCCATGTGTGCTTTTTGACAGTTAAGTCAACAGGAATTGTTCATGCTTTGGGTACATAGTGGAGAGAGACAAGTCTCTATTGCCTTTTAGGTTTCAGCTTGAACAATTGGATGAATGGTTACATAATGAGATAGGAATCTTTGCAAATGGGCCAAATTTGGACTATCCAAGAGCTCTGTTGTAGACAAGAGTAAGTTGATGATGCATTTCAGACATCCAAGTAGAGTCTGAGTCTGGAGGTTGAGGGAGAAGTTGGGTCTGGAGATGTAAATGTGGTATGAATATCTGTTCAAATAAATGCACAGGCCTTTTTCTTTAAAGAGTTTGCTAAGGAAACAGAGAATAAAAGTAAAAAAGAAAATAAACATTAAGACATTGTATTGGCATTATAAATATCTCTTCCAAACCCTGTCTGTGGTAAAATGTTCTGTGTGTATCATTAGTGATCCATGTAAATCTATAACTGAACTATGGGCAGTCCAGCAATTTCAGAGGGAAACAAATGATATAATTTGTCTGCCTTACATTTTATAAATCTGGACTCATAAGATTAATTTTAGGTTCATAGTAATGTCCTTATAATAATTTTGTCCTTAAGGGTAATGCATGTTATACAGAAATTTGTTTTCATCACTTCATCTTGACTCACATTCCACACTAGTTTTATGATATTGTTCATATTTAAGTTTGGAATGTTCCTTGTTATTCTCATTATGTCACTCTACATTAACTGGGAAGTAATGGTAAAAATAGCAATATGTATTCAACAATTCTGA
The DNA here is from genome assembly GCF_003265705.2 of Callorhinus ursinus. Taxonomy (NCBI): domain Eukaryota; kingdom Metazoa; phylum Chordata; class Mammalia; order Carnivora; family Otariidae; genus Callorhinus; species Callorhinus ursinus. The sequence goes on from NW_027397076.1 coordinate 26,022,920, forward strand.
ATCACAGAATAGTATTGTATCTCCATCTAGTAAAAAGTTCTTCAATACAAATGTAAAATATGAACCCATGTTGCCAGACAGGTGAATCCACAAGCCAGTAAAGAAAAGGGCAGCTGAGAAGTATGACGATGTACAACAACAAATCTCCGAAAATTCAAGTGTTTTGAGTCAAGGATCCTTTCCCTCCTGGTCTCTTGGGTCCTGACTATTATGATGGCATGAAATCTTTGAAGTTATGGTTTCTTATTCAAATTATGCTCAGAATCTCTGTGGTTAAATTATTTGATTTTTCAGGAATATTTGATAGTTAATACTTTCCAGTGTGAAAGTTATGAATTTGTCATGACAGGTAGAGAAAAGACAAAGGACTACAGGGGCATCATCCTAAGTTGCACTTACCAGAGCAAAAACAGGCACAGGTCATCGTCAACAAGACTGTAAAACCTAAATTATGCTCAAAAAAAATTAAGGACCATCAATTGCCAATATTTAAAATTGCCTTACACAAGTGTAACAATGGTTACTGTTGCAATCCCATGTTTTGCTTTACATTTGGATGCAACCACTGAATCAGCTCTTGGCCCATGGGCAGCACTTATATGGGAAGAATGGTTTCATGAAATTTTATTTTGTTTTTTGCTGAAAATGAATGATTAAAAGAGATTCGATGTTTTCTGTCCTTACCTATTCTTCTGTAATCTCTTATAAAGATGGACAAAATTGGGGGCGCCTGGGTGGCTCAGTTGGTTAAGCGACTGCCTTTGGCTCAGGTCATGATCCCAGAATCCCGGGATCGAGTCCCGCATCGGGCTCCCGGCTCAGCGGGGAGCCTGCTTCTCCCTCTGACCTTCTCCACTCTCATGCTGTTTCTCTCTCTCTCTCTCTCTCAAATAAATAAATAAAATCTTAAAAAAAAAAAGATGGACAAAATCATGTTGAGCTCAGGACTGAAGCAAGACCATTTATGTATATAACTAAAAAAGGCACTGATCTATTAATAAATAAGTTTCACTTGAATGCCAATCCACACACAGTTTTAGCCACAGAATACAGATAGTAGTTGGCAGTACTTACCTTGATGTTGTGTTTTATGCTGAAGGATCTTAAAAGGACTTGATTAATAATTAAATTGTACCTATTCTGGGCAAATAATTTTAAAGTACGTGGCAGATAAATGGACTGACACATGATGCTGCTCTCCCATAGTGAGAGGTACCAGCTGACAAGAGAAAGTTCACAGAACTTTTTGAATGAGAAATGAAATAAAAAATTTTTATGGTACTGATATTCCCAGTAAGGACCATTTCTGGAATTTTAAGTGGCTTCTTCAAATTTTAGTTCCTCACTCTATTATCTAGGTTGCATGACCTAAGTTTATAAATTAAAATATAAGGAAATATATGGGTTGAAATATAGGGATTATAAAATGTTGACTTCTGATAAGAGAATTTCCCATGACAATTGAAGGGTGAACTTGAATTGAAATCAAATAGCTCGATTGCCAAGAGATGAACTTTTTCCTGACACTTCCTGTTCTTTGTGCCTCAGAGAAAGAAATCAATAGTATATGAGTGGTCATATTTTAAGAGGACATCCAATTTCTGCAACAAAGTTCAAAGAAATTCTTTCTGAAACTAAAATAATAAAAAAAAACAATGAATTTGTTTACCATCATCATCTTCCAAGTTTTACAACATTCAGGCTTCCTGCTTTCCAGGGTGATGTGCTCATTGATCTCGTGTTTGATGTGCTGCTGAGAGCGGTCTGTGGCGAGGACTTGCTCCCACATTTATGACTATCATATGCATGTGTGAACCAAAAATGCAGAACCGAATGACAGTCACCAAAAACTGCCTTCCTTGGCCAATCACCAGACGCTGTGTGTTGGTATGCTCTCATGTAGTAGAACTGTAGATTAAGAAAATAATCCAACTCCCATATGGAATCATTCTGTGATAGTCAGTAGGATTGTTGGAAAACATTCCCGTTCTCCTCTCCTTCTTAGCACATGTTACAGTTGGATTTCCCCAAACTCCTTAAAGCAGGATGTGGTTATAACAACTGCTCTGGCGAGGAAAATGTGAGTGGAAATGATGTGTGCCACTGCCTTGGTGAAGCCTTTGAATTGTACGTGATATGCCGTGTTCCTTCCTCTTTGCCGTGTGACTAGTGATGTTTTACCTGATAAATGATCAATCAGCCTGGGCTGCAGAGGGAGAAAATGAGAAATACAGACTTTAGCCAAGCTTTTACAAACATGTAGCCTGAGCAAGCAATATACCTTTGTTACTCTAAGCCTCCAGGATATTGGGGTTATGGTACCACAACATAATTCAAGCCATCCTTACTGATAATACACAACCATCAAGCCAAATTTAGCTTGGATAAAGGTTATAAGCAGTAGCAAGCAACCCTTTAACTGCTGTAAAACAAAATTAATTTCTGAAGTCTGTGTTGTTATTTTCAGTAAGCTATGGTAAATCTTTTTAAAGCTATATGAAATTGATAACCAATATAAGTACCCATGCCCATTGGGTGGCTCATAAATTTTAAAAATTGAGATACTTGGTTCGTAGATTTTGCTTCTAGGTTATTTTCCATTTGCTCCTATTCTCATTTTTTTTTCTCCCTGAGAATGGAGCTGGTTAACCCTCCAGCACCACCTCCCACCCCATCTAAGTCTTACACTGTTGCTTTATAAAGGGGTTTCTTTGTTTTATATACTTAAAGTTGTAAGCCACTTGGAAGAAATATTTAGAACATATCAGTCTGCTATTCAATAGCTCTTAGTCTCCAGTGAGAGTCTTTCCCTGGAAAGATCTATAGATTAGGAATTATCATCACAGTGCCTCCCACCAGTAATGTGTGAAATGTCACTGTGAGGCATCTGTCAGGTGGGGGTGGGGGGCAGCCACATCGTTAGAGCAGTGTTGTAGTCAAGTCAACCAATGTTTAAATCCCAACTTGGCTACTTATTTCAGACCTCTCTAATATTTTATTTGTCAATTTTAAATAACAGAATGATGCCATCAGTTTTGAAAGTGATTCTGATAATTAGAGATCATATATGTAAAGTCACATAGCACAGAGTCTGGCATCCAATAATTATGTAATCAGAGGATGCTATTGTAATTAAAGAGTAGACTCCCAAATTATCACTAGGTAGAGTGTTTTGGTAAGTCAGGACATAGAAAATAGATGGGAAGAGAAGTGTTAGTTTCTATAGGCTAGATTTAAGAAAACCCATAAGACTAATAGACATATTCATTGCCCCAATGTTAGTCATGAAACAAAATAAATTGAGCCATTGTACCCTAATGCCACAACCATATGGGACATACCATTATGACACACATGTTTTTTTTGTGCTGTTCTGTACATCTTAATCTACTGTGTGGATGAAAATGTGGACAGTAAATGTAATCAGCTTTATGAGAAAACTAATGGCGGATGGTATGACAGCATACAGATTTATAATTACCTTAAGAAAACACATACATGGATCAATACTGACAAGATGAGGTGAAGTAAGGATACATAGGAGGAGAAAAGAGAGTGGGAGGAAAGGAGAGTGGACGGGAAGGAAGGTAGAAAGCAGAGAGGGAGAGGGAAGGAAGCAAACAAGAAAGGAAGAAAGAAAAAGACAGGAAGGAAGGAATGAAGAGCGGCAGGCTAATGTGGAATCATGGCTTAGCATTGTGTATTGGAAAAATGGCAAGAACATGGAGTCATAGAGAGCACTGACAACGAATTCTGACAACCTGGACTCAAATCCTTGCTTAGCCACTTAATTAAATGATCTTGTGCTCATTACTTAACTTCTATGCTCTTGGTTTTGTGTATCCTTTTTTTTTTAAACATAAAATAAGACAATAATAATTTTATGGGGCTTTTGGGAAGGTTAAATCAAATGAGATTAAAAAGGATAAAACACCTCGACTAACACAGTGCCTAGCTAAAAGAGGAAGTAGTTAAGAAATGATAGCTACTCTGGTGAAAAATTCAGTGGTTTTAGTGACAATACAATAAAATTTTACTGTGTTCTAATAGAAATATTAATTATAAATACAGAGAATAATGGTTCTGTAGTTATCAGTCATCCAAACAAATGAAGAATTTTTCCTCAATAGGAAGATCACATTTTAAGAAAATGTTGACAATCTGGAGTGGTTTTAGAATAAACCAGTATAGTAAGGGATCTGAAAACCTTGCCATTTTACAAAAAGTTAAGGAGTTGGTTATAGTTAACCACAAAAGAAAAAAATAGTGGGTAATATATTTGTCATTTATTATTTGGTAAGATAAAGTGAAAGGGAAGTAACCAATGTGGACCACTGGGTGAAAAGCGGATTTCAGATAACTAGCAAGAACCAGCAATGAACTCACTTGTAATGTAAGAAGCTTCCTATAACAATAGCAGAGGTCAGATGGTCATATTTCAGATCATTTTTGCACAAGAGTTTTTAACTTAATGTCACATATAAACTTCATGTTGTAGGTGAAGTAAAAGCACATATATTTATATGCGTTAATAACGTATATTTATAGACTTACATATAAGTATATATAAATTATAGAATTTATATTTATATGCCTAATTTTTGTTCCCTTCCATTTATGTGCAAAAGTTTTATGGCAAAATATGTTTTTAATGTTTTACTTTAAACATGGATAGAATGGCATGGATTCATTATGTAAAATTATCAATCTGTTATATAATGGCATCTAGAATAGTATTACATTCATGGGAATTAGCAAAAATGTGTCTGACATATGTTTACACATATCTCTTTCTGTTCATATTGAATTTAGCTCAAGTGACAGATGACAAAAGAAAGAAAGCTTGATGGCTCTTACATTTCCCTTGATTTTATTTGCACTGCCAAATGTGATAGGACACAAAAGCTAGATTGTTTCTTGTGTGATAAGTTTCCTGCCAAGAAGAGCATGAAGTCAATAAAGCTTATTTCTGAGCATCCTGAAAATACATCGCACATTAGAGAATTTTTATTTTCTTTACCAAAACTTGTATTTGTCCCAGCGTGTCTTGACATGTCTCCAAGCAAAAGGAATCATAAATAATTGGGGAAAGCTTGATCAAATCAGGTACTCTAGAAATGTTTGAGCTGGTGGGTTGCTCAGAACTACAAGAACAATAAAAATCTAAAAGAGTGCCTCTGTTCATTTGGTGTAACCTACTTCTGAACTCTGACATTTTGCTAATCTTTTGAAGCCAGTTATGGTGAAAATAGCAGCTGTACCATTCCTGCTTGGCATGCAGTTTATGAAAACTATGATTGTTTCAGTAAAGCTCTGATTTTTAGCTATCCTGTGAGTGCTGATGGTCCTACTGAAGTCCGTGTGTGTGTGTGTGTGTGTGTGTGTGTGTGTGTGTGTGTGTTACCCTGTGGATACTTTAAAGACCAATTTTTTCCAACGGTAAAAAGTTTCTTTGCTCTGCAAAACTCCTAATGGAAGAAAATTCTTCCTACTCAGTGTACATGTGGAATACATATGCAGTTTCACTTTTTATGGAGACTTACTACTTTTCAACATCAGCATGCATTAGTGTCAAAGACTGACGATTATCCTAAAAGATGCCTTGCCTCCTCCCTGTGAAAAGTGGCCCAATATTTTCAAAGCCATATCCTAGAACCTCTATATTTTTTAAGGTTTTATTTAGAAATAGTGCAAACTGTGTGCTTTTTACTGTCAAAACTTTTGTTTGTTTGTTTGTTTGTTTTTGGCTTTCCAGAGGGTGTTAATGCACTTTGTTGAACTTGGGTCAGAAATTTCACTTTATTCATTTTTTTAAGTATCTGATTTATTTTTCCTTGTATCTTAGAACAGTTTGACAAGAGAGGTTCATTTGTGACTAGACTTTCTTGTAGTAAAATCTAAAATGGCTGTAAGAAGGAAGCTAGTCATCAGATTCCAGATTCACTGTATGATTGCTGCTAGAAATGTCTGCCATTTTGGAAGGAGAAATTAGAGCTGAAAACTTGTGACCTTTCCAGAACTGAAGGAGGCATATCTGTGAGGGGAAAGGGAGTTGAAAATGAGAAAGCCTTGTCAGTTTAACCATGGGAAAGAACTATAGCAACTGGAAAGACTGCAAAACTCTTTTAAAGGTTACTTCTGCTTAGATGATTTAAATTGAAAAAAGATTTCAGACGTCTTTCTTTCCTGACAGAGGCTGCATTGTTGATGCCAACCTTTCTAAAAATAACTTTATTTGCCTTGAGGACACGGGATTTGGTTGGACCTAAATTCAACTTGAAGTGTCTTGAAGAAAGTTCAGGTGTCTTGACACAAGCCTGTTCTGCCATAAGAGAGTTTAATTCTGTTTGCTTTTGAAAGTGATGTGGGCTGCAACTTTGAGCCCTTGCTGGTATTAAAACAGATTCAAAATTGATTGAATACTAAAAATGACATAAATATTTCCATATAAAAGATCACCCCAAACTTTGACTTCTTCCAAATCAAACAGGCTTCTCATTGAAATATATTTTAAGCAGACACAGAATTTTCTTCTTTTATATGATTTGGTTAATTTGATTAATTCTTTTCCAGGAAGCAGCCATTAATTTTTACAAAAAAACGAGTCACATAATCTTAATAAAATAACTCAGTGTCAAAAGCAAAAAATGGCATGAGCACTTATACACATGGCTGTATTTTTCTTGGGATAACACCATAACTTTATCAGATTCTCAAAAGGGCCCATGATATATCCTCCTACTCCACTTCCCAGAAAAATGAAGACTACTCCCTAATAAAGGATTCTGGTATCAGTTGAGATGCACTACTTGACTAGTTGGTCTCCATCTCTAAAATCCTTCCAATTCTATGAATCTGTAATTACATAGCAAGTAACCTATGTTTTTCTTCACATAAATGACATGGAATTATATAAGGCTGAAGCATGTATGGATGGTAGGAATATTTGACTATGTGAGACTGTGTATTATTGGGGTAGGGAAGACAGATACCATGCAAATTTTTAAACTGATAAAAATAATGAGAAAAATAAATGTATTCATTGAGTTTTTCGAAGAATATAATTATAATTTTATCACAGGAAATTGCAAAAACAGAATGACTAACTCATGGGAAACAATTTTTAAACTAAGTTATATTTCTGCAGCTTTCTCAGGAAAACACATTTGTAACAATGTGAGGAGTGTTTATAACATCAACATGTCACTTTCTGGTGGCAGGAATGGGGTCTGTATGGCAGGAACCATCATAGACTGTAATTGCACTAACGGGTCATTGATCTTAAAGATATCTAAACAGACCCTCACAAATAGTCCATAATGACTCTGAAGACTGTTAGCATTCACTTGGGTAAATACTCAGCTCAGGCTTTCTATTTGCTGTAACAAATGATAAAATAAACTGTTCATATTTCTAGAAGCTTGTAATTATATGTACTTACATAGTAGTTCAAAATAATAGAGCCCTCAGAGAAGTTGTATTTTATATCAGTTAGATAAAGTGAACATCCTGTCTTCTCTTGAGATCATAGGACTGGAAATCAGAACTCTATTTTTGGCACCATGGATGACAATTTTTTTTTCAGTGAACAAGTCATTTAACCTTTTCTTGCTTCAGTATTGCCAATATATGTGTAGTATAGGCAAGTCCATTTGTACAAGCCATCTAAAGTGAATGTTAAGTTACAAATTGTCATTTTTAAGCTGCTTGCTATTATCCCTTGGGTGTGATTTGCACATTAGTATCACTTATAATTCAAATATATGCAAGTTTATCATTAACGTCCTCCCTCCCTTCCTTCTTCCCCTCCTTCCTTCCCTTTTTCTTTCATACAAGATTTAGGGCTGACTACTGACCACGACATCTTATATTCATCATTTCCTTGTTTTTTATATAGTCTGAGTGCTTGTATATTTTCCTCAAATATATTTATTTCATTTTTTAAGATTTTATTTATTTATTTATTTGAGAGAGAGAGAGAGAGCAAGTGAGCATGAGCTGGTGGGGGGCGAGGCAGGGGGAAAGGCAGAAGCAGACTCCCCACTGAGCAGGGAGCCTGATCCGGGGCTCAAAGAGGAGCTCCATCCTAGATCCCGAGAACATGACCTGAGCTGAAGGCAGATGCTCAACCAACTGAGCCACCCAGGCACCCCTCAAATATATTTATTTTAATTGTATTTGTTTAAAATGTTATAAAAAGGTATCATGCTGCTGAAATCTTTGGGGATGTCCTTTTTTCACTTAATATCATACTCCTAAGATTCAATCATGCTTTATTGTGTTACTGTAGTTCACTTATTTTGACCATTGTGTGATATTCCATTGTGTAAATATACTACCATTTATTAATTCACTCTCTCATTGATGAACATTTGAATTGTTTCCAGGTGCTGCTATTAACATATGTGCATTTCTTGTCACATGACCAAGACTTCTTTTGGGTTCATATCTAGATCTGGAGTTTCTGGATCATAAAGTGTAAAAAAATATTCAACTTGAAGAAATAATGCCAAACAATTTTTAAACTTGGTTGCTCTGGTTTGTAGCCCAACAAGCAATATAGAAGTTGTGTCATTCCCCATTACCTCCAACTTGGCATAGGAGACATTTAAACTTACACTAACTGACTATACTAAAATAGTATCTCGTTGCAGTCATCATTTGTATTTAATTGATCACTATGTAGTTTAATACCTCTTCTTGTAATTATTGGCCATTATGTTTTTTTCTGTGAAAAATCTGTTCATGTATTTTTTGCTGATTTGTGTTTATTTTTTTAATATTTTTTATATATATTCTTTTTTTTTAAGTAGTCTCCTGCCCAGCATGGAGCCCAACAAGGGGCTTGAACTCACAACCCTGAGATCAAGACCTGAGCTGAGATCAAGGGTCGGATGCTTAACCAACTGAGCCACCCAGGCACCCTTTATATATTCTTATTATTAATTTTTTGCTGGTGATGTGTCTCCTATGTTATAACTTGTCTTCAAGATGTCTTTCATAAATAAAATTCTTAATTTTAAATATTCACATTAATTATCTTTTCAATAATCAATGATTTTGGGGGGTATCTTACTTAAGAAATATTTCCTACCCTGAAGTCTAAAAGATATTCATCTATATTTTCTACTAAAAGTAAAAATTTTATTTTTGAAATTTATGTTCTTAATCCATCTAGAGTTGATTTTTTTTTTTTGTATGTAGTATGAGTTAGGGATCTGATTTTGTCTTTTATCTATAAGGGTAACTATTCACTGTTCTATTTATTGAATAACTCATAAATTTCTCTGTGATTTGCCATATTAATACACACCAGACTATACACATGTATCTGTTTCTGGGTTTCTGATTAATTGGTTAATTTACCTAACCTTTCATTAATGTCCTACTTATTTCTTTTGGGAGAGTCAAGGTAATGAGTATGGGGTGAGCGGCATAGTTTTAATCCTAGCTTTTGTTTTATTAGGAGATTCATGAGTGCTTAGTGTGTGTGTGTGTGTGTGTGTGTGTGTGTGTGTGTGTGTGTGGAAATTGATGAAAACAAACCATTCATGCATCAATGAACAATGATGAGTATGTGCCATAAACTAAAGATTATTATGATAATTCCAATTATCTTTTTTGCACTAGAGGTCCAATGGGGGAGAATAACACAGTTTAATGTTTTCATACAGAATAGTTTCATATTCATAACTTGTGGGTCTCTTTCAATTTCTTTCATCAAGGTTAATTAAGGTTTTAAGTAAAGTCATTTTTCTTATTCAGCTGAAGGCAGAGAATGTTTCAGTTATCACAGCAAAATTAGTGCCTACCACAGTATCTGCCACGTAGTGAGCATTTAATAAATATTTGTTGGATGCATAAGAAATTCATTAAGATGACCTTTTTATTAGTAGACAAACATATATTTGACTTTCATGGGTCTTGATTTTCAAATGGGACTCTGAGCTCGTACAAATCTCAGGTAAAACCTGATAGCACCTCTAGTTCAGAATAAGATCTTACTTACATTAAAATGGCTTCCAACCTTGAAAGGTGATCAGTGATTATAACCAAAAAAAATTTTTTACATTTTAAAAATTGTTTCCAACTATGAAAACTGACCTGTAATTAAAATAAAAATTTCAAAATTTTTTACTTATTTGTATAAACTGCATTGGTAAGGATGTGCAAATATGTAACACATTGGTCTTCATGTGGTGAATGTATAACTACTGTATTGGACATAAAATCTAGTAATGTGTATAAGGTGAAAAAGGAACCTTAGAAAGCCCCTAGTCCTGTAGTTGTTAGACTTTGTCTTTCAAGCTAGTTAGTGCCTGAGTTAGTATCAGAGCAAAATTTCCTGAATGCTAGTTCGGTTCTAATTCCCCTTGCTTTGGACAGTACTTCAGAACATTCTGAAATGTGGAAACAACGAAATATTATTTCACTACTTATCAGTAATGAGTCAAAATAATGGGAAAATTGCATCATGGTTCCCATTTCCATAATTCCTATTCATATCAGTGTTCCATGTGTACCAACAACATTCTTTTAAAATTTTTGCCTTCTAGTTCTTTCTTTGCTTCATTTAACACAAGACAATGCATTGTGGTTTAGTATTATATCCTCTCATATATTTGAAATCCAAATATCCTGGAGGCAACGTAAAAATTTTAGTTACTAATCATTGCGTAATTGGCATCATATCACAGAAAGAATTACGATATTTCCAGAAAATTTCAGCCTCTCCTGGAATAATTTTAGTATTTTTAAGATCAAACTTTAGCAGATGTGTTTCAGAACCTATCACAAATATGCGTGTCTATTCAAATATGCCTTTAGTCCTTTTCTTAGTAACTTAGTTGTGGAGGCAGCAAAGCCATTTCCAACAGATAGCTATGTTAGGGCGAATGCTTGCTCTCCTAGTTAGAGAAAAGAAATCTATTACAGGTAATCTTGTCTTCCAGACTACTTTGTTTTCCTCATGTCTACCTGTTGATTATGTAAGAGATGCCAAATATACATTAAGCCTGATACTTGGAAACCTTTTGAACTGCATTTTCTCCACATTGTTTCCCATGATCGGCAATGGGGCCAACAGAGACATATCCTCTTCTCCTCAGTCTTGCTTCTGGAAGGGTGGGGCCAGTGACCAGGGACACCAATGACAGGGAATTCATGGAGGTCTGAATAGCCAACCAGAAGCATCACCTTGATGACAGTGGACAGATGTGTATTTTCCATGTTAAATGCAATAGTGTCTCTCTTTATTTAAGGTGAAGAAAGAAGAGGGGACTTAGTCTTTCTGGAACATCCAGTAGAACAGATAACTTCTCTCTCACTGATTTTGTAGACATCATTTCCTAAACAATTTTCAGGTCCTATCCACTTGGGGATATCAATCCAGGCATGTGGTCACAACAAGGATGACAGTGCCATACACATCTTTCTAAAGAATACTTGTGGAATATAAGCCCATATGGAGTCAGGTGGGCGAGGTTACTGGCAGCGTAGCAAAATTAAAGAATCCTACCTCCTGGAGTTTCTAATTGAAAGGATATTCTGTCAGATTTGTTTTATGACCACCTGCATAACTACCAGATATTTTTTACTCCTTATTTCAGAAAGTGAATTATAACTGGGTTCTATTAAAGTTTCTTTGAAAATCATTCCATTTCCTCACAGACGGGACAATAATTACTTCTGTGTCTAGGATAGAGACTAGCCAACCACCCCTATACATTGAGAGAATTGGGATTGCTAGACATTAGCTAAGTAAATTAGACTTTCCTCAACAAGGTAAAAAAAAAATATGTCTTTTTTCCACACATGACAAAGATCTGTGTCAACTATATTTCAGTAAAAATTAAAATAGCCAAATCATAAGGTTGGAAGAAATTTGAGGTCTTAGAAAATTATAGAGACACCATAATTCTTCAATAGAACTTCTCAATAATAAATATTTTAAATGTCTGAAGATAGTCCCAGGAGAGGACAATAATTTATTAGTTACCATGGTTGAAGAGTTTGTAATTATATGATTCAAATCACATTGTTGATATTTCATGCAAAATACCTTGTCAAGCATAGGCAATTACTCAAACAATAGTTAAGAGGAAGAGATTCATTTAGAATGTTCACTTGCCTTAATTAATTTTGGCACATTACTACAGCCGAGGGAGGAATTTTTAAGATCTCCATGACTTACTGACAGAAAGTAATAGAGCCACTGAATCATACTCGATACTCATATTTTCATCTTAGAAAGGATAAACTTGGGTAATAAGGAGTCCATTTAAAATGTTGATTTAATCATCATGGTATTAAAATTGTTTTTAATGAAATTGCTTATTAGTATAATTATGACTTTATAATATCTGCATTGCCAAGTATAAAAACAGATTGAAATAGCCACACATTTGAAGATGTGACTATGTAAATGAATTTTCCCTAAGTTGAATTTCTATGTAATGAAAACTGTACCCTGGAAAATTGGACCCTGTTAAGCTACAGCTTAGTGTAAAAAAAACCCTCAGAGCATTTACTCTATCTTTAGTTGAGTTAGTTATAATGATCTACTAGGATGAAAAAGAAATATTGCCTATTTCATATTTCATAAAATTGTGTCTCATAAAATATTTCCATTTCCATAAAATATTTCCATTCTGTAGAAGAGAAAATATTTTTTTCATTGAATTCCCAGTGACAAAAAGATTTACATTTGTTAACTTATTGTAAGATTCCAGAAAATTTTTGACCATCAAATACTTATATTTAATTTTTTAAGATGTTTTACAATGGATACTTAATTAAACATGAGTTTACAAGCAAAATATTTACAACTTCATCTGTCAGGCTGTTTTGCTTATTCAATGTCAAATGTTCAGATGTTTACAAACATGGATTTTCTTTTAGGAAAGCAATATTTATAATTGTTAGGAAAACATATGCTTATTGAACTACATATTTCAGTATATTTGGTATTGTACATATTGGCAGCTAAAAAAACAGTAAAAGGAGAGTTTTCCTCAATGGCTAATTTGAATATATAAAACTATTTAGTCGGCTTTAAAAGCAGATGCATTGTAATTAAGCTTGTTGACTTGCTTTGCTAATATAGAAATAATTTTTTAGAGATATTGTTCCAGACACTGCAATGCCATATACATAATTTTATTTTAACGTAGCAGGTTATTTAGGAAATAAATTCATTATGTGTTGTGTGCTCACTCTCAGGGACATTTCCTGTTTCCCACTCTTCTCCACTACCTGCCCTTTCTCTGAGCCTCTAAAAATCAAGTAACCACTGATACATTCTCTTTACCTCCTCTCATCCCACGCTTTTATCCTCGAATGTGTCTGGAAAAGGGAAAGAAGCTGAATGAGTTGGATGCCTCCCCTAGCCCCCGTCACTGTTTTCAGCTGACGATTTCTTAATTCTGACTGTGATTTTGGTTCTTTTAAAAATGTAGCAATTACTAGTTTTAGCGCCTCAGGGCTTAGATCATTTCTATGTGAATGCTTTTTCCATTTGTAGCACAATTTCCATTGACCTTTCCTAAGGTATACAAATAATTCCTTAGAATCCCTTTTTGCTGCTGAAAAGAATACAAACGCATTACATTTACAGTGTTCATGTACAATGGTAAATTAGGCCCCAGATCGGTGAATTTTTCCGTTTGTAGCTAGCACCCAGAGGAGCTCCTGGTGAAAGGAATGACTGCTATACATAGTCTGGCCAGCATCCTGGCTCAGCAAGTTTTCTCCTGTTTCACAACAGACTTTCTCTTCCTTTGTGGTCTCTCCCAGTAAGCCATAGATGATGGCACTAGACACTGAGTAGGTGTTTGTGATGTTAGTTGTACTTTAATACATCTTTGGAACATGTCTTCAGTCCTCCGTGCTTGTGTGGGCCCCCCCCCCGCCCCCCGCCACCACACACACACTTCTGTTTACCTCACGTCAGCAGCTGCTCCTCCTCTCTGTGCCCAGGGCTTGTTCAGGAGTTTTTTTTCGTAGTATCAGGCTGATCACCTGGACTGGCAGGATTGACCTTTCTTCCTGTTGAAGAGGAACATATACTTCCTCTAGCTATTCTTCTGGAACTTCTCAAGGGTACCAAGGAAGGTTGTGCACTGCATGTTTTAGGGACATTGCTCATTTATGTGGTCATCCTGGGTTTGAATACTTATTACTACGATGTTCTGGCAGATGGCTGTGTCTTGAAGAAGGGCCAGCTTTTTCTAACATGCGCAGAGGCACCAATTGTGCTAAGTACAAGACTGGGTTTCCCATAACATACTCTTTGTCATCTTGGACATTTATAATAGAAAGGCAATACTTTGTACGTTGAGATTCTAAGAGAGATCCCAAACCTATTAGGAGTTAGCAGAAGTCCCCAGAGCCTTACAACCAGCAACCTTCCTCTCCCTGATTTAAGCTTTCTTATATCCTTTAACTTTCCTCATACAGTATGGTTTCCCATCCTTTCGATCATCTGGTTACCTGTCTGTAAATGCCAAAGTTCATGAGAAATGCTACTTTTAAGTTTTGCACGATTGGTTTACATGAAACGCTGTTATGTAATTCATGCCCACTCAGTGCCCTGTGGGCTGATACATATATCCCACCTTAGGCATAATTCAGTTGAGTTATGCTCTTAATGGTTATATAGTCGTCTACATCTCTAACAACACATATACTATTGTATGGCCATCTACTTCTTGGAATCTTCCAAAATAAATGTTATTCAGTGAAATGATTTCCAAAAATTTTTAAAATAAGAATATGTCTATTCTAAGGACACCTGAGATGCGATTTTAAAAAATACAGGGTTCCAACAGACATGGTTCTCAGCCCAAACCTCTGGACTCTTTGCCAAACTCATGACACATTGCCATGATGGGGTGCATCTGCCGAGAGTAATTCCACACCTCGCCAACTCAACAATCTATCCAAGCAGTTTGAATTGAGTAGAAGGGACAGACATGTCCCCAGCATTCTCCTCACCGAGGAATCCTCGAATTCATATTGAAATGCTTTCTTTCTTTATGTGCAACCAGAAACCACATGCATCTTAAACACCAAAGTGAATTCCCCTGAAGCCTTCAGTTGAGCTTCATAGGACTTTGCTCATTTGTCTCATACTACCTGACATTTAAAATAAAATTTAAGATACTTTACTTTAAATTGTTAAATGCCAATGCCTTTTCTCCACCTAATTCAAAACTCAGTTCACCTTAGCTTCTTCACCTTGTGCTTCACCTTGCAGCTTCTCGATGGCAATTATGTCATTGTTTAAATAAGATATCACATCCTTAGCGACCTTACTTAAGTGTCAAATGCAGAACAGTTGCAATGCAGTGGGTCTGGTTTTTGACGCGCGAGAACCGTCTCTGCTCTAGGATTTCCTCAAGGCCCAGCCAATCCTGCCAACTGATAGTGATTATAACTGATAGGAACCAGCTTGTGAAACCAGCCAAGAGGCAGGTTCTAGCCTCCAGTGATCTTATCCAGTAGGTTGCATATGCTTACTTAGTTAATTGAAGCTAAGCAATAAGTTTGCCGAGCAGTTCGGCAGGTAGCATTTCTGATCTGTCTTGTCAGGAGACAGTTAAGTGAGATCCTAGCCACATTCTAGTTTCTGAATTAATTAGTTCCTGGCAAATTTGACCTAAAAGACAAATAACACACAGCTGTGGAGAAAGGCATAATTCCTGCCAGTTTCTTTCCTGTTTTACCAGCAGGGCTGATGTCTCTGGATCCTTGAGTAGGCAAACACTGACGTGTTGGAAGAACTCTGTGAGTCATTACCTTGCTACTAAGCAGATGGCCTCCCATAATTACCATTACACTCTCGTGGAAGGCAACTTCAGCATTACCAAAGGCAAGAAATGCTACCAAGGTGCAGTCAAGTTGGTAACCATCCATTATTTCACTACGGGAGGCTCAGACTAGCTGCTTCCAGCTTTTCCTTTGCTCTGTTGTCAGTGTAGGAACACTTTAGGGATAAATATTTTGGTGTGGACTGTATATCCGAAGTATACTTAAATGAAAATTAAAATTCTACTAATATGTTAAATTGGTAATAGAAAACACATGCAGCAGCCATGTTTTTTATACATTTCTGGGTCTGAAGGGGATGGGTTGCAAATACTAACAAAATGCAAATTGAAAAGAATGGGAATTTACTATATAATAAGACCATACCACCAAGGAAACATGCTTAGAGAATGGGATTGTTTCCAGTGGATATTCCTCTGAGCCCTGCCATCTTCATGATTTTTCATTTTTATGGACCAAAGAAAAATGTAAGAAAAAATGGATAGAAGTCTTACATAAGAGGAAACCAATCCAGGTGATGGAGTAGAATATGGAAGAAAGGAATAGTGCAGACACTCCAATGTTTCCTACCAAATAGCTTCCCTCACTTCTCTCCAGCTGCCAGAAAGATGATTTTATTGATGTGCCTACACCTCCTACCTCTTCATCCCTCCCCCAGAATAATTCAGGGAAGGGTGAGTTTACTCCCTCAGTTAGGGGGGTAAATCTCATTGGCTTAAAGTAAGGCAGGTGCCACGGTGTCATCCCCTTGTGAATGATGGGTTTAGCCCCGCAGGGAAGTGACCATGATATAGCTAATGTGAAATGAGTGGAAGTTCAATGACAAGTTTCTGAGGAATATATTATAGGTATTAAGAAAAGACATAGAAACGTATAGAAACCTCTTTTCTACTGGATATCATCCTGTCTGGATGTGATTTTTGGAACTATGATGGCCTTTTGAGGGCTATAAGGAGAACAAGGCTCCAAAGACAAAACTGATACTCAGAGGGTTCCAGAGGAGTAAAGACCTGGGTCTTTGATGAAAAGGTTAAGTCCCTGAACTAATTCTCTAGATTCTCCTTATCTTGAACTTTCTTGTTGCTAGCTTTTCTCAGTGTTTGAACCCGTATTTCCTAAACATTCCTTCACAGGAAAATTCACCAGGAGAACTTTTAAAAATCCCAACACCCAGCTCTCACCCCACTGTAGTCTGATCAGAGTGTTGGGTGGGAGCCAGATACCAGTATATTTCAAGGATCCCCAGGTGATTCCATTATGTAGCAACATTTGGAAGCCATCTGGTTTGAGCCATTTTGAAGTATATCTTTTGTTATTTCCATCCAAGTGCTTCCTAACTGAAATGACAGAATTCAAACTAAAAAAAAAAAAAAAAGGAAAAAGGAAACTAAAAACATCATTTGTATGAGTAGCTACACTGAATAAGAAAACTGAAACAATATTAAGGAGAATATAAGAGTCAAAAATGCTTTAATAGTTTTCAAAAGGAACTCTAAGTCAGTTACTTAACAATTTAATTGAACCATATTCAAATGTAATCAAGTACCCACTACTCTTGATAGAGTAGTCTTAGTGATTATTTCCTTTGATAAAGCTTCATATCTATTTCCTAACCTGAGGTTTAATTTACGTAAAATAATTAAAAGTGAGAGAATCCTTCTATCTTTATTAAATTTGGTCTTTGAAGAATGTCCACATAACAGAAACAAATACTGGCTTCTGTTATATATAATTTCAAGAACGGAAGATTCATTATCTTTGTCAGCTGTTACAAATCTCCCTAACCATACACACACATAAACAGCACATACATAAACACCACACATACACACACACAAATATACACTCATCATTTTTTAACCCCTGGTAAATCCTAGATTAAGTCCCTCTGATATCTTATCTTGTTGTGTAGTCCATAATTATTATAATATTGAATTTAGGAAACCATTTAAGAAATGATCCACTCATACTCCACATGGGGAGACCCAGGCAACAAACCTAACAGTTCACCAGGAAGCATGGCAGTAATTCTAGGACTCAACCAGGAAGTCATATTTTCTACTCTCCAGAAAGTTATACTTTCTCTTATTTTGAGGAGGGGAAGTTCCTGTCTTCTACTTCTTCAGGGTAGAGACTACAGAGCGAGAATCCATTAGTTGTTTCCTTATCTAAGAGTCAAAAGGCAACAACCTCTGTCTCTTCTTAGACTTTTTTAAAACACTGTGCGGGGGACTCGGGATCTTGCTGAGAATTTCAGTGTCACCCCCAGCCCAAGTGTGGTTATTTTTGGTACCCTAAATTTTAACCTTATTTATAATCACACACCACATCATAATCTAACATGATGGCTTCCAGAAAAAACTTCCAGTTTTTGTGAAAATGTTCTTGATATCCCTAGCTGTCATGGATCCCATTCTTCTCCACTATTCAGTCGTTGGACTGGGGCCTTGTCTTCCTACTTTGTCTTCAAGATCATAAAAACTGGATGGGTACTATATATGTAGGTATCTCCAGTCTCATTAGATAGCAGGATAGGCCACTCAATTAAAAAAACAAGCCTAGTAAATTGATAGATAAATGGGCTTTGCATTTCATTGGTCATGCCAGTGTAGAATTTCTTTAATTTTACAACACAGAGAGATAAGTTCCTCAACAGACAAGAAAAGTGCCTACCCAATCTTTTTCTTTAAATAAAAGACTTTTCAAGAATATGCATTTACATAGGTAGTAAGAACATGAAGAGGACACTACAGATTTAGAAACAGGCATGAAGGGCGCCTGGGTGGCTCAGTCGGTTAAGCATCCACCTTCAGCTCAGGTCATGATCTCAGGGTCCTGGGATCAAGCCCTGCTTTGGGCTCCCTGCTCAGCAGGGAGTCTGCTTGTTCCTCTCCCTCTGCCTCCCCCCCACCTCGCTCATGCCCTCTCTCTCTCCCTCTGTGTCTATTTCAAATAAATAAATAAAATCTTAAAAAAAAAAGGCATGAGATCAGAAGGTTGTTTCCCTTTAATGCTGGGTTATGCTGACAGTTATCTCTAATAAAAATGGGCAATGTGACAGGAATAATCAGTGGCTGAGAGAAAGATTGTTTGCATCAATCTAAATTGATAGCATTTACCTGATTGAGGGTAGGTAGTAGTGAAGCACTTCAACCTGATTAAACTCTCTGAGCTTTTCTTCCCCCTTTTGAAACTTAGATTTTTTTATATGATTTAATTTGAAGGATATGGAAATACAAAGGCAGATTTTTGTCATGCCTAAGGACAGGTTAATAATGCATTCGGATTCACATCATCTTCCATGTTGATAAAACTGACCTACTTTTTCTTCAAGAGACAAAATGTCTTCTGAAAGATTTTCACATAAAAAATGTTGCATGTTGGTGTCTTTCTTCTTGCATTCTATAATTAAACCTGGCATATCACTTCCAAAAGTTAAATGAAGTTTAGTTCATTTTCAGGTTTGGGCTATGCAGTGAGTTAGCATCTCTGCTGCTTGAGACAAGTGGCATTTGCTACTTTGCCTGCCAGAGAAGCCTTCTGACAGTAGTGATAATGATGCAGATGTTTTTCTTTGTAGGGATCTTCCAACAATATCCCTAATGAAAACATATGCCTACTTCCTGGCAAATAAAAACAATCATTTTTGAAAGCAAGAAAATTCAAATGCCTTTATCCTAAGATGGCCAATGTAAACAGTCCATTATTTTCTCCACATCATTTCTGCTGTGTTCTGTTGCAGCAATAAAGTGATTCTTTTCTTTTACTTTTTTTTCTTCTGGCTCTGATATGGAGCCAACTTTACAAAAGCTTAGGCAGGTTCCAAGTGAAGTGGAGGAATTTAAAGCAGTGTAGGTGGAGGGTTCAAGCCTTGCGCAATTGACTGTTAAAATTGATTTGCCATGTCATCTTGAATCTTAGGTCCAGGTGAGCTGATTTGGTTTCAAGAAAGAAAGAAATACGGTTGCTATCAGTCTTATGTCCTTAAACTCAGGAATGTAACTTTGGGTCTTGGGATTTATAGAGATGAAAATATTGAAAGACCTGTGTAAATAATCTTTAACAGATCCTCTTATAGGTATAGTTGAACAAATGTTTTTACATTGAACAAAAATGTGAAATTTTGCAAAAATGCAGCTGAGATTTTTACAAAACTGAACTCTAGATATATTTTGGGGTTAAGTGAATGTTTGCTGCTGCTCTTTCCTCAAAGGAACATTTTAATATGTTCCAAAAAACAAGGCTTTGTCAGCTTTTTAAAAAAAGAATTCCCAGTTGATACGCACAAGAGATGTCCTTACGCTATTCATTTTTTAAAATGTTATTTTATTGTTGTAAGAACACTTAACATGAGATCTGTCCTCTTAACAAATAGTTAAGTGCACACTGCAGTAATTTTGACCATAGGTACAATGTTGTACAACAGATCTCTAGAATTTATCGTGCTTAACTGAAACTTTATGCCCATTGTTTTGTAATTTCCCATTTCTCCATTCCCCCAGCCCCTAGCAACCATCTGGCCACTCTTTGATTCTATTAATTTTATTATTTTACATCCCTCACATAAGTGGAATCATGCAGTATTTGTCTTTCTGTGACTAGCTTATTTCATTTAGTTTAAACAAAGGACAACACATGTTGGTTAGGATGTGGAGAAATTAGAACCCTTACACATGGTTGGTGGAAGTGCAAAATGGTGCAGTTGTTATGGAAGACAGTATGCAGTTTCCTCAAAAAGTTAAAAATAGAACTACCATATAATCTAGCAGTCACACTTCTGAGTATTTATCCAAAAGAATTGAAATCAAGATCTTCAAAAGGTATGCGTGCCCTGAAAGTCATGACTGCTTATTCCTCAACCTCACCGCAAGCCTGACCCGTACTACTAGATGGGATACAGAATGGAGTAAAGACCAGAGATACCCGTTGTATCCATTGCTTGGTCATTAAAAAATACATCATTTTAAATGTACTTGTCTGTGTTAAGAGAACTATGTCAAAATGCCACATCTGATGGGCAACATCAAAATAGTCCTATTTTCAAAACTTATTTACCACCAGGGGAGCTATTTTGAGTCTCTTTTCTCTCCTTCTTGGGTGAATGAGCCATCATGGTCATAGGACATGTAAGTAAAACACTCTTCAGAATAGAGGGGGAGGGCCCAGAACAGTCTGGGTAATTCAAGCCAAATAAATTCTGTCATTAGTAGCAACTTGGTTAAGTTTGTGTGCACCTATGGATAAGTGATTTTGTTCTCTCTTTCTCCTGTCTTTGAGAGGACACATTGCCCTTTTGTATGATCAGCCTTAGAACATTTTTAGGCTCTACCTTCATAAACAAAGTGTGTTTAATTATGTTTACCTCCTTACTTAAATCACCTTTTGAATCTAACAAGAAAATGGAGAACAAAATCATTTCTGTGTGTCTATTTAGCCCTTGAATGAATGAGCTTGAAATAGAACTCTAACGCTGTTAGAATGCTTAAGCCAGCAGTTTTAAAATCCCCTTCATTTCTTCTCTTTCTCTTTTTATCAAACCTGCACATGTTTAAGAGCTAGGGCTCGTCTTTGATGACAAATTAAAATTTAGTGATTGTTTTATGCACTTTATGAGATTAATTGAGCAGAGCCAAGCCTGGTGCCTTGAACAGAAGTTGAATTTAATAGAGCACATCGGAGAAGAGGAAATGGAAAACTCCTGTTCATGCAGAGGGTAGTCTGGTGTTTTGGTAATGATGAGTTGGGACAGAGTTAGGAAAGGCAAGCCTGTTCTGATACTCTTCATTTTGTAGCTCCTCAAATCAATTATCCTCATATAATCAATCTTCATTATTTGGGAATGCTGTATTTATGAATTCATTTATTTGCTAAAATTTATTTTGTGGTCATTCTCGAATATGTGCAGAGTTGTGAAAAATGTGAGTCACTCAATGAGCACCCTCATGTTCCTGGCTGAAAATAAGCAAGGCAGCGCTCCACCTTCTTGTTTCAGCTCTTATACCATAAACAAGCATTCTTTTCATGGTCTATATGGTCTATTTGGGTGCTTATCTCATTTTTGCATTTTTTGTTGGCAATTTCACTGTTTGGATCGGCCCCCAAAGTGCTGAAGTTCTGGCCAGTGTTCCTACGTGCAAGAAGGCTGTGATGTTCCTTACAGGAGAAAATTCTTACTAGATTAACTTCATTCCAGTGTAAGTTGTAGTGCTGTTCGCCTTGAGTTCAGTGTTAATGATCAAAAATGTTTATTGAATAAAGTGTCTTTAAACAAAAACACACATAAAATAAGTTAATAAATTGATTGGTTGATGAGAATGTTGTGACCAGAGGCTCGTAGGAACCTAACTGTATATTTCCCTAGGAACAATGACTCAGTATTAGCTAATTTAGCATTTGCAGAGTCTTTATAGACTGTAACTACTACAAGTCACAAGAATCAGTTGTAGTGCTCATTTTCAATATAATCATTCAAGAGGAGAGATCAGGCCTAGGAATGCAATTAATATATATATAAATATATAATTATAATGTAAAGATTCATGATTTATCATTTTCCAGGAGACTCAGAAATTATGATGAAACTAATTTTATAAGTTTCACAGAGATCACCAAAATGTGCCTCACAGGAAAGTTAGTGTAAGCTGAAAGACTTGGTCAGAGCTTTGACAGTTAGGACATTTGCCATCTGATAACTTTTTTGGAAAAGAACCAAATCTTCTACTTCTCTATTTTGAAGATGTATTTCAAAGACTGCACAACTCCTATCTCAAAGTCTTTAAATGGTGAATTAGCACAAACTTTAAAACTGTTTTCTAAATAGTAGGAGGAGCCATGGAACATTTGGAAAAATCAATGATTATGCAATAATTTCGTATTAAGACCCAGACCAAAACTCAGGATTCTTTTTCATTTTTCAACATGTGTCTGTAACCTCTCCTATTCTGAAGCTTTATTTATTAAACAGTCTTTTTTTGGTAATAACTTAATTTCAGAAATATCTGTTTTAGTAATTTTCTTACTTGTTATGAGAAATTTTATCTATAGCAAGAATTGCTTCCTGTAATTAGTAGAAGAAAACTTTGTTTCTTCATATCACCTAAATTGGCAGGAGGCACAGATGGGGAATTACTAAAAATAATTTGTTAATATCTTCTCTTTTTATTCAACTGTCTGTAACCCAGTTTTAATGTCATTAAATTTTCAAATAATCAAATAGAAAAAAGGAAAACAAAACAAAAGTAATTAGTAGATTATAAAAGTAAGTCACGCGATCTGATCCCAATTTTTTTTTTGCATTAGCAACAAACTTTTATGGTTTAAAAATTATATGTCTGTCACCAATAGAATTTTTTTTCTAATTCACACTTTTTTTATGACAATCAGGACCCACTCAGTATCTAACATGGTTTTGCCACTAGGATTCTGTTGAGTAATGATCATGTATACAATCTGCTTTTGTGTTTAATGACTATGATCTAATTGGTAAAATGCTGATTTTAATTTTATATCCTGTATTTTTATGCTTAAGATTTAAAGAAAGGACAAATCTAATGTATATTTGGCAGTGAACATACTGTAATTGATCAGGGAGTAATTATAATCCATTTCTCTTTTCTAGCGACCGTATCCCATTTCTTCATTTCTTAACAGACTTCTAGTTACAAGTAAATGGGTCTGTATTTTCTTAAGTCTATCTGAACATATGAGAGAAGAGGGAGGAATGAATAAGTATCAAGTATATAAACTATAGTGAAAATAGTAATTGATAAACTCTTTCACATGGACAATGATAAGACCCATACATAGGGTATAGAGTGCCTTTTATTCTTGTGTCATTTGTTCATAAATACATTATGGCACATTATAAGATAAATATGATGGCACAATTAAAATAGTGTGAAAGGGTGCCTGGGTGGCTCAGATGGTTAAGCGTCTGCCTTCGGCTCAGGTCATGATCCCAGTGTCCTGGGATCGAGTCCCACATCGGGCTCCCTGCTCCTTGGGAGCCTGCTTCTCCCTCTGCCTCTCTCTCTCTCTCTCTCTGTCTCTCATGAATAAATAAATAAAACCTTTAAAAAAAATAAAAAAATAAAATAGTGTGAAAGAGGGGACGCCTGGGTGGCTCAGTGGGTTAAGTGTCTGCTTTCCGCTCGGGTCATGATCTCAGGGTCCTGGGATCGGGCCCCACGTCTGGCTTCCCTGCTCAGTGGGGAGCCTGCTTCTCTCTCTACCTCTGCCCTCCCCCTGCTCATGATTGCTCTGTCTCTCTCTCTCAAATAAATAAAATTTTTTAAAAAATAAAATGAAATAATGTGAAAGAGTATTTAATACCCGAGGAAAACATTCCCAACATTTTAAGTAAAACATCAGATTATAAAAAGCATATAATGACTGAATTGATGTTGATTTTTAAAATTGAACAAATAAAACAGACTAGAAATAAATCTCCCAAAATGTTAACAGTGGTTGTATCCTAATATGGAATTATAAATGATTTTAATTTTTTGCTTGTACATTTCTATATTGTACACATTTTTTGTAATGTATATGAATTACATTTGCTGTCAACTCACTTTTAAAAAATGTATTTCTTTGTGTTCTTTTTCTCCTGGATATATTTCGTTGGAAAAAGGCATATATGTGAGTTATTTAAGTTCAAAAAAGATGCCTGGGCTCCATTGGTTAAATATAAGACTAAAGCTCAACTTATAAATTACATAAGTAGATGTTAGAGCCAGCCCCTCAAGACCCCATCTTCTCACTCTAAATTTCTCCTAGAGGATAACATACACAAAGGGCTTCATTTGCCAACTAAGTAGATAACTCACAAATTGTATCTTACAGTCTATATTCTTCCTCTGATCTTCAGATCTACATATCTAGCCATCTACTGAACATCTCTTGGAGATCACAAGACAACTCAATATCATCCAAAGTCAAAAACATTATCCTGCCTCCCTGCCCACACCTCCAAATGGGACCTCTTCCCATCTTTTCTCACCCGGAGTCGACCAACACCAAGTTCTGTTCAGTCTACTCCTTAATGGTATTCACTATCTTGCTCTGAATTTTATCCAACATTTCTTGCCTGCCAAACTGTAATAATCTCTTTTTCAACCCCAGTCCATTTATGATGTCTCAAATATTGTGTGGGGCATATTTAAACTAAAAATCTACCCATTGTCTGAAATTCCAATTTAATTGGGCATCCTGTATTTTTACTGTTACTCTGGAAACCTATTATTAGCTATAATAATTTTAATCCAATCAACTGAATAATCATGTTGGTTTTTAATAACTGAGCTAAATTTTTCTTTAGTGTTTACTTATTAGTTCACATGACTCCTGTGACAGTGACTGTATACACCGAATTGACCCAAGATGATTAGTTCATTTACCACATAAAGACCTATTTTAAGAAGTGGAAATGAATTTTACAACACTCACAAAATTTTAAGTACATTGGTAAATTTTAAATTTTAAAATTGCTCCCAAGGAGCAATATTCTAGTGTTTTGGGATCTTTTGTGAAATTTCACATCATCTTAATCCAATCAGTAAAACGAGACAAATTTTTAAGCCCCAAACCTCATTTGAATTTTACCCCAAATAAGCAAATAGAGATAATCCAGTCCCTGTGAATGGTGTTAGACTAATTGGATATGACATCTTCCCAACATTTTGCTCAGGCGTTTCCTGTCACAGGACTCTGGCTCTGTAACAAGGACAGGATGGAAAGAGCTGCCTTAAGGGAATTATTTTTGAGACAACCATAAGGAAAGAGATTTCTCCCTGGTGGCTTGACCACCTGCCATGTGGACCCTGTGGAAATGCTGTTATTTATGATCTCACTTTTTTCCTGCAGTTATTAAATGATTTGTACAAAGCATTTAATTTGTCTTACTTTATGAAAGTTATATGTGTAAAGAACCCACTAGGAAATATAAACCAATCATAAAAATAAGTAGAGATATCAATAGTTAATGACACAGTTTTTTTTAAATTATAACCGTTCCTCAGTTTTATAGCCTCACAACTAATTATTGTACTATCATATAACAGAATAATTCTTTGCAAATCTATAAAACTGAACAAAGTATTTTCTCTTCCCTTTGGAAAATTAAGTATAAGTGTAGTCATTTTAATTCATTTAAAACACGTGATCTAAATAACCTCTGGAAACTTCAAAATTCATAGAGATTTGAGGACTGTGTTATGTAACACAGCAGTAGTTTTCCTACTGAGTCCCTACAAAACCAAAAACAAATTAAAAGATGTGCCATTTACTGTTGGGCATGAGGGGGCGTTTAATCCTCCGTGTTAAGTGACCCCTGAATACCCTCCTTAAGGGCCCTGTCATCCCTCCCACATCAGTAAGGCTATAGAGTGCTGGGGAACTTCCTTAATGTGTTCTTCTCATTAGAATTAACCTATAAACAGCATTTCAGAAAAATTCCTAGTTCCATTGTAACTTGGCTAGGCAGATGGGTAGATATTTAAAGGCATCATTTTGTCCAAAATATTCTTCATCTTCATCTAACTCTAAGCATTGGAGATCACTTGCAATTTGAGGCTATATTTTCCTTCAGTAGAGTAATACTGTTTTCACATAAATCCTCTAAGACACGAGATTGGTCACAAATTATGGACCCTTTCAATCCAGCTTTTCTACTGCTGTGGTCTAGTTAGTGTTCCTTGAAGAAAGCAATAGATGGCGTGTATCACATTGCAGCAGAAAGTCTGAGTCAGGTAGTTGAACTTGGACATACACAAGTGGATTGTGAGAGACAGACTTGAAGTTTCAGTGCTGTTAAGATGCTTTCATAGTCAGTGTGGTTCCAGGAGTGCTCAAATCCTCTTCTGCATTTCAGCCGTCCTTCTCAGGGAGTTACCAACCAAGGAAGCTAGATGAAAGGACCAAAACCAAATAGGAAACACATTACCGCTTTGTTAATTGCATGGGAAGTAACCAAATCCTCTCTAGTGCAGCTCTGTTTGGTAAAATATAGATTGGATAATGAAGGTTGGGCCCAGACACCTAAATGAACCCCCCTTTTCTCCAGTCTGAATCTGAGATGTCTGTTTAGGCCTAAGAAAGTAGACTATAAAACAACAAGATCAGCTACCTCTGCCCCAAGCGGCAACTCCTGCCTGATTTCTTGTGGCATGGATACAGAAAGGGATGAAGGTGTGTCTCATGGATGGCTGAGCTTTTAGAAACAATCAGTACCTCTAGTAAAACCATGGCCGAATACAGTTCCTGGTTGCTGACCAATCACATGAGCCAAGAGGTCTTCCTTCCCTGTGGCCATTGGGACAAAAAGTAAACAGGTATGCAGAGGTTAACACGGGGGAGGGGAGGCCAGAAGTTTTCAGTCCCACAACGTCGTATTTGTTTTCAGTCTTCAAATTCAGTGTTTTTTATGTGTTTGTTTTTGCTTTTAATTATACGTAATGCCATCCTGTTGATGACTTAGTTGTCAGCTGTATCTTGGCAGGAGACAGGTGAAGTAGGAGCCTCTGTAGGAAAGCTGATTTGCTTCTGGAAAATAATAGTTGTATTGCAGAGTGTTAACTGAGGTTTTTCCTTCAGTGCTAAAAGGAAGTGCTCTCTCAAAGGCATTTACTATATACTGTATCAGCATAGTTGAAAAAAATAGTAATGAGGGGCGCCTGGGTGGCTTAGTAGGTTGGGCGTCTGCCTTCGGCTCGGGTCGTGGTCCCGGGGTCCTGGGATCGAGCCCCACATCGGGCTCCCTGCTCGGCGGAGAGGCTGCTTCTCCCTCTCCCTCTGCCTGCCTCTCTGCCTGCCTGTACTCTATCTCTCTGTCAAATAAATAAATAAAAATCTTAAAAAAAAAAAAAGAAAAAAATAGTAATGAAGTTATGAGGCATACTGCCTAAAAAAAAGGTATTTTGTGTCCTTTGTGACTAAAAACTGCACAGTCCATTTATCTTCCCCTTCCTGGTTTGAGGACATAGAGTATTTTGCATGGCACAGTTGTCACTGAACCAAGGAGGAATGCTTCTACTTCAGGGCTCATTTCTGGAAGCAATGTCAGTCACCATATTGATTATTCCAGCAATACCATCAAATGTCTGCCTTAATGACTGAACCCTCTTTTGCAAATCATTTCAACCTAATAAGAGATTGTCCTTTGCTTCTTTATACCTGTCAGTATTTTTCTTGTCCAGTGGGTGGCATATTTTCATCAAAGTTGATGGCTATAAAAAGCTGTAGAAAAAGACATTACCCTGGAAATTTTATCCTTCTTGGACTTTCGCAGGATTGATTTGAGCTTTGATGGTCTAATTGTAGCAGACATGACTTATGACAAGCATGTGTCATTTTCATTTCTTTTTGCAAACAATGGTTGGTAGGTTCTAGACATTAAGTTTTATACCTGAAATTCCTTCGTTTATAGGAATTCTAACACTGCAGTTTTAAACAAAATGTTTTACAGCTACCCAAAAGCATATGGAAACTATATGTGATAGATACATAGATAGCTATAGTTTTAAATATATAACATTTATTTATGGTTGCCATTTTTCCAAAATGGAAGAAAAACTCAAGGCAAAAATTAGGTATTTTTGAAATATCTCTTCCTTAATAGATGAACCAATTTTCAGTTGATCTGGAATTATTCCTATAAAACTTCCTAAAATAAACAGATTATATTTTCAGTAACTTAAGCTCTATCTCTATTTTATTTTAGCCATATGAAGTATAGTATACACATTCACATCAGGGCACTTGATTTTTGCATGCATGGACTCCACTCCACTGAATGCAATTAAATTTAGAACCACAAATTCATTTTAAATACATCCCCTGCCTAAAATCTGCTTTCAGAAAACCTTCCATATTTTTACATATTATGATAGATATATTGTGACTTAATATTGTAAATGTTGTCCAACTACCCAGGTGGCCTATAATTATAAAAGGATATGGAAAGGTATCAATCTTTGCTTTTAATATCATTAGAATATTTAAATATTTTGTGAAATCAAGATACCATATCAAATAACTTTCTTTTATTCAACTCTTATCTGAGTTTCCGAATCTGAAAAATCAAGAAAACCACTAAAAATTATAAATACAGATACAAATATCAGTCTTAATACTTTTATTGGCTTTTTCTTATTTTTAAAATGCACATTCTTACTTGCTTTTTAAATAAAAACTCTACATTTAACAAGTCTTAATGAACACTATAATTGGTAGGATTCAGACCATATCATTTTTCCATTTGGACTATGTTTCTCACTAATTTGCTCTAATAAGTCTGATCATTTGTCTTTCCACTTTATTTTCCCCCTCTTGAGGTAGCTCGGTCTAATGTAATTTTCATTTTTCACAATGTTGCTGAAAGGTTTATTTCTTTTTTCTAGTCACTGATATAGAGGAGTGTATTTAATCCTAATTGTAATTCTGTTGACATTTTAGGAGCCAGCCTGTTCAGAATGAGGTACTACAGAATCTCTGGAGTATCTTGTACTTGAAAGAAATGTTACCATCCATATATGTTGCTTTCCACATTTATAAACTTTAAAACATTGGAACTAATGTCATCTTTTTATTCTATTAAACATTTTAAATATATGTAGGTCTTAGTATATCAAAGCCCTTGTTTTTAATTTCCAAAATCATGAGGATGTTTCAGAATATTTTCATTTCAAAATATTTTCTGCTTTTTTAAAATTTGGGTTTATGGAAGTATAGTTCACATAGAGTAATAATAACTCCTCTTTTCCGTGTACAATTCTAAGAGCTTTAATTGTCACATACAATCACATGATCATCACCATTATCAAGATATAGGAGTTCCAACACCCCCAAAATTTCTTCATGCCTGGTAGTCAACTCGTCCCCACCCCTAGCTTCTGGCAACTTTGATCTATTTTCTATTCTTATTATTTTGCCTTTCCCAGGATGTCATATAAATGAAATAGTCATGGAGTCTGGCTTTTTTCACTCAAGCAACACCCATTTGAGATTCATCCACGTCGTCGCATGTATGAGTAGTTTCTTCCTTTTTATTGCCAAGCAGTATTCCATTGTATACATGTACTTCCATTTAATTATTCTTTCACAGTTGAAGACTATTTTAATTGTTTCCAGTTTGTGGTGATTATGAATAGAGCTGCTATAAGTATTTGCATACCATTTTTGTATGAATATGTGTTTTTATTTATCTTGGACAAATAGCTAGAAGTAAATAAGGGAATCTTAAGGTAAGTGTATGTTTAACTTTATGGAAAACTGTTATCCTGTTTTCAAAAGTGGCTGTGCCATTTGGCATTCCTACCAGCAATGTACAAGAGTGCTAGTTGTTCAACATTCTTGCCCATACTAGGTGTTGTTAATTTTTTTAAAAATCTAGACATGGTAAAAGAGTGTAGATGTATCTAATGATGGTTTTAATTTGAATTTTCATAGTGACCAATGATCTTGAGTATCTTTGATGATGAGTATCTTTTCATATTTGCCACCGATAGATCTTCCTTGATGACATGCCTATTCAAAGAGTTTTTCCAATTTTTAATTGGATTGTTTTCTTACTGTTGACTTTTGAAAGTTCTTTATATATTCCAGATATGAAGCCAATATTTATCAGATATATGTTGTGCAAACATTTTCTCCCAAATTGTATTTCCATTTTCTTAGCAAAGTTTTCCTAAGAGTTGGTGTCTACTTTTTTTTAGCTACATTTTAATCTATCCTCCTCTCTCAGTTTCTAAACCCTGATATTAACAAATTTGAATTAATTTTTAATGAACAAGTTATATAACTCTTGGAATTGGAGGGGCCTCGAAGAAAACAGACCCTAAAGATAGCACAGTTCTGTATAATATTTACTCGAATAATATAGCAATCAGGAATTCTCTTGGCCGAAAGTAGCAGAAAATCCAACTTCAGTGGCTTAAACAAATAAGACTATTTTTCTTCATTACAAGTTGAGAGATAAAGGCAGCTGCTTCCAGTGTTTCAGGAGCTCCATGTAATCAGACCAGGTATCTGTACTTTTTCATGGCCTTTCTCTTGCAGTGGTAGGCTGGTACTACAGCTGATCATATTCACACTCAGGACAAGAAGTGAAGAAGGAAAAAAGGATAGCACTTATACTAAGAGAACAACACTTTCCCAGAATCCTCTCACCTACTTCCACTTAAATTCTTACTGGACAGCACGGGTCCCATGGTGAGGCAATGCAGGGAGGAGGAGGTTGAGAATGGGAGCTACGTAAGGTGAGCCTACCCAGTATCTGCCTCACACGGCAATTTTAAAATAACACCAAAGTACAAAAGACAGTAAAACTGTAAGAGCAGAAGACAGAACAATCAAAATCTAATTTCGAATTCAAGGTGTTTTCCACACTTGCTGGCCAAGCAGCTAAATTCTAAAGGCATAGTTTCAGTTGCATCTTAGGAATGCACATAATAATAATAATAATAGATATATAGTAGCTATTATCATAAGAATTTAATAAGAATCATGGGTTATGGTTTATGAAGCCACATATTTTATCCTTTTTGATTGCCTCTTGAAGGTAAGGTTTTATGTAGACGCATAGATAGTAGGTCACTGAAAATCACAAAGAAAAGAGACCCAGGATGAGAAACTCATGATATAGATTTGTCAGCCCTTACCTACCTCTCTCTACCAATCAGAGTTCTCAAGACCAAGAAGAATAATTCAATGTAAAGTGTATATTTTGATATGGTCTATGTAACCTGCGTATAAATGAAAGCTCAAAAGCAAAAATCCTATCGCAGTAGAATTTTACCTGTTCGGCTTAACATATCTAAGTGGTAATTCTGTTATAAACCTGGTAAATAAATTGGAGTGAAAGAGAAGCTTTTACTTCATTTGTACTTGCTATTCTCTCAGTGATGGAATTTCCATCCAGAAAAAGTAGTCTATTTGCTTGTTAATATAAAGAAAAGTAAGAGTAAATCTTTTATTTAAAAAAAATTTTAAATTTACAGTGAAAGTTAACATTCATTTGAAGTTTCAGAAGGAGCCATTAATTTTTTTTCCTTCATATTTTGGCCCAGTAACTAGAGTAACTCTTAAATGATTGCTGGCTGAATGAATGACTAAACGCACTTTCTGAATTGACTGACTGCAACCCCATCACCTTAATTGAACTGATCTGTATTTGTAAATTTTCAATAGCTTGGAGTAAGTTCCAGATACTCAAAATGCTATTGAATCTGTGAGACTTATTCAAAGTTAGTAAATTACTGATACAAAAATGTAAGCTAAAACCTGTACAAGAGTCTCTAGAAATTATTTTACTCTCAGTAGGAATTAAACCCATCTTACCCAAATGGAATGTGGTTAGAAATGCTGTAGCTGAAATTGTCCAGAAATTTGGAGGCCCAACTGATTCTGGAAGCTGTAAGCCCCACTGTCCCTTGTTGAAGCTCATGCAACCCATTTTCTGTTTTCCCTTTTAAGAATTCTCTCAGGGCATCTGGTAAAATATTTTAGTTTTCTATAACAACTTCCTTCAAAGTTTTACAAATATCTGTACAATTGTCTTTGAAAAGTAAGCTAAGTAGGGATACATTGTGTCCCCAGAAAATGATGAGCTAAGTAATTTTCAGAAGGCGACCTAACTAATGGAAATAGAACTAATATCTCCCAGCTTTGACTTGACTCTCTAACTAGACCATGTCAGCCAGTGTTTAAAGACCAACTGATAAGGATCTGTGGTGCTTTACAGGAGAAAAGAGTAACAATGATATTTGACTTCTTTTCTTTGAATCTTAGTATATTACAATAATAAAAGTCAATTAAAAATGCTATTTCACTTTCATTTGGAGTGATGAATTTGTTAGTTTCCGAATTGTATTATACATTTGCAGCTACCATTTGTATAATGGTAGGCATCATATTAAACCTAGATGGCTTTATTCAAAATATAAATAAATACTGGTGATATCTCCACATTTTTGTTTCCCCAATGCTGCCAAAATAATAGTAGTCTGACGCTGTCTCAAGAAGAAAGCCTTGTGTGGTTGAAAGAGAAAAGATTTTGGAGGCAATTACATCTGAATCTCTGCACCAAATCTGCCATTACCTGTGCGGTCATGGGCATGTTACCATCTCTGTGGCCGGTTCCTTGTGTGTAGAATCCCTGAATCATAAGCTGTGAGCATCGAATGAACTTACAGATATAAAATGCTTAGCATTACACTTGGCCTAGAGCAAGTCCTCTTTAAATGCTCACCAGAATCATGATTTTTTACTCCAAAAGATATTTGTTGAACAAGACCCTTTTATTTATTTACAAGATCCTTTAGCCAGTGCTATACAAGTGCCTTTTTGTGGCCTACTAATTATTAGGTGTAAGAAGAAATGATATAGCATGATTTCTTAGTTTTGGGTTTTTCAATCTCAAGACTATTGACGTTTTGGCAGATGGTTCTTTGTTATGGGGAGCTACTCTGAGCTTTGTAGGGTATTTAGCAGCTTCTTGGTCTTTAATAATAGATGCCAGTAGCACCATTCCCCTCCCTGTTTATGACAACCCAGAATGTCTCCAGACATTGCCAAATAAATGTCTCCTAGGGTGCAAAAACAACCCCAGCTGAGAACTACAGTCTTCCATCAATTCTCTGTAAAATGTGTTCATGGACTACCAGTCCTAGGAGATTCTTCCCAGAAGATCCCAGTGTCAAATAAGTTGGGAAACATTGAATATTAATAATAATAGTAGTAATAATAGCTATTTTTAAAATAAACTTATTACATGCTACAAACTGTTCTAAACTTATTTAATCCTCTTAACAGACCTAGAAGTTAGTTACAACTCTAAGGCTTATTTTTCAAATGAGAAAATTGAACCCCAGTGAAATCAAGTAACCGACCCAGAACATACAATGAATACGTGGTGTCTGCAGGACCTGTGTGTTATCTATACAGACTGCTGCCTCTTGCATACTCTACTTTTTAATTCACAATTCAAATTGCAATGTTAAAGATAATTATTCTTAAATTTTTATTTACTTTATTTTACAAACTTACAAAATTAGCATTTGCTTTCATCAATTTCATCATCCTAATTGTTGGCTAATGATTGTCCTCATAAACATCCTTGGATGCAAGCAAAGATAGCACTTTCCCTGGAAAAGATCACCAGAATGACCCCAGACAAATTCAAATGGTTCAAAACTGAGGAGGGAGGGAAAGATTTCTCTGCTTGGAGGAAGCCAAGAACAAGGAACAGAGAAAATGATAATTGGGTCTTTTAGCATCCTGTTAAACAGGGACAAATGAGAGTCTGGCATGTGAAAGGGCGTTCTAAACAGAGCAAAGGTCTAGGCAGTTAGGAAGGTGTATATGTTTGCGGAACAGTGAGGGTGGAGGAAAACAACTAGGGAAATGAAATTAGAGAAAAGCCTGGGTTGTGCATTATTGTCACTGGTTTGAGTCCTGTAGGGGTTTGACTTTGCAACCTTTACTCTAAGAGTCGTAGACAGCCAGAAGCACAGTAGTGACATGGTCAGGTAGCTCCTTGACAATGATAACTAAAGTCGATAGTGTTTGGTGGTGGGACACCCAAAGAAGACACTGATGCAGAGTTTTGAGCAAGAGATATAATGAGTTAAGATAGAACAAAGGAGGGGCGCCTGGGTGGCTCAGTGGGTTAAGCTTCTACCTTCGGCTCAGGTCACAATCCTGGAGTCCTGGGATGGGGATCGAGCCCCACTAGGGCTCTCTGCTTAGCGGGGAGCCTGCTTCTCCCTCTGCCCCTCACCTTTCACCCCTCACCCCACTCGTGCTCGCTCTCTCTTGCTCTCTCTCGCAAATAAATAAAAATATTTTTTAAAAAAGATAGAACGAAGGGATCAGATTTAAGAGATTATTAACAAGAGAAGCAGAGTAAGGAGAATCTTGCTCTTAAATGGGCTGTAAGATCAAATAAGTAGAATTAATTTGTGGAAGAGATAGCTCTACAAAACAGACTGATGCACTTTCAAGGAAATAATGTGTCAACATGTTGAGCAGCTCTGCTGGTAACCTGGAGAATTTGCGTTAACCAGTCCCGGGGTACGCAAATGCTTTCCTGGAAAACTATTCCCTTCCCATTCAGATTGCTCACCAAAATTGTATACCCCAGTTATTTAGTGAAGTATAAGGCTAAATGGTAGATTCTGAATGGTGCCCCTACCTTCCTAGTCCAGGCCACTTGGTCTTTTTCCTTCTAAACATGCCACTTGGGAAAGATGAGTCACCATTAATGGAAATTCAACCAAATGTATTTGAGAAATGATGAGCCAGCTTAGAAATGTCTGGAAGAGATCCATCTGAGACACTCAAAGAACAATTGTTGAATGGATGCATTAATCACATTCTGAATTCACTTTAATAACTTTTTACTTAAGTGTGGAAAATAAGATGAATTTTCTACTTCATCTTTTACTGAATAGCTAATGGGTCACTCTCAAAAAATACCCCAGCAAAATTCCAAATGGACTTTTACCTCTACACATCATACAACTGATTTTTACAATTTATTATTTAAATCTTTAAAATGGGCATAAAGTCTAACATATTTAATCTTGTTAGTTTTTTTTGTAAATATTGTCTTCAGGGGCGCCTGGGTGACTCAGTTGTTAGGCGTCTGCCTTGGCTCAGGTCATGATCCCAGGGTCCTGGGATCGAGCCCCATATTGGACTCCCTGTTCCGCGGGAAGCCTGCTTCTCCCTCTCCCACTCCCCCTGCTTGTGTTCCTTCTCTCGCTGTCTCTCTCTGTGTCAAATAAATAAATAAATAAAATATTTAAAAATAAATAACGTCTTCAAACTATCCTTTAAGAGTTATTCTCTATACTTAAGTTTATTTATGATGAAGCAATTTATATTGCCACTGATATACAGATTTTATAATCCCATCCCTGACAATTTAGAAGGAAAACATTTTTTTCTACTACATTCCAATAATTTTCATAGTTTTGTCTAAAATCATAATTAATAATAATACCTGATATTTAAGGAGTGCTCTTTAAGTGCCAAGGGTCTTGAAAGTATTATTTCAAGTAAAAAAAACCATTTCTCAGATGGGCACAAAGAGGGTCAAAGTGGTAAAGTGGTTCAATCAGGACCTCGCAGTTCCCCAATTAGACTGCAAGTCTCAAACTTTGGTCCATTAGTCAGCGAAAACTGTGTGCTTTGTACATATCATTCTGAGTCCAGATTTTACTTCTCTTCTTTCTATTTCACTTAAATGTTAACATGAACCCATACCTGATATGTTGCTCTCTGTTACTAGTTCTAAGAATCTCTTGCTTTACTTGTCCCTGCCCCTGAATACCATTTATCTCCTATATTTATGAATTATGAATATGTGTCACGAAGGGTAACTATACCTTACAACATGCAAGGAAAAGATATTGTTACCCCAGTCTTGTGGAATATTAATTTAGGAAACTATTTTTAAAGATTTTTTTTTATTTATTTGAGAGAAAGAGAGTGGGGGGTCTGGGGGGAGGCGCAAAGGGAAAGGGACAGGCAGGCTCTGTGTTGAGCTCTCTCTCTATCTCCCTGAGATCATGACCTGAGCAGAAACCAAGAGTCAGATGCTGAACTGACTGAGTCACCCTGGTGCCCTGAAAACTATTTTTAAAGTGTTACTTAGGGGCATCTGGATGGCTCTGTCTCTCTGTCAAATAAATAAATAAAATCTTCAAAAAAAAGAAAGTGTTACTTAGATTCAGGAAGTTATATATATTATATTATATATATATAATTTTATCACATATTTGAGAGACAGAGCTTTATGAAATGGTAAAAAATCTTACTGACAAAGTAGTTTTTATAAAACCAAATATATGAGTTTTTATATTTGAGGAACACAGATACCCAAATAATAAAAGTGTTTGCCTTCTCTGCCGCAACCGTGCCCCACCAAAAAAAAAATAGGAGGGATCTTTGGTCCTAATCACTGGGATAATTTATCCAGACCTATTTCACCTTGTGACCGAAAACTTGCGTTTTACAATGAAAATTTATAATCCTATCTGCAGTGAAAGAATTGATATTCCTAATGTTCTTACGCACTCTTTTTTTTTTTATGTGAACGTTCTAGGTGTATCAATATATGCATGAAACGATAACTGTTAATGGCTGTCCTGAATTCCGTGCCAGGGCTACAGCAAAGGTAAGGCTTGAGTAACTTTGAAAATATACTTGACCCCAGTGATCTAGTAATTGACTGTGCGCGCGTGTGTGTTTCAGGTATTCTCGTGTGTACACTGTAAGAGAATTTAGACATCAGTGGCAGCCCAGAGTCTAGAACCAGTACTACTTCCCAGGTAAAAATCCTAATGGAAAATTGAACGTTTCTGCTGCTTCTGTAGCTTAAGAAAGGAGAATGATTTCATTAAACTCACTAAACGTCCATTTGGCACAAGCAAATCTACTGGTTCATTGTATGAAATAATACGTGGTTTTCTGACACAGGCCTCTGATCCAAAAGAACTTGTTCCCTGTTCAGTGTATGAAGATTTATTTGCACAAGTCCAAAGATTTGACTTGAGTCAGACATGAAGAGAACTCACCTGAGACCCACTGACACAGGATTCTTCCTTGTCTTCAGCAGAGCAGTGGGTAGCTTGCTGAAAGAATGTGACATTGACCTAAAGGGAAAGCCGGTCACCTTTTGTAGTAGTTACCACATTCATTCTTTAAAGACTCAAATCCAGAGATTGCAGAGAAATCTAACGGAAATTTTACACTAACAGAAATCTTGTAACAATGGGATCATGAAATTATCTGGAAAATAGACCAGTAGGAAGCAATAGTTTTAAACTTTAAACTAAGATCACTTATGTAGTTCTCATTTTACAAACACAGAAGTGTTCTAACAGATGCACAATGACTTGCTTTGTTAAAAGCTCTTCTCTTTCTAATAATGTATAAGAAACAAGAACTGGTGAAAATAATCAGCATTTTCCATTTAATTCTTTTGTGTTATATCACCTCGTTTGGTTTCTCTCTTGATTTTTTAGTTGTCATTCTGTAACTGAACACTGTAGATTTGTAAGTTGTTTTGTTTTGGTTTTTTTAACCCAGGCAAAAGGAGGGTGTTACTATCATTACATCATGCTTTGCTTGTACTGAAGTGGAACACACACAGAAAAATGATCCCTACATGGTTTAATTAAGGGGAAAGTGAATTATGTAGTGTTTTGCCATTCTCATTTCTTATTCATGTAGAACAGCAGGATAGCAGCATAATGTTGCAATAGCACAATATTTTCTGGTTGTTTCTGGGCTGTCTGCATTGCATCCATGTCAGCCATTAAAATCTATGCATGATGACAAGGTTTGCATGAGCAAATGCATGTAGCTAAAAACAAGCCATTATTTCCATATCATTCACTAAATTTCACTAAATGCAGACAGTAGCATAATGCTCAATTGATGTGATAATGTTGTGTGTGGAAAAGAATGTACAGTAGTTGGCAATCAGTATTTTCACAGTGTTGAGTAAATCACTTTATGGTAGGCATCTAATCAACTGTGGTTAAGGCAGGTTAATGGAAGTGGAAAATAAGAAGCAGGCAGAGAATCTTTTCTTGGTAGAAACTACTTCAATGCTGTTCTTTTCTTTCCATGAGGGGTGGGAACTAATGGTAAGTTGTGTTTTCAACTGATTTTTAAAAATTAATATAGGAATCTTAAAACGATGTCCATATTAAATGAAATTGTGTACACGTAGGTGTAGAACCATAGGCTGCTCATTTTGCCCACGACGCCATAGGAGTTGAAATATTAATGTAAAATGTAGGGGAAAACATCCTTACCAGATAAGAGGACTTCTCATAATAATGCAAAATATTGATGTGAAATAATAATCATCTGTTTGAATTTATTATTTGTTTTAGCTTTTATTTTCCTTTAGGTATCCTCAGTCAAAAAAAAAAA
This sequence comes from Callorhinus ursinus, assembly GCF_003265705.2. Taxonomy (NCBI): domain Eukaryota; kingdom Metazoa; phylum Chordata; class Mammalia; order Carnivora; family Otariidae; genus Callorhinus; species Callorhinus ursinus. The sequence continues at coordinate 26,061,695 of NW_027397076.1, forward strand.
AAAACCCAAAAACTAAATTTGCGAAGCCGGTGGTCTGGCAATAGCAAGATTATATACGTATCTACCAGAGTTTATACATATAAGTGCTTCTAAGTACATTGAATAAATATTCATGAACGTTTATGTGCAAGCACTGGGGTAGACTGTGTGGCATACAAAGAATCAAATTACATCATCTCTGCCCTTCGGGTGCTCATGGTCAACACATATACGGAATAGTGAGAGCCTATGTACCGTAAGGATGTAGTCTGTGGACCAAAGCTATTTCGGAGTCCAAGAAAAGGAGGAATTACAGCTGCCTCAGGTAACTGGGACAGAGTTTTATGAAGAAGGGAAATTTGTATCATAATGGATAAATTCTAGAAAGCCGGAAATAGCCAGGCAGGGCTTTGCCAAGGAGAGGAATCATAGATGACATTTAAATGAAGCTAGCACCCTCCCCACTGTGTTCTTTTTTTCACAGGAGAATGCTATAAAAATAAGAGGAGTTGCCCGATCCTACCCACTGCAAAGCATACGATGAGCCTTATTTCCCTCGTTTTATTACCAAATGACCATCTTTTCTTTCAGGCAACAGTTGCAGCTTTTGCAGCTAGTGAAGGCCACTCCCACCCTCGGGTAGTCGAACTGCCAAAGACTGATGAAGGCCTTGGTTTTAACGTGATGGGAGGAAAGGAGCAAAATTCCCCCATTTATATCTCTCGCATCATTCCTGGAGGGGTGGCCGAAAGACACGGAGGCCTCAAAAGGGGAGACCAGCTGCTATCAGTGAACGGAGTGGTATGTTCATAAAATAACCAGAGCTTTTCTCCCCTAAGCACATTCCCCCCCACTGCTGTTACTAAAGTCAATGTTGAAATCCTAGAACAAATCAGAATTTTGTGTCCAAACAGCTTCCTCAGCATTGATGGACAGTAGACCTACAAAAAGCAGTCATTTTATAGTTTTTGTGTCTCGTTTTGTCTGTTTGGGGATGATAAGTATGAACTAGTTAGAAAACCATCCCCCCAAATCATCCCAACTGGTAGAATTTTCCCCCCATATGATACTCTAATGGATTTAATGTTTAGAAGAACATAATAATTCCAAGGCACTTTTTATTCAAATTACTATAGAAAAATACACACATTTAAAAAATAAAGATAGAACTCCTCACCCTGTGTTTTTTATTTTAATTAAAGAGGAAGGATGATTTTAACAGAAAAAGATAATGCACAGCTAATTCCTTAATGTACAGCTATAATAAAAATATATTAGCCTCGTTCCCCCAAAAAGTTTGGTTATGTCATGTATTCATCCTAAATATTTTCCTTTTGGCATGAAGTTAAGGTAGTTTAAAATATATAACATTTTAAAGTAGAAGTATGAACATACTTTTTTTTTCATTCCCTTGTATTCTTTGGATGCCATTACCTCTTCATGTAATAAGGACTTGCTAAAGAAATAACTTTATCTGAAATGAATCATTTTTCTCCCCCTAACTTCTACTTACATCAAAACTAATCGAAAAGCATAAATTTCAGAAGTTTAAATAAGAATAGATCAATGTTTACCTGTGTATTCACCTAAGATCTTTTCCCTGAGAACTTAAGATTTTAATTAATCAACTAGATCTGGGTTATTTGTGACCATGTTGATCTCTGCTTAGAACACAACATCCAAAATAAAATGCATCTGGAATGTGCTATTGGTAACTAGGGGCTAAATTCTGGTGTATTTGTATCATGCATTTTGTTGATTCCTTTTTTTTTTTTAATTTTTAGCCTGACTAGTAGTTTTGTAGAACCCCAAACTACTTATTCAACTCTGCTGACCTCTGACGGCCATCAAAATCATCAATCCACGAATATTCTGTATCACTTCAGCATTCCAATTCTAAAACTACCATTTCATTTACTTCTTTTTATGTAACAATGCTTGAGATGAGCTTTCTTGTTGACCTTTAGGTAACTATGAGTTTTTCAAAGCATGTTTCAACTGATCATTTCAGAGTCCAACTTTCCAGTAGAGCTAGGTCATGCAATTATGTCACAAAGTAATCTGTGCCTCAGTGTATGAATTTACTACAGTTTATCTGAATATATTGGGAAGATCTAAAGTATAGATTTTGAAAAAAATGAAAAGTACAAAAAAGAACCAAAAATACATTAATAGGAATTGTGATTATATATATAGCAACAATAAATGTCAATGAAATCAATTTAATAGGTGGTTGGTTGACTTTTAACTATCTGTCAAGGGAGCTAAAGAGCCTTTGTTTAACCCATGTATTTGCAAGGAAGCAGCTGTAGGCATTTCCTAATCTCTCATCTATTCCTTGCAATGACCACATGACTTTATCTGGGTGGTTGCAGGGGGTATTGTAGAGTAGAATCAGATGCATCAGGCTCTATCACTCAATATTCATATGATTATAAGCTAACATCCCCTACACTTGAATTTCCTAGCCGGAATAAGGGGAGTGGTAAGGAAGGGCTCTGATGAAGATTAAAATGAAGCAAAATGTCTTTTAAGAACTGTCCTGTGATAATTTGTTGACACACACCTTTGTTAAGTAAGTGTGTTTATTGAAGAGGGTTAGCAGTAGCCCTGTGATAGTTAATGCTAGCCTTGCTAAACATAAATCTTAAGGCAAGTTCTGCTACACATGCAGGCCTATTTAATTTAATTTTATTTTTTTAAGATTTTATTTATTTGAGAGAGAGAGAGAGAGAGAGAGAGAGAACACGCAATGGGGAGGAGCAGAGGGAGAGAGAGAAATTCTAGTTCTCTGTCCATTCAGATGTTTCAGTCATTACCTGAGGAAAAGGTTTCACTTGAGGCAGATAAAACGACATTCCAGGGCCAGGATTTTTGTTACCCTTATATTCAGTCTCAGACAACAAGAAATCCTATTAAACTGGCAGTTGGAAATAGGAAGGTTTAGTGATCAAACTTAGGCCATTAATCCTATGGTATGGGCTATGAGCCTCCTTAAGATTTTTGCACCCTGTTCATGCAAAGGTGGGGAATGGCTCCAAAAGTCTTTAATATTCCACGTATTATTTAAAACTTTTAATTTTACCAGTTAAGTTCCACTTATCATGGTAGTTAATGAGTCACTAGTTTCACCAATTTTGAATCCATTTCTGATATATTTTTGCTAATAAGCAAAGCATCGTTTGTTCAGTGAAATAGTATAGTAAATGCTTTTATGGTGGCCAAGCTCTAGAATATTGCCTTTCTGATATAATTCTTACTGACCACCTGGTTTAAGCGCCTAAAATTGGGGTTTCAAATATTGCACATCCATATAATCAAACTATATATTATAAGCTACATATTTTAAAGTCTTTAAAAGTAAGTTATATACATTTCAAGAGTGCCTAATATTGAACAGATGTTCATCAAGAGGTAGTTTTCATTCTATAGACGAGAAACTTTATGAGTTTCTCCTGGCCGTGCAAAGAGTTGTTAATCCCAGACAAGAACCCTGGGCCTCTAACACCCAATCCAGAAGTCTTTTCAGTATAAATTTCAGTCAGATAAAAGTAGTTAATTAAAGAAAAAACAATAACCCTATAATGGAAGAACTAAAAAAGAGAAAAGATTAGCAAATGATCAAATTATTTCTCTTTACACCTTAAAGTACCATTTGGGGAAATTACTGTGGAAGATTTTGAGAACATGTCATTATAAACTGAGAAAAAAAATTTAGAAAAAAGTGATTTGAAGGGCTGAAGCAAATCTAAACTACTTCAGTACAAGTACTCTGGGGAACATTTCCTAAAGTCCTACTTCAAAAGTGAAGAAATTATTCTGTGGATCTTTAAACATCTGAAAAGATATTTGAAAAGATGTCTTGATTATGTATGTTTCTATTCCCTGCCTCCTTTTAGAAAGGATATGTCATAATGTCTGGTAAAAAAAAATATGTATATACAGAACCATTAACATGGGGTGTTAGGTAATAAAGTAGAATGATAGAAAGAAAGAAAAATCAATAAATAGAAATAAAGAAAAGGTACAGCAATTGAGCAGGTGATTTTCAGTTTCTCTTAGTGTCTTGGAAGACAAAACAGAAGGAAACTCATACCAGCTCAGCTATCATTGGAGGGAAAATTTTTTTTTTTCTGAGCTCCAGAGAAATTTCCCATGGGATTCTTACAGATGAGACATCGAATCACCTGATACAGTTTTCTAGAAAATACAGAGGTCTTTTGTGTAGGGCTACTTCTTATGTCAACCCTCAGTAAAAACAGAGCTGAGTGCTCAATTAAAATTTAACATTAACAGAAGGTCAAAATGTTACAGTTCGAATTTATAGCTTTTTAATGATCTCCTTTTCACCCTTCTATGCACAAGTATGTCTTCAGCAATTTTCAGAAAGGACTAAAGGACCATTTGTAAAGGGTGTAGCCAATGTGGAGCCGGCAGAGACAGTAAATAAATTTAGTGATAGAGTCCAGATATATATATATAAAATCTCAGTAGAATGGTAGAATAGGCCTAATTTAATGAGAATCTACATGAAGTCTTGCTCCTGTGCCCAGAAAACTAACTACCTATGTGCAAAATCAGGGAGGAATGGCTTAAACATCAAAACCTGAGAGGGAAAAAAAAAAAGCTTAGGGATTTCAGTTGATTTCAAGAGGAATATGAGGGAAGTTGGGAAAAAAAAAAACCACAAAAACTTGTTAATGTGAGTGTCAGGGCAATTAATACAAATATAGTGTACAGACATGGAAGGAGACCACTCCAGCTCTGGAATGTGCTGTTCAGCTCATACCTCATTGTGCTTCAGTCCTGGTTCCATCCTTGTGGAGAACGATTAAGTTCATCCAGAGATGAGCAGTCTTGTATCTGATGAAATGTTAAAGAAGGAAGGGAATTATTTAGGATGTAGGCTCCACCTACTCTCTGTGTACACTACTAATGAGAGATTTTTCCTGAACAAAAAGTTTAGAAATCTACTACAGTATAATACTTTCTGTTTATTTAGTACTTTACAGTTTATGAACAGCATTTACGTGATATTCTCCCAATTGTTCCTCGGAACAGTCGAGCATGAAATGGGTAAGGCCAGAGTTTGTCCTCCCCCTGCCCCCACAGAAATGGATACACAGAAACCCACACTGAAATACACATACATGAACTGAATTCCAGCCTTTATTTTGATCATAACTGATGCTTACCAAATGCAATTATTAGTTATTTAAAAAGTCGATCCCAACGAAATCTGAATAAGTTCCATGGGATTGTGCCAACGTCAATTTTCTATTTTTAATATTAAACGATACTTTTACAAGATGTTAATATTGGGAGAAGCTGAGTCAGGGGTACATGGGACTTCCCTCTCTATTTCTTTTCAACTTCCTCTGAATCTATAATCATTTCCTAATAATCTTTTTTAAACAGAGAAAGTTCAAAAGAATCAACTTGAAGTATGATATCCTACTGGTACTGATGAGAGAGAGGACAGGTGGGAGAAGACAGAAAGATAAAGTAAAAGCCCAAGAACTTTAAAAATATGGCACCGCGAGAAGCGTTCTTCATTAGCCTCTGAAATCCATGCATGTTTTTAGAGCATCATTGGTGGGAAAATTGCAGTTAAATTTGCCCAGCTCTGTAGTTAATCCTAAATAAAGCTGTTGATACAGTGTATGCACAGTGCTAATTGATTTTTAAGCATAACAGATGAATGAGTAAAAGTTTAGGGATGGAACAGAATAAATTGTTTTCCTGGAATTTGGCTTTTTTCCCATTTTATAAATACCTAAGCCAAGTTAAGGGTGAGTACTCACAGTCTAAATTACTTATGCAGAAATGCTGTCGGGTGTGGAGTGAGGACGAAACAAAAATTAGAATTCCTTAGATTTGAGCTCTGTGGAGCTACAGCATCCCAGAAGGGAAATCTGTATGAAAATCTCATTTACCTGTTATCTGAACGAAGAGAAAACAAAAATAAAGTGATTTTTTAAAAATTACTATGAAATAAGAGTTCTATGAAATTTTAATTTAATTTAATTTAATTTAATTTTAATTTTCTATGAAAATTTAAGCTCCTCATCAGAATGTGTGCCCACTGAGAGCAGTAATTTTTGTTCATTGCCTTACCTTCAGCCTTGGAACAGTCCCTGTACGTAGCCAAGGCTCCATATAGAATTGTTGAACTCCAGACACCATTGTAAGCACTTTCCATAATGAATTTGTTATTTCCCCATAATGATCTTTTGTGGTAGGTGCTATTATTAGTACTCTCGTTTTCAAAATGGGGAAACTGAGGAAGAGAGTAATCAAGGGACTTCGCCCGGGGCTCCTCGGTGGCTCAGTCGGTTAAGCGACTGCCTTCGGCTGGGGTCATGATCTCAGGGTCCTGGGATGGAGCCCGCCGTCGGGCTCCTTGCTGCGCGGGAAGCCTACTTCTCCCTCTCCCACTCTCCCCTGCTCGTGTTACCTCTCGCTGTCTCTCTCTGTCAAACAAATAAATAAAATCTTAAAAAAAAAAAAAACAAGAAAGAAACTTCCCCAAGGTCATACAGCTACTGAATGATAGAGCTGGACATTCTAACTCAGGCAGTCTGGCCTTATTCATTGTAATTTAAAGGTAAATAGATTTCTCAGCCATTAATAAAGTAGTATTTTTATCCATCTGTAGAAAAGAATCTTAACCTTTATGGGTTTATGTAAGCACATTATTAGTGGGAAAAGTTTCAAAAGTTAAGAACCGTTCCTAAAAATAGTAATGTTTTGGAAAAGGACGCGTTTACTTGAATTCAGGTGGCTCCGAATACGGAAGGGGCCTGAAGAGCTTGGTTTGGATGTATTGAGCTGTGCCATAGCTGCCTAACCCCTCCCTCTGCTCCGTGCCAGACACAGAAATTTCGGAGGCCACCGCGAGGCTGGACCAGCCAGGTACAGCCCGGTTTGATGCGCGGTCCCTGCCGATGTCCTCTTTGCCGGTCAGAGGGGAGCAGGCGGAGACCTCAGAGGGGGCAGGCAGGGAGGCAGAGCCTCAGCCTTCACTTTCCCTAGATGACTGGTGTGAGGGTCCCCAGCTCCGTTCTCGGCCCCGGGGCCTCAAGGAAAGCTATTCTCCTCACATCTCCTCTCTGCCTGGGACTTATTTCCAGATTCTTCATCTTTCTCTGCAGCTGAGTGGAGGATTGTTTCGGTTATAATTAAATAGGAGTGCAAGCTGGAATTTCAGTCAAGTACTGAAAGTTTTTGTTCTCTGGATGACTTCCTGTGACACTGCACTCACAACTATGAAGGAGCCACGAAAAATGCAACTGTGTTGTTTTATCCCAGTCACCTTGGGAATGACACACACACAAGGCGCCATATCATCCGGTACATGGCAACGCTGAGCAGGTGGTGGTCCAGTCCCCTTCATTGTGAGGTGGCTCGTGAGGTTGGCCTCCCCCACAGAAACAGGTAACAATAGCTCACAGGCTACAGCTGCTGTATCCCGCCCTGTGGTCTCAGCCTGCAGCAAAGGGCACTGGGAATATTGCTTCTCGGACATTAGCTGCTCAACTTGAGCTTTTGAGCATCCACTGAGATTGTGCTGGTAAAACTGACTGAAAACGTATCAGTGCCAGGACACACTCACGTTTAGTCAGTAATAAAGGACAAATCTCTAGACGCTAGAAAGCATTCCTACACATGGGGTCAGACTGAACTAAATCCCTATTTAGATTGCTGATAATGGGTATTTGACCGTTCAGTGTAGTTGCTGGTGCAGTCTTTCTCAGAGTTATTTTTACTGTGTGTTGTTTGTGTTTTCCTCATTTTGTGCTGCTATTTTAGCAATTTTTTTTCATTCATTCAACAATTATTTGTAGAGCAAGTATTATGTAACAGCTGCTGAGCTAAGCCCCGGGTATAGATGGCGAACCAAATAAAAAAGGTTGTAACTCTCATGGAAATTTCTGCCTGGCAGAGAGTAAGAAAATGATACTGATAATAATAATAAGTGTGTACACATAAATCGATATGTAACCGATGATATATCTATCACTTCTCACAACCTAAAGGACATCACCCTGATGTGATTGAGTTCAGTTCTGCACTGGCCAGGATAATGAGATTTTCACTCCAGCTATGGATTAGTTTCCTATGGCTGCTCCAACAAATTATCACGAACTTGATGGCTTAAACAGTAGAAAAGTGATCTCTCATAGTTCTAGAGGCCAGAAGTCTGAAATCAGTTGAATGACCCAAAACCAAGGTGTGAGCAGGGCTGTGTTCCCTCTAGAGGACAATCCTTTTCTCGTTCCTTCCAGCTTTAGTGGCTGCCTGCATTCCTTGGCGTGTGGCTGTCTCATGCAAGTCTCTGCCTTCTGTCTTCGGTGTCAGGTCTTCTTCCACGTCCCTCGTATAAGGACACTTATGGCATTCAGGGCCCACCTAGACTGTGCAGGATAATCGCCTCATCTCAGGATTCTTAATTTAATTAAGATTCGGCAAAGAACCTTTTTCCATGTAAGGCAACATTTATAGGTTCCAGGGAATAAGACCACTGTGGGCTGTTATCCAGCCTTCTGCAGTGTGCTAATGTACTAAATCCAGAGGACTTGCACTTGTCCGGGACAATGGAATACGACCAGTTATCCACCGGCTGGGGGCACATTGGTTTTCCACTCTCGGGTCAGCATGTGCTGAATCTTTTCCCATTTTACTCCTGTTCTTTCCCTCCCACTCTGGGAACTTTGCTCCTTTTACTTTCTGTCTGTACAGTCAATGAAGCCTTTTGGCCTCCTTTTTGCCTTTCCCCCAGCCCCAATTCTATCTTGTCTTTGGATGATGAAAAGCAATGCTGCCATTTCTTTCTGCTGTACAGCCAAAGGTTTTCAGCTATTTTTGAGTCTTTTTTTTTTTTTGTCACCTAGGTGTGAATTGAAGGAAACCAAGGGGTATGGGGGGGAAACACACAAAAAACACAAATTTATACTTCCAGATATAAAACCGCCTCATAATTAAGCACTGTGACAAGTGTCAGAAAGGGAAAAGGAGAAGAAAACAAGGTTCTGTGTAAAAGAGTACGAGAAGCTACTTTTAATAGCGGTAGGGATAGTCTCGCTGAGACACAGGGCAAGGATAGATCTTGTGTCGGGGCACCCAGATAAGGAAGTCCGTGACTTGCCACGTGGGACTGGCTGAATATGAGCAGGGCGACTGCATCATGGAAAGTCAAGTAAGAGGAGCTCAAGAGTTGGTTGGGAACCAGATGGGGCAGATTCTTATAGGTGCTACCAAAAAGGTTTTATTTCCTTTTATTTTAAGTGTGAGAGGAATCTTGATGTCCATCAATTCTGAAATCTGGTGAGAGTCTAAGGATTTCTGATACCTTCTATGTCTATTCCTTATGAAATGAAATGTGTAATATTTTTTCACTGTTTAAGTATGGGATTGTTTTTTCTCTATTTACATTTTCTTTCTATATCCTTATACCACTTGACTAAGATCTGGCACCTGAGAGCAACTTCAGAAACCATTTTCTGTCTTTCTATGTTACTTTTAATGGAAATTAGAAAACTTTTACTTTCTTGACAATTGATATTTTCAACATCTCAATTAAGACATTAAAATTCAAGTTCTTATAGTTTCTGAGGAGTGTAAGCATATTCTAACCATAATATGATCATTTACTCTTTTTTTTTAAAGATTTTATTTATTTGGGAACGAGAGAGAGAGAGAGAGAGAGAGAGCACAAGCAGGGGGGAGGGGTAGAGGGAGAAGCAGACTCCCCACCAAGCAGGGAGCCCGATGTGGGACTCGATCCCAGGACCCTGGGATCATGACCTGAGCTGAAAGCAGATGCTTAAACAACTGAGCCACCAGGCGCCTGATCATTTACTCTTTGAAACTCTAACCCATCATGCATAATGCAGAAATGACAATACCTTTCTCGCAGGGCAGATGTGATTAAGAGAAAGTGTGTGAAAGTACCTGCCACTAACATTAATTCTTATTAACTATTATTTATGTTAACTGTAAATGTAAATAACTTTCCTTTAAGACAGGCAAGAGTCCCTTTCCTATCTTAGAATTTTGCCTGCATGTATATTTAAACTCCCATCTCAGACTAAGTCATTTCCTTTGCTCTCTGCTTGTCTTTAGGAGACAGTAAAAGTCCCCCATTGACCATCCTAAGTCCAGAGGCAGATGGAGCCTATTCATTGGCTGGTATTGGCAAGTCATTGGATTTTTTAGTGTTCTTTCATCTTCAAAACTGATATAAGGGCACCTGTCCTATCTACCTTGCCTAATAGCAATGAGGGTAAAAGAGAGAGTTAATAAATATAGATAGCATTGGCAAAAAGAAGACTTTATCTTTCCACAAAACATGTGCCATTATTGCTGTATATTATTATCCAACAGCCTTTTTCCTCAAACTCCCAGATGGGTCTGTCTGTATTTCCTGTTGCTACAGAGTCTTAATTTGCAAATGCAGAAAATGGAAGTAATCATCCTTCTTCTGTTGGCTGAGAACTGTGTGGTTTATCTCAAAGGAATACAGCATTTGTCTTCAAATTCAGTGCTACATCAAGATCGGGCATCATTTTGGCTTTGAGGAATTCACCAAACCCAATTACCAGTTATTGTTTTAACCATTAGCAGAGAAGCCAATTTCTATTGCCTAAAAGCTGTGCTTGATGATTCAGTTTAAGCTTAACTGGCTTGAGAAAGAATATTCTTTTAGGTTATTAAATATTGGCCTACAGACTGCTGGCACCAGCCTAAGGCACAGCCAGGATGTTGTTAATATACCACGGCTCTATAGGTATACCTAAGTTAAGCCAAGTTTGTGCAGTTTTCCACAGTGGATTTTGATCTTGTCTTGTTCTTGGTTACACTTACAAAGCAAGAGGAAGCTGATACAGATGGCAGTCATATAACACATCATAAGCTCTGTGTGGTTACTGGGAGGTTCATGTCAGATGCCCAAACTTAGAAGTTGATTGCTGAGCCTCAGCTATGGGAAATGGAGGGAAGGAGTCTTGGCAGTGGTGGTGCCGGAACCCCACCTTTCTAAGTTCAGCCATCGGGTATAACCACATTTAATGAAGTTGCAAAGTGTGTCATGTTGAACCATAGACTTCCACCGAATCATAGCATGTAGGGAATTTCACAAATGACAACCATTCTGGAAAGGAGACTGCATCCAAGGCTTGTCTCAGAATTATAGGATCCATAAGAAGGAACCCTGCCATTGACCTTAATTACCATGGGTGACAAAGACAAAGAGATTGACAGCTCACTGTGAGTGAATCTGTCTCTACAGGCAGGCAGTATTTTAAGAAATCACTTTAAAGGAGTCAATCAGACTGCCAAAAAAAATTATTAACCAGGTGCCCTTATGCCTGGCACTGGGAAAGGAGCAGTTTAAACAAAACATAGATCATACCCTAAAGGGGCTTACTTTTACCTAATTCTCCTGGAAACATCAAGTTAAGTTTTTCATAAATAGAAATGGCTACATTACTCATAACTGGCCTTAGATTTAGCTTTGGGTGATTGGTAGAAATATTGTGCCAATATCTTATGAACAGAAATAGGCTAAGAACTCTCCACTTTTCTGCCTGAATCTAGATGGCACAGTATCATATTTGACCACTCCATAATGTCTAGAACTGAAGTCTGCAGGGAACCTGAGACCCTGAGAGCTCTCTGAGTTTTATAATCGGTCTGGAATGAGGCTGACCACCAGGCTGGGAGGGGGAACTGTTGCTAATCCTGAAATTCTCTTTATTTTTGTGTCTCTGATCTGTTTAAATTTTTAGAAAATTTAAATGATGATTATGTTATTATTCATTCTTAAGCAATGTAAGAAGCAACTTTAAATATCACTGCCCATGCCATAGCAGTTGAGACAGAGCTAATTCCCACAGGAACCCATTGCATGCACCATTTCACATGGGTCTTATTTTATTAAATGAAATTGGCAGGAGGGATAATACAAAGCTGTATGATGCTAGTTATCAGAGCACACATCATTTTATGGTGTCAATATTTGTAGATGTTAAAAATATTTCCTCCAGTTCCAGTTGTATTGAATAATATTTTGCACATATTTGGAGTATTCCACAAAGAAGCCCAATCACTTTTAACCTGTTTGACCTCTAATAAATTTATTAAGAAAATCATCAAGAAGTTAATTATGTGCAACTTATTAGGCATATTTGATTATTCTGTGAATAAAACAAATCAAATATAGTCATTAACATTCCCTCTGATGCACTTTCAATTATTTATAGAAATGTGGGACTTGAGTCAAACTTTAAACTTTATCTTTGTCATGTTACTCTCTCTAGATCTAACCACATCGTCTGCTTTCTCTAATACATTAGCTGCTTAGTTATTCCACCGAAATTTTAGTTTGAGAGATAAAAATCGGGCTATCTGTTGACAAAAGATAGTTAAATTCCCTGTATCTAGATCATATATGTAGCCAAACAAGTTTATATAATATTGCCCAGTTATAGTCTTGATATTCATTCATTCATTCAAAAAAGTATTTTTTAAGCATCTATAGTGTGCAAGGCACTATTTGAGGCATTCAGGATCCTCTGGTGAAAAAAAAAAAAAGAGAGATTGGGAAATTCTTCCCTTCATGGAGTTTCTATCCCAGTCGGGCAGATAAACAATAAACGAAATAAATAAATAAACATCTATAATGTTAGGTGGTGGCAAGTATTAAGGGAAAAGAAAATAAATCAGTACAGTATAAAGAGGATGAGGAGTGCCAGGGTACCGGGAGGAGAGGATGTGGGGCTGGGTGGTCAGAGGAGCATCAGTGAGGTGGTATTTGAGGAGAGGACGAAAGCAGATGAGGGGCTGAGCCCCCTGAGTGTGTAGGGAAGAACATTCCATCCCGGGGAAAGAGTGCAAGGCCCCTAAGACGGAAGAGCACCTGGCATGTTGGAGGAGCAACAAGGGGCTACGGATGAGGTCAGTGGCAGTAGCTTCTTCCCCCTTTTTTTTAATTTTTAAAGTTTTTGCGGATTAAAAAAATGTAACTTTTTAAAAAATACATCTTCTACTCAGCGTATATGCCACTGCATTAAAATGGCAACTTAAAGAGCGCCTGGGTGGCTCAGTCGGTTAGGCATCTGCTTTCGGCTCAGGTCATGATCCCAGGGTCATGGGATCGGGTCCCACATCGGGCTCCCTGCTCAGCGGGGAGTCTGCTTCTCCCTGTGCCCCTCCCTCCTGCTTGTGCTCTCATGCTTTCTCTCTCAAATAAATAAATAAATAAATAAAATCTTTTTTAAAAATGGCAGCTTAAAAATCCCCGGATACTAGGCTTAGAAATGAAGCAGGCAGAAACACAAGCATAGTCCCAAAATCAGGAACAAAAGTAACAGGAAAGGCTTCCTTGGAGAGCTTACAGCCCAGGCATTTGCCAAGCACTCTGAATGCACTGGGCGACTGAACTCTCACAGACTAATTCAGTGGAATGTGTGGAGTTTGAGGAGTAATTTAGTAACTTCTCTCAGCCCTGCTCTCCTCATCACAGAAGATAATAACAGTGGCTTCCTCGTTTTTATGTTTTGGTGTTAAAATGGCATAACACAGGGGCGCCTGGGTGGCTCAGTCATTAGGCGCCTGCCTCTGGCTCAGGTCATGATCCTGGGGTCCTGCGATCGAGCCCCCACATCGGGCTCCCTGCTCCACAGGAAGCCTGCTTCTCCCTCTCCCACTGCCCCTGCTTGTGTTCCCTCTCTTGCTGTGTCTCTCTCTGTCAAATAAATTTAAAAAATCTTTAAAAAAAATTAAATGGCATAACATGATCCCTGACACATAGTAAGAACTGAAAAAAATGTTTGTGATCCTTGTTACTAGTTTGTAATTACAGCCATTAACTAGGAAATCGTTGTCTTTTTAGAGAAGTGACAACATAGCTAACTTACAGAGTTGTTGATGAACATTAACCCAATTTGTAAAATTTAGGTATTCATCCATCCATTCATTCATTCATTCAGCAAAATATTATTGGGTCTGGTGTTGTCTTAGTCATTGGTGACAGAAAAAAAAAATAAATCTGATTTCATATTTATGGGTGTGGGGAAGAAATAGGCATAAGTGTGGGGTTCTGTGGGGGATCATGAACGGGCAATTATTTATTTATAACCGGGACGTGGGAGGGCCAGATCTAGCTCCTCCTGCAGACGAGACTCATAGGCAAGTAGATGCTACAGGTAGGTGGAGGCAGCGAGGAATACGAAAGAGCCACCTCACGGGGAGCAATAACAGAGTCCAGACCTGAGACAAAATTGCCAGTTCTTCTGTTTGGAGCCTGAAAATATAAGCAGGGGCCAGATTTTAATGAGGCACACTGGCCTGATGACTTCGGGCTGTATCTAAGCGATAGGGCGACTCAGAAGGATTTGAAGCAAGAGAGTGACATGATCAAATGTGCATTTTAGAATGCTTACTGTGATTGCAGTGTGAAAAGTGGTTTAGAAAAGGGCCACAATCAGAGGCAGGGCAACCAGACGTGGACATAACTTACTGCTTAGTGAGAGGAGAAACAGATCTCATTTTGAATCTGCTGTGTAGGGAATAACTCTGTTTCTTTCTTTGTTGCCCCACATTGTTATTGGGGGGACAGGGGGCAGAGGATCAATTATCATCATATAAAAGTAGGATTTTAAAGCCGACTCATGTCATTTTTAAAAAACTTCCTGGGTGGACTGATTTGTACCTGTCTCTGGGATCTCACATCTATCAAGCTTGAAATCACTGCAGTTTTTCATCTCAGGAGCCATTAGGTGAAGAGCAAAAATTTAAACCTGCAGTATTTCATAATCCTTCCTCACCATTTCTCACTCAAACATCATTCCCTGAAAACTTGGATGTATAGCATTCCCACTTCAGCATGAATGATCTACCAGGCCATAGAACTAAAATGCTAGCACAGACCAATAAACAACCAAGACGATGTGGAAAAAAGGAAAACTTAGACAGGTTTCAGCAAATTAACGGTACCAGCAGAAAAAACATTCAGTTATGACTGGTCAAATGGAATCTCGGTAGCTCACACAGACCACACTTCTACATCTATAATTTCTGTGGTCATGCAGCTAAAATCCCTTCATTTCACCTAATTTACCCAGGCAATTACAGTTGTAATTTATTTTTGCTCAACTTACTTCAAAGATGCGCCTCAAAGCACTTTTTAAACAAAATTACCCTTTGTCCCACCTTCTTTGGTTTGTTCTAGAATGACTTTCCCTGTCATTTTCCTTATGATGATACTGGGCTATTGTATTAAAACAAATTACACAAAAAAATATGAATACATCCTTATAAAATTTCCAAATACTTCAGTGTGAAAAGAATGCAAATTCTTTTTTAAAAAATCCCTTTAACCATTTCCCTTTCTTCATTCCATTCTAGCTCCTCCCTCCCTCCACCTGCCCTCGTGAAGAAACGCTATAAGAGTGGGTATTTATGCAAACATTTTTCTTTGCGCTCAAGTATACACGCACACAGCATTTAATTACTTTAAATGTTACACACAACTTTATTTATTTGTTTTTAGACCTAAACGCATAAGGCAATACAGAGCGGTGATTACAAGGCAAATGGAGAGACAGAGTCATTACCCATTAATGGTGTGCCCTTGGAAACTTACTGTGCCTCAGTTTCTTCATACAAAATTGGGATGATAACATTACATACTTCACCAGGTTGTTGGGAAGGGTAACTATTCTGATAAATTTAAAGCACTTAGAACAATACCTAATAGTAAATACTCAATGAATGCTAGGTATTATTATTTTTATAAGTACTTTTTAAAAACGCATTGGTATTTTCATACGTACTTATTATTCTGTGACTTGCTTTCTCAGAAGTATGTCATGGGGGGCATCTGGGTGGCACAGTCTGTTGAGCATCCAACTCTTAGTTTCGGCCCTGGTCATGATCTCCAAGTCGTGGGATCAAGCCCCACGTTGGGCTCCACGCTCAGCAGGGAATCTGCTTGGGTTTCTTTCTCCCTCTCCCTCTGCCCCTCCTTGCCCTCCCCCAACACTCGCTCTCACATTCTCTCTCTCTCAAATAAATCTTTTTTTTTTTTTAAGAAGTATGTCTTGAACATCTTGCCTTGTCAGTATATACTTACATTTTTAATCTGCTGTGTAGTATTCTGTGGTGTGTGAGTACCATGGTTAATCTAAGCATTTCCCCCTGGATGGATATTTAGCTCGTTACCCAATTGGCTTTTTGTTCTGTTTTGTTTGTTATTGTGAACACGGCTTTAATGGAAATCTTCATGTATACCAGTGACTGTATTTCTAGGGTGAATATTGACATGGGGCTAAGGTTAGGGAGATATGGGCATACTTTATTTTAATGGACACTGCCAAATTGACCTCCAGTTTATATTTCTGCATTGTACGAGAACATAAATTTCACCAAATCTTTGGCAATACATTATCAATTTTTAAAAATAATTGGATCATTTTTGTCCCATTCTGGATTTAATCTCTATCTCCCTAGCTAATAGTAAAGTTGAGCATTTTTTTACTTGAGCCCTTCATGACAGGGAGCTAGTCATACCAAAATTCTGGCAGAAATGAATGAGGCACTACAATACAAAAAAGAACTCCAGTGTGATTTGGGATATGAGTGAGGGGGAGAGTCTTAGAAGGTAAAGTTGAAGAGGTCAGCTGGGAGTGCAGAAGGAAGGTCCTTATAGGTCACTGTAAGGTGTTTGGATCAAGAAAATGACCTAATAGAGAAGACGTGCTATCTGGGAATAGACTTTGAATGATGGGTGGAGATTTACTACCACAGGAGAATGAAGGAAAGACATTCTAGGCTGAGGGAATAAGACTGAGAGATTATGGAAACATGAAAATACATGGTAAAAACAAAATGCGTGTTGCCCATATATTGAAAATGAATATAAGGAAACAGGGTTGGGCCCACTTGTTTGAGGGAAGTACTTTGCATGTTATACAAGTTTTTATTTTTATTTCTAGAAAATGGGAAAATATTCATCGGGTAGAGGAACCTGCCTTTCCTGGGTGCGTGGGTGCATTCCGTGGGCCAGGTTTAGTACTTGGTACTTTACATGGGTAGTTCATTAAATTTTAAATGACACCTCTGAAGGAAATGTTACACCATTTTGCAGGTGTAGGAACTGAAGCTCAGGGAAATGAAATAACTTGCCCTAAATCATACAGCTGGTAACCTGTGGGTCAAAGCTTTGAAGCCAGCTCTCCCCAGATAGGTTAAGTAGACGTTGGGTAAGTACTGTGTCCTGTGCTGGGTACTGGGGAGAAACAATTGATGTGGCCCAGTCTCTGCTCTCTAGGACAGTGTCTACCAGAGCTGTGGGTATTCTGCTCTTCACCGGATTTAAGCAACAGCATGGAAAGACCAGGGGACTCAGACAAGAATCTGGAGAAGAGTTTTGATGATAAGAGAGAAGATAGAGGATATTTTAAAATCCAGGCAAGAAATCATAAGAAATAACAGGGAGGAGAGATGAGATGGTAAGTGGGGAATCAATATCAATCAGTATGGTGGTTAATTGGATGTGCATTGAGGAGAGCATGAAAGATGTCCCCAAAGTGTCTAGTTTGGTTGGCTGCATGGCCAGTGACAGCAAGAACCAGAGAGGAGGGGTGAAAAGAATCTTTGGAGGTTAGAGCCAGTTAAAGCATTTGAAATAAGTTTTATTTTGTGGACCTACCTGAAAAATCTTAGTGTAAGTCACTGGTGACAAGTCCAAGAATACTCTGTGGGTGTGCTTTGAATTGGAAAAGACATTTATATGCAGAGCCAGAGAGATACTGGACACTAAACCCAAAATATCCTTTAAATGTTCACTTCTCCTGCAAGAAGGCATCTGTAATGTTGAGTCTCCACAATTAAATTAAATGTTATAGCTATTATTAATGTTTATTATTCATGGTACGCAGCAACATAAATGTCCCTGCTGCTTTTTACACTTCACAAGAAACACATTTGACAGCTCTGGACTCAGACAACTTCTGCCTAGATTTTTTTATGTTTCTCCCTTATGCTTTATATGAATTGCCTGGGCGTCTAGGATTCTAAAACAGGTTAAATAATAAAGTGTATCCTTTGAAGGGTTTGATTGAATAATTTCAGGAACCTGTTATTTTTTCTGACACCCCTTAGAAAACAATGGTCTCTGTGAGATCACCAGACTAAGACACCGAAGGGGAAAGAAACAAAAACAAAAACAAAACACTAATCTGGTTGACAGAATCCCAGTTATTATTGCAGGGAAAGAAGATAGGAAAATGTGTACCGTGCTTAGTTAAATAAGATTCCCCCATACCTCCTTTGATTAAGCCTTTTTTCTAATTTGCAAAATCTTTCATAGAACCTTCCAGTATTAGCCTTGTCCCCATCATGTTAACAGGCCACTGATCCTAAAATTCAGCGGGGACTGTTTGAAGGGTGGGCTTTGGTATTTGTCCTTAGGGATCTTAGCCAGTGTTGAGGTATGCAACACTACTTCATTAACATTTAAAAGACCTCAACTGAACCTGGGTACTCCTTTCTAAACTAGTTTGACATGTTAAGCCAGCTTCCACCATTCTTGGGATCCTGCAAAAGCAGCAGATCATGCTAGGTCTGCATTTAGGGTCTTGGGCAGAATTGCAAATTGAGCAATAATGACCTAGGTGCCAGGAAACCTACCATTTCTTTTTTTTTTATAAAGATTTTATTTATTTATTTCAGAGAAAGAGAGATGAGAGATAGAGAGCACGAGAGGGAAGAAGGTCAGAGGGAGAAGCAGACTCCCCGCTGAGCAGGGAGCCCGATGTGGGACTCGATCCCGGGACTCCAGGATCATGACCTGAGCCGAAGGCAGTCGCTTAACCAACTGAGCCACCCAGGCACCCAGGAAACCTACCGTTTCAAACTTTTCTCTTAAGTCAGATCTCTTCTTCCCTTTCCCTTCTTCATGTTGCCCTTTGGTGTTCAGTGGACCCGTCCTTCTTTGATAAAATCACTTCCCCTCGTGTCCACTGAAAATTCAAACTCCCCAAGGGCTGCTGATTTTTTAAAAACAAACAAATATTTACTGAAGAAAGAGCATGTACCAGGTGCTACCGTGTTACTCTTTGCAACACCTTCCTGCATCTTAATGGATGACCAACCGTCTCGGGTTGTGCGGGACTGAGGCATTTCCTGGGACATGACTGTTAAAACCAGAGACTGTCTCTATCTAGGAATTGAGGCACAAAGAGTTAGGGCATTTTCTAAAGATCACACTCTTTTTTTTTTTTTAAAGATTTATTTATTTGACAGAGAGATAGAGAGCACAGGTAGGCAGAGCGGCAGGCAGAGGGAGAAGCAGGCTCCTCGCTGAGCAGGGAGGAGCATGCTGGGCTTGATCCCAGGACCCCTGGGATCATGGCCTGAGCCGAAGGCAGCCGCTTAACCGACTGAGCCACCCAGACGCCCCTAACGATCACACTCTTAATGATTTTTCTACTATTCACATGCCTCAACCCTCTTGACTCCCAATCTCTGGACTTTCTGCCCTGTCACACAGGCTATACTAAGGGTCAGTTTGATGATTTGATAAAGGAGTCATACAATTTTAGTGGCTGAGATATTATTTGCATGTTTCAGTGAAGTATAATAGTGGGGAGTATGGGGGAGGCAGTTTTTGGGGGGTATGTGGGATGGTGGTTATCACACCTCCACACCCCTCCCGTTTGCCAGACCACACCCAGAAGCAAACGTTGAGAACCGGCAGTTTCTACATGACTGTTTCTGAATGTCGGCAAGAGTCTCTGCACCTCAGGGCTTTGGAGTCACAGTGTCAAGGCTTGGGAGAGCGTGGGCGGACACAGCATGCATTTTAGCAGCACGAATCAGGTGAATCATGACTGGGAAGGGTTTACTGTAACTTCAACTTCTTGGTGAAACTTACTCCTCAAAAATTAATAGACTGATTGGAAGATCTCATTTCCTAGGAATATTTTCCCATGCTGCTTGCTTGTTACCAGATCTCTAGTGCTCACATTTGTACTCCTGAAGATGGCTATGTGTGTCTTTGTATTATGTTTACTGTGTGTATGTGCACGTGTATGTGTGTGTACAGATGTTTATTGAATGTGTGTGTGCATTTATTACATGTTTGTGTGTATTTGTGTGTGTGTTTAATCTTCATCCGAACAACCATCAGGAATTTTTTTCCTTCATTTGGTGCCAGAACATCATGAGTTGAGCTGTTACTATAAAGCATTACAACTGAAGTGTAGTAGCTGCATTTGCTTCCAATTTTAGCCTCCAGATCTCAAAGGTGAACTGAGATCACCCATATGCTAGATTTGTGATTTCTGGTGCTGATTTTTCTTCCAAAGCTTTTGCTCCCTCTAGGTTTCTTGCCCCCTGGGCCTGCTGGCAATGCTCTGCACTCTCTGCTTTCATGGTTCAGAAATTTTTATATTTATAACTACTCTCACAGGATGAAAATATGTGTAATTATAGACACTCTTTTCTCCTGTCAACCTCTCCACTCTTTTGTAGTGTTGGGTTAGTTGATGATTTTCCCCTCTCAAGTTCGCTCACACTATGCATGCTACTATCAAGCAAATCTCCTACCCACTGTTCCTCTCCTTAACAAAGTGGGACGCAGTGGAGGGACTGAGAAGAATAGTTTTTCATGAATAAATAATGATCGTTTGTAATTAACATATCAATTGTATGTATGGAAATGATGCTTCTAAATTACTTGACAGTAATTAGAAGCAGTTGATTTACCTAAATAGTTGGAAACATTCTTCCAACAAACTCCATCCACTGTTAATTTATTTAGCAAACTTTGCCCTAGATAATATAAAGGAAATGTCTACTTACTCCAAAATTAGATTTTGTTGTTGCTATTGTCCTTAAGCATCTGAAGCCCTACAGTAAGATTATCACAAAGAGCTAGCATTTCTTGGACCCTCTTTAAACATCACACACTTTTCCAGGTGCTTTGTGTACATTAAGTTTAATGCCTGTAATGATCCTTAGAAGTAGATACTCTATGATACCACTTTTACAGAGGAAGAAATTGAAGCTTGAAGATACCAAGCAACTTGTCTGAGCTCATAGAGCTGATAAGTGAAGAAGCTCAAATTCAAACCAAAGCAGTACTGGCTCCTTAGCCTAATAGAAAAAAGTTTGTTATAACATATAGATAGATAGATAGATAGATAGATAGATAGATAGATAGATAGATAGATAGAGGGAAGGGAGAAAGATGGTTTATTCATTGACTATTAAGTGAACACACCATTGATGTTGGGCACAGAGATAAATAAGACTCGTCTTGCCCTTGGACAGGCTTGTGACAGCAGAATGATTGTAAACAGATAAATTACAGTGCACTGAAATAGATGTTAGCATTTAGGCAGGAACAGAGTACTATGGGAGAATATTAGCATATTTTTTCCAAGGGATAAATGTGATACTTTTTATATACTTAACCACTTTTCTTCAGCAAAAGAGAATACACTTAGAACAAGAAATTAACATATTTGAGGAAAGGAATGGATCAAAAAGTCATAGAAGTTTTTTCTGAATATGTCCTGCAGCTTGTGCAGAGATATTCCATTCTTAATTAAATACCCAATTAATATGTATAGGGTTTTCTCAGTGACCAAAAATGATGATTCTAGAGCTACACCAAGGCAAAATTACAAGATTTTCTAGCCTACTCAGCTCTCTTTCCCAGAATAACATAGTAGAGAAACTCTTGACTATTTACTATTTGGGTTAATTATAGTCTAGAGTACTGTGTCCAAACACTGACCTACGAATCAGTGCCTGGTTGGCTGGCTGTATCAGGGTTTTATAAAGTCGCATATTCCTAGGACATATCGCTGAGTATATGGCAAGTTTGAGATACAGCCAGGCCTCTAATATTTTGAAAAATGCCTCAGTTGAATCCTATGGACATCCATGTTTAAGAACTACTGGTCTAAAAAAAGCCAGAAACAGGGAATAGCCACCCCTATGATATTTACTTTCTCTTTAATATCTTGTTTAATGCTATGGATTTGGTAAGTGAGAGTCTAATCTCTGGAAACAGATAGATCTCAATTCATTTTAATCTGTTCCACTTAACTACTTGGGGGCCTAGGATAAATTTCTTAAGCTTTCCATTCCCATTTTTATAGAGTTATAAGGATTAGATATAATGCACAGAAAGTAGCTAGCAGTGCTTTGCACTTAGTACACACACACACACACACACACACACACACATTTTTATATACAGACATACGCACTCTTAAAATAATAAAATGCCTTAATGGACTAAAAGAAAAACTATCATAAGAACAAAATGACCAGTCACTCTAAACTTTGTGGAAAAGGAGTAGGTCTGTCTTTGACTATACTGGATCATTTCAAATGTGAGAATCGTAACTGGCTAATAGCGCGCCCTTCACATAGCCCTCAGGCTGCTCCTTTACTAGCCAACTCATACTCATTAGTGCTAGGAGTTGACCGATCTTACCTTTGTCATTAGTTCCTATCCTTTCACATCACCCCAAAAAACCAATCTCTGTCCAAAAGGTACAGATTTCCAGTTATAACATAAGTCACAGGGGTGTAATGTACAGCTTGGTGACTGTAGTTAATAATTCTGTATTGCGTGTTTGAAAGTTGCTATTAAGTAGATCTTAAGAGTTCTCATCACAAGACGATCATTTTGTAACTATAAGTGGTGATGGCTGTTAACGAGACAAAAGATTAAATACAAGGAGATAACTAAGATTGTTTCTAAGGGTCTTTACAGCTATAATGTTCTGAGTTCCTGAGTTACCTAGATATTATGACCCAATGCTCTTAATATAATTTACTCTCTGGTCACATCATTGGGCCCTTAATCCAAAGGAATGACTGATGTCATGTTAGGAGCCCAGGCATAAACTTGGCTCTAGATATGCCTAGAATAACTGAGAGGTATAGCCAATTCTTGGCTATCTGAAAAAGTGTTTAAGCAACTTTTCTATTAGCAAACTCAGTCAAGATTATGTTCAAGTAATCCTCACAGAGTAAGACCTGCATGAAGACCTGGGCATAGACTGTTTGACAGCTAATTATGCACAGATAACAAGCTTCCTTCCCAGGACGGGCATCTCTTCCATCTGAGGGCTAGCCAGGGTCAAAATTTAACAACTAGTTTCCCTATTGCAGTGGGGGAAAAAACATGAGTCATGACCAAATTAGTGTCTGCAGTGTGATCCAAAGTTCTCTTTTATTAGAGAGGATTCTTAAATCAACTAGGAAATGGAGCATACCATGAAATAGCAACCATTTTGATATCTCCCAACCTATGGAAATAGAAAAGCTATTGAAAGATCAGAAGGCAGCCATGTTGTTAAGTTGGTTCATTTACCAGCCACTGACTTATTAAACTTTCATCAAATTAACTAACTTTAAAGCTTCCTAGAGCTTACTACTGCATGAGATTGCTGATGAAACCAGTACGCACCTGGTTTTTACTGAGCTATTTTTTTCCCAGCTTCCTGAATGAAATATCTTCTCTTATATATTAACATTACAGGATTATTATTTTATATCAATTTACTATTTTTTAGCTTGTATTTATGCATTTGGAAGTAACAAAAATGATTTAAATTCTCTCATATTGATTTCTATGTGTATTCTTAAAAGATTTAGCAGGAAAAATACATATTTTCAGGATAGAAATGTCCATTTTTCCTAGTGCCTTTTACTTCATTTCAGTGACTGATCATGGCCAAAGTATTATGCATAACTGTGGGGTAGATAATATTTCTCTTTAGGGACTTTTCTCTTTCAGGGCCATACTCCTCTTTAGTCTAAATGTTTCCTAGGTACCTACTATTCCCCCATGCTTCTTTACCACCCCTCGCCTTCTTAATAATACCTAACTTTCACCAGATGTCTTTACTAAATGAATCCTTGCTTATGAGTTCCTAAAATTGCAGTAGGTACACCACAATTCTTAAAGCAAGAGAATGAAATCTAATCATATAGAATTTCCAATTTTAAATGCAAGAGGGGATTTTGCTTTAAAATGGGAAGCCTTGCTAGGTTTCTCCAAATTACAGAAAGGCCACATTTTCCTGCTCAGTGACAAGCTGGTGCTGCAGGTTTTCAGTGACCGCTCCAACTGAGCAAGGTGTCACAAAGGACAATTTCTGAATCAGGATAGCTTTTATATGTACAGCTTTGATAGAAACAGTTCAATTGTCGACAAATAAACTATTACATTTCAAAACATGTTTTAAATATTTAGCTCGAAATAAGGCATACTTTCATTAAGAGTGAGTAGTAGAACAAGCCAAAAGTAGGGATAGGTGATACATTTTCAGGGCTCAAGGAATACCTATTAACAAGTGTTTGCACATCAACACGTATACTCTGAGCAGATAGTTTGGCTTCTTTTTATGCATGGAATAAGACCTCCATGGGAAGATGATCTGCTTTTTCATTCTTACCTTAAAGAAAGAAAGAAAGAAAGAAAGAAGTAGAGAAAACAGACTATTCTTCCAAAAAGTTGAACTGAGGGACTAAAAGCACTCAGAAGATAAACTATATGTTAAAGAGGCAACCATATGCACACAAAAGTATTCATAAAGTAGGCAAAGCCCGTGGAAGAAGCCATCCAGATCAGTCATTAAGACAAGAGTTGAAACATTTTTCTGAAAACAATTGAAAAATAAAGTTAAAGAGTGTTTGAAATAGTGCATTCTACAAACATACTTATATTTCCCGAATCTCTGAGTTACCTCTTAGTTTCTCTTATACTATTCAATTATATAACTTGTATTATTTGAACAAAGCATTTTTTGGAAGCAGACGTATGACACTCTGCCCAGATCCCATCAGAAGGTTCTGTGCCCTGGTGAAGAAAGCAAAGCAAAAGGTAGAGTCAGACCAGAAGACCTGTTAACTCTGGTGAGCCCAAAGGAGGCTGAGTCATCATCTAAACCAGAGAAAGAGCATCAGGGCAAAAATTCTAGATTCAAAGACCATGGAGTCTGCTTTTTAATAAATTGCTAACTCTGGGGGACAACAGAGCTTGGGGTGGGAGAGGGTAACTTTGATGGTTCAGTGGGGCTGGATACGGCACACCAGCCACATTTCTCTCAGCTTTTTGTCCCTATGGTGAGAGCTTGATGGCCCCATGTATTAGTACCACAACCCTCCCATGGCAACTCTAAACTGCAGACATAGTGCCTACACGGAGATAATGGGCCTCTAAAGGTCTGGCCTAGAATTTCCAACCCTATTAAATGAAAGCAAACAGAACAAAAGCCAAAAAGGAGTTCAGAGACTAACATCTGGCCTAGAAAACGGGTGAACCAGTGTTACTGAAATATATACACATAAATTTTAATATTAAAAAAGAAATTAGAGAAAGGCATAAACAACCAAGTCACCCAGATTTCCTTTTGAAGGAGATTTTCATATCTTAACAGTTCATCTTGAGGCAAATTAGAAATTTTGAGCACACTGAAAACAGGGATGATATTGTACAAGGTGTCAAAGTTTTCCCCTTTCCTTTAAAGTTCTTCCAAAGAACTTGGTAGAATAGAATTCATAGAATAAATGCTAAATAAGCATCTGTTGAGTGAATGACCAAGTCCACGATTGAATGAATAATTAAGAGAATGAATTGATCAATGAACAAGCCTATTTTCCTAGGCTTTAGCCACAGGCAAAAACTCACTCTGCCCAGCTGCTATTTATAACCACTTGCTTTCCATTTACCCCAAACTTGGTGAAGGGGTGGCTCTGTAAATTGCCTCCAGGGCTCATCATGGTCGTTTCTTAAATCCTTAGTATCTGCCGGATAGTCCAACACGTGATGAAATAGCATTCTTACACACCATGATGGCTACCTCATTGCTAAATTCAAAGCATTTTCTTTTTCTCAGACCACATCCACCTTGCTGAAGCAAGTTATAAAATTGGAACACAACTTCTTGTCTCCAAATCTGTATAATGTAGCAATTACGAGTTTCCAGATATAACTGAAGTGTGCTTGAAGTGCAACCTACTTTATTTATTTATTTATTTATTTATTTGGTAACTCAATGTAATATCCATTTTTAGTCCCCCTTCTGCTTGGGTTGTAAAATGTGATCTCAACCAATTTGGGGTGGCCTTCCTGGCCACTTCCGTCCACTCTCAGGTGTTCTGGCACTCTCTCAGCCTCTCTCCTCACACAGATGTTTTCTTCTGGGAGCTTCATCCAGGAAGCAAGTCAAAAAGACCTTTGTACTTTGATCCTATAAAATATGAGTTAGGTCATTTGCCCTGAGGATCCGCTGACAGGGAAGATTATCTCCTTTTCTTGGGGCCCTGTAATGTCTGATTACAGCTTTCTTCTGTTTTGCTTCTCACTAATCCCAACCTGGAGAATCTTTAGACGGTTTGGGGAAAGAGACCTCTTTGTATTTACTTGTAGTAAAAACATGGTTTCCCAACTATTATCTGTACCATGCTGTTTAAAAGACTTGGAACTCAAAAGCCAAGAAGCGATTTATTTTTTGCTTTCTGCTTCATCATTCCTACCTTATAGGTATGTGTGTATATATGATTATATCCTTAGTAAATTTCTCTGAAAATAAACTATTCTTTATAAGGGGCTTATTCAATGCATAACAATAATGCCCTCTGGAAAAACTGTGCCAGTTTGTGTTAAGTTACTAGCAGTATATGACAGTCCCATTTCCCTACATCCTTGGAAATACACCATATTTTTAAAAATACATATTCACCATTTTTAAATTATAATTATAAAGGAAATATTTTGTGTTCATCTGTACTTCTTTCATTGCAAGGGAACTTAGACATCTGGAGTTCATGTGCCCATTTTGCTTAGGTCTTCATAGACTCAAGAGTTCTTCATGGTAAGAATGTGAACGAATTGTCATATATTGAGAAAATTTTTTCTTGTTTGTTATTTGGCCTTTTTGTGGTATATGAGATATAGAAACTTACAATTTATAAATCTGATTTTGTGATTTTTTTTTCCATTGGCATTTTTACTCAAGAATTCTTTCTCCGTTGCAAGATGAACATTTCAGCTCTGCTTCATTTTAGTTGTTTTATGGTTTTAATTTTCCATTTAAATTTTTAATCAGTTATATTTAGCATAGACTAGGAGATTGGGCTCTACATTATTTTCTATCATTTAATTATTATTTGCTTCCGCATCATTATTTAACAGTCCTCTCCCCCTTTGGTCTAAATTCCACATTTATCACATAACAAAGTTCTACACACGATGGATCTGCTTCTGGACTCTGTGTTCTCTCTCTTACTACAACAACAAGACACTGTTTTAATCATGATAGATCCCTAATAATGTTAATATCTGATAGGGAAAGTTCCCCTTTTTTACTATTTTTTTAAAATTCTTTCAGAATTTCCTTGACCAGTGCATTTACTCTTCCAGATGAAATTTAGAAATCCCACGCTAAACGTTAGTGCAATATCTTAGGTCTTGATGGCTTCTCACCCTCTAAACTTGAACCCCCACTCAATCCGTTCTGTACCCTAGTGCATCCTAACCTGCCTCCACTTCAACCTCCAACACAGTAAATAATAGTGATGATGGCAATGCGTCCCATCTGCCGTAGCTTCTGGACATTTCAAAGTGGGACTTTATTTTTATTTTTTTACATTTAATTTAATTTTATTACGTTACGTCAGTCACCATACAGTGTCAAAGTGGGATTTTAACTAGATCATGACAGCCGACTGGTCCCGCAGGGCGAGGAACAAGCGAGCTCTCCCGTTTAAGAGCTGTCACTGTCTTTCCAGAGCGTGGAAGGGGAGCACCATGAGAAAGCTGTGGAACTGCTCAAGGCTGCCAAAGACAGCGTCAAGCTGGTGGTCCGATACACCCCGAAAGTCCTGGAAGAAATGGAGGCGCGCTTTGAAAAGCTCCGGACCGCCCGGCGCCGACAGCAGCAACAACAGCAGCGGCAGCAACAAACACAGCAGAACCACATGTCCTAGGTGAGGAGCGCCTTCTTCCGCACCAGCGACGGCCCGACACGTACAAGTTTGTTTCGGTTTTTAATACGGTGTCTGAGGCAGCTGGAATACAATCATTAGGTTATGACAGTCCCCCCGCCCGAATCAGTCAAGCAAATAAAAAAACCCGATGACCTCAGAAAAATGTAAACAAGACAGTCGCTTACTTTATAATGCCATTCAGCCATATTTTCTGCAAATGTAAGATATTTTGGAAAATCATGTACTTGGGAGGGCCGGGTACAGACTATAGAATGCCTTTAGGCACATTAGGAAAAGGCAGCCTCTGTGCAACCCAGATCCCCGGGCACAGAGCTCCATGACAAGAGTGTGGGCTGGATTCCAGCCGCCCGCCTCCCCCCCCCCCCCCACTCACCTTCTTGGCCAGCTGCACAGTGTACGGAACTAAACAACCCTATAGTGCTGATCCTGGGAAGAGCCCTTTAGAATACTGATACAAATTACTGAAAAACTACTCCATGGAGAAAGACGTGGAGACCTGCCAGTGGATGCGCTCTGAGAGATCTGAAATTCTCTGTGGGTGCTCACTGAAAATGTGATGCTCTTGCCTTTTTTCTAAATTCCACTGTGACAAAAATTCTCAGTCAGGTCTTGCTATTTGTTTTTTTAAGAAAAGCCAGGAAAAAAATGTGAAGAGTAAGAATCCCCATCTTTGAAGTGCTTCCCATGTGCTAGGCTCTTCTCCCATGTTATTCCTTATCCTCAGAAAAACCCTTCCAGGTAAGTATCCCTAAAACCCCATTTTTTAGATGAATGATACGAAGTTGCAATGGCTTTGTGGAGCCCTCCCACAATGACACTTTTAAGTAACATAGAATATATTTTCCTTTTTGCTCTTGCAGGCATTTCATCTGCCAACATCAGATAGTCTGGAATTCTATAAATTGTCCTTGCTCTCCTTTGGAAGAGACAGTTAATAGCATAACACACCTCTCCACTATGATGTCTGCAAATGGGATTTTCAAGGGAGGTTCAGATGTTCTTGGGAAAATGACAAGGGGTAATAGTGGTTTTATCAGACTACTATTTGCACAACCAGAAACACTGGATATGACATGAGACTTTCTGTGGTTTGTGACACAAAAAGGAGAAGCTACATGGGGAAGTATAAAGACTCCAGGATTTGTCCTCAGACACTGCTGAGAATTCAGCTGTCTATCTTTCTTTCATAGCTTGTGAGTTTTTATTGTATATATCCCATAGTTGGGTGACTTCATTTAAAATCACCTTCCATTCACTCTAAAAACTACATTTATTCAACAGTAAAGATCTATTTGGTACTGCCATGGGCTTGACACTGTTCAATGGGCTGTAGAAACAGCCTGAGCAAAGCAAAATCCTTGCGCTCATGGTGCTTACATCTTGGTTGGAGGAGACAGTTAATATCCAGGTAAATGAAAATAACCTACTGGGACCAGTACTTAACAGAGTTAAAATCGAGTGCTCTGATAGACACCGGCTAGCTGACAACCTTCTATTAGGTGATCAGGGGAGACGTCTCAAAGGAGATGACGTGTAAGCTGGGGTTGAATGGTGAGGAGAAGCCAGAAATGAGCATAAGAAGGAGAGGAACTAGCCAGTGCCTAGCTCTAAGAGAGACAGGAGCCACTTGATGTTTGAGGAATAGAAAGAAAGCTGGGGTAGTTAGTTAGGAAATAATGAGGACGGACAGAGAGGTAGATGGGGGCCAGGTCACAGAAAGCTTTTTAAATCACTGAAAGAAGTTAGATTTTATTGCAGTGGAAGCCACTAAAGGTTTTAAGCAAGGGACTTACATCTGATCTATGTATTAAAAAAGATCACTCGTGCTGTTCTGAGGAAAATAGATTATTGCAAGGTAAGAGTGAGAGCAGAGACTAATTAGAAGGCTGTTATAGAGTAGTCCAGGCAAGCGGTATGGTGGTTGGACTGGGGTGTGATAGGGTTGGGATGGAGTGATAAGGATGCATCTGGACAAGTCATTTTGCCCACATCCTTCTCTCTAATCCATTCTGAATACAAAGGTACTTTACCTCCCTTGGTACTGTCAGGATCCCTTCAAAGGTCTAATAACAATCCACGGTTCTTTAGTAGAACATGGAACTCTTTCCACTAACTCATTTTCTTCCTCCATCCTCAATAATGCGAACTTGTACCGTTTTCCTAATTGATTTGCCACACTGGTCCACAGTAAAATTATTCTAAAGTGTTTTGAAAGAAATATGTTGCCATTCAGACTTCTGAGGTCTCACTAAAAGCTTCCACTATTCTACCCATTCAGTCCTCTTTGGAAGGATACAATTTGGCCATCAGTATTTGCTGGGCCGTGCACTCCATTGCATTTCTCTGCTCCATCAGTCTTCATTAAATCACTTCAGAATTTCCTATTGTCTCACCGCCAAAGACTAACATTCTTTAATAAAAGACATTTGCAAACAGTTTTTTTCTGGTAGAGGGTACAGGAAAGTTCTATTTAAATGAACATGCAATTTATATTTATGTCTGCCAAGACAGCCCTTGCTACACACACGTTCGTGGCCTTTTGGGATGACACTGTAGCGGCCGTTCCAAGTACGAGCGAAGTCGTACCGAGTCAGGTCATCCATGGATTTTATGGTGAATTCAGTCAAAGAGACCTACATTAGCTCTTGTTCAACTCTTAATTAATTAAATTTTTAAGGATTAAATGGGATTTGCTACACTTCCTAACTCATACTATGGTTGCTTTGGGGAAGAAATTTGAAGCTAATTTGGTGTGTGGAGATTTATCTCTTATGCCCACTTTTAATTTCAAACTCGCCTGAAATAAATCTCAATTGTCTTTTCCCCTAACTTCCATGTGTGATAATCAGGAATTACATTTTCTAAAAGGTAATAGAGATGATCCCTATACAACTGAGTTATAGAAACCTAAACAGAGAATAGGAATATGGCTATTTTTATGCTATCCCCACTTTCTTGACAAAGAGCACTACATTTATTCAGGTTAAGGCATCTTATTTTTCAAGCATGATTTTATAGACATCCATACTTCACCCAGATTCTCAAAGAATAAAAGGAGGAAGGAAGAAGAATCCTTCCTGAGTTGTCAACATTCTGAGGAAGTCAAGACTAAAAGATTGTCAAATTTCTCTGACCTCCTATTGCTGCATTGATGGCGGAGAATTCACTGCATTTGAAACCAGGCTGAATCTTC
This sequence comes from Callorhinus ursinus, assembly GCF_003265705.2. Taxonomy (NCBI): domain Eukaryota; kingdom Metazoa; phylum Chordata; class Mammalia; order Carnivora; family Otariidae; genus Callorhinus; species Callorhinus ursinus. The sequence continues at coordinate 26,092,911 of NW_027397076.1, forward strand.
ACAGATTTACAAAGTAGCTGGAGTTTAGCGGTGGCCTCGCCCACCGTCAGGCCCCCGTTTCCCTTCCCTTGTCCACTCCTGACTGTTCTAACCTCCCACGACCACTGCCACAGCCGCCGTCCTTCGGGTCCGATCCAGGGAACCACTGCAGAGCGGAGGAAACCAGCCTCCAAGGATGATTCTGATAATTGAATCCAAGGAACCCAGAGTTATCAAAAAGAAAACCGGAATAATAGCAATAATCACTGAAATGCTGGATAACATTTATTAAGCAATTAGGGTATGCCAAAAACCTCTTCTAAGTGCTTCATCTATGTTCAATTACTTAATCTTCACAACAATCCTATGGGTAGTAGGTACTATTTTTAATCTCGTTTTAGAGGGAGAAACTGAGGCACGTGGGATTTTTTTTTTAAAACCTGTGCCACAGTTCACAGCTCATAAGCAATAGGGCCATGACTCAAACCCAGAAACACGGGCTTCAAAGCCTTTCTCTACACCGCTGTGCTACAACTCTACTTCTTTCTTCGATGGCACCTGCCCTTACCTCCCCCATCCCTCCTCACAGACATCTTCACATGAGCTTTCCAGGGATTCATTCTCATGCTCGTTAGAGTTATCCAACTCCCCCTTATCATTTACCCCATACTTCAAAGTACTCCATCACCTCAGCTGTACCCATGTCTTACTGCTGCCTTAAAAAAAAAAAAATTACCACAAATTTGGTGGTTCAAAAGAACATAAATCTATTATGCTGTAGATCTGAAGTCCAGTACAGTCTCTCTGGGCTTTAAGAGGCTCCAAGGAGAAAAGTCATTTCTCTGCCTTTTCTAGCTTCTAGAGGCTCGCCACATTCCTTGCCTCGTGGTCCTTTCTCCATTTTCAAAACCAGCAAGGGTGGCTGAGTCCTCACACTGCATTGCTCTGACCTCGGCTTCCTCATCACAGCCCCCTTCCCTGGCCCCTCCTTCTCTCTTCATCTTCCACGTTTAATGATATCAATCATATGTCCCAACTGGACAATCCGGGATCATCTCCCTGTTTTAACATCAGGTGTTTAGCAACCTTAATTCCATCTACAACTTTAATCTCCCTTTAACGTGGTATCTAACATATTCACAGATTCTAGGGATTAAAGTGCAGATAGATTTAGGGTCCATTATTCTGCCTACCACAATGACTCATTTAAAAGTTAGCAAAGCAATTTGAGCGATAAGATTTACACTAATAGGGAAAAAAAAGGCTTTTATTTAAACAAGTAAAAAAAAAAATCACTGATCTGTTGAATTACAAATCAAGGGAATGAGAGAAATAATGAGAACATTTGATGCAGATGGTCCTTCCCAATGGGTGTTTCAGTGACCCACATTTTGGATGCCCGGTGATCTCTCAGCTTCTGGCATATCCCTCAGGCCTCCTCCTTCCCCACCCTCTGGAGAGGTGAAAAGATCCAAGACTGTTCCTAAAATTCACCTGTTGTACTGAGGCCCATTCCCCTGGGACGTGTACTATATAATAAATTAATTCACTAAAAATTCAGTCTCTAGATCTCTGTCACTTGCTGACTCGGGGACCTATAGGAAGTTATTCAATAGAAGACTCAGTGAAATGGTCTGTTATGGAGATTAAGGAAAAAATATGTAGAACTTTTAACACAATATGTGGTGATTAGTGAGCACTCAATAGTAGTAGAGTAGTGGTCACATTGTAGGAGGGAAAATGTCGGTACCAGGCAGTGCTTGCGTGTAATAGGTTCTTAAGTGAGTCTTGAAGAAGCACAATGGCCTTGTGCATGGCTTTGAAGCCCCCACCCAGGGGCTTTTAGGCACATCTGCAGAAGGCATGCCAGCTGGAGGGTGTTGATGCAAAGTAGGCCAATTGCAAGGCCTGCCACAGTTTGTAAAAATCTGTTTTGTATATGATGCTTTGCATTCATGGGCATAAAAATATCTGCAGCTTTAAAAACAAAGATCGGAAACCACTGTTCTCTCTGAAAGGAACGATTCCATGATGGGGCAAGAGTGACAGGTCTTGGGGGAAGTGTTCACGGAGGCTGATCCCCTGGATCTGACCACATGGGCAGCTGCGTACTCCGTTCTACTTGGTGTCAGGCTGACCTTGTGTGAGAAGAAACGGGTCTGAGAATCTGCTTCAGAGCAAGGAAGTTGGGGCTTCCTGCCTATCAGAGAGAGGTTCTGCCGGCTGTACCCCAACCCTAAGAATCACACTGTAAAAGTTAACTATCCTTTGCCTTCATGAAGAAAAAGAGAGTCATCTGGAAATGGGAAGAAGAAATGTTTTACATTTGAAATGTTTTCCAACTGGTGTTCTGTATTTCATTTTAGGGAATAACTGTGTCTTTTCCATCCCCATTTGATAATTACTTCCTTTGCAAACATCAAATGATTTTTTTTCGTATGTGGAATATTGTGCATGAGTGATAGGGCCTAAAATAATTCTTGCTGTTCTCACATAGCACATGCTCTTCTGATATTTTTAGCATATTGTCATTGACAAATGAATACTAATCACTGGCTTCCCTTCACTCTTTCCTCCTCTTTCAGGTCCTTAGAGAGAAGCTACCTGATCAAAGATCTGATAGTCACAAATTCGAAACCGTGCTTCCGAATCCCAGCACATAGTAAAAGGAAAAGACCACATTGATAATTATACCTGTCAAGAAGCTGTGAACACGCGGTGTATAAATTCTTTACCAAGGCGACTCAACATCTTCTTTCTCTGGGCCTGAATCCCACTGCTCACGTGCTCTTTACACACACAGACCTTCCATTCACTGCAGTGGGAATTCTCAGTGTGTAAAGGGAGAGGTTTTCCAGTCTGCAGACTGAAATAGTACAAGAAGAATCAAGTCCATGACTTTCAGATAAATCACCAGGCCAAGATGAAGTGAATCTTTGGTCTATAGCTTTTCCAGAGATTAACAAATCCCTCATTAGGCTATAGTTCAAACTGCATCAGTTCAAGGTTGTTAACCACTTAAAAGAAACCTACGCATTGCCCGGTACCCTGACCTCGTCCACATCCATACTGCTGAATTGTCTGAATTAGAATTCCAGTTAATTGCAAATTCAACCTTTATTCCCCTCTTGAAAAAGGCAAGTTATGCTATTTATACTCTGTTCAGGTTCTAGAAGCAATTGGCTTTTTATTTTCTGTTTCCATGAATTTAATTTTGCATTAATGGAGTGGGACAATTTTCACTCAACTTTTGGTTTGCTAGAGGCAGGGATAGAGAACTCTAGTAGGGTATTTTTTTTTTTTTAATTTGAGTATTGCTTGTATCTATGATTATTAATTCTAACAGAATATTATGTATATTTATTCCACAAAATATATATTATCAGAGTGTATTTGCTACAAACTGAGGTCTTTTCTTACCAAATGTTACAAATTTGGTAAGAGAACGCTAGCAAAGGACCTAGCTTTTGGTTAAGTTTTATATTTTTTGATTGACAAACTCTGGAGAAATCTGAACTCTTTCTACCTACACCGATTCGTCATTACAGAAATTTATGTAATATTTTAAAGCTTAGGGCTTCACAAAGCTCGATTATGATATGTGTTCATATATATATATACAAATATATATGTCACACAAAGTTTTGATCAGTTTCCCCAAAGATAAACTGGATATTTTTGGCAATCTAAGACCAAAAGTATCATTCCTTTTAAAATTAGGCAGATGTAAACCAGGATATAATATTGTGAATGAAAAGAAGCTGTTCCTTCAAGAGAGAAAAGATGCCTAATTCATTACACATATTCATATAGGAAAACAGACAAGGAGATATCATCTTTCAGAAAGTATCAGTTGCTGGAAAATGATCTGTTAAGAGCCCCCTATACAGATAATCACTTTTGACTTATGATAAATCTAAGCACATAAGTCTGACTTTACTCATTGGAATAAATAAGAAGCAATAATCATTTGGGCACTTAAATAAGTTAGGCACAAAAATGTACCTGAAAAAAGAATAAATGTTTCAGTTGAAACATTCTAGATAGAGCATTAAAACTGAGGCAAATATTTGAATGTTCCCTTTTCTCAGATGCAGAAATTGATTCCCCAACATAAATAAAGTTTACATTTCAGATAGTCCCCCAAATTAGAAAGTGATGAAGCTCAGTTCAAAAGCTATTGCTTGAAAACAAAATAAAACCAGTCGGAACTACCCAGCACATTTTATTTTGCCCTGTCAAGGGGTATTATTGTCAATACCAAGTTCTGCCTATTCTTCCTGGTGAATTTGAGTTCTTTCCCTTGGCCAGTACATCACCCAACAGAGAACAAAGAGTGAGGAAACTAGGAGGTACACCAATTTCAACAACCGTCCTGAAAACATATCATTTTTTACTGGAGAAAACGGGGGGGGGGGGGGGGGGGGGGGGGGGCAAGGGGGAGGACCTTGAATGTTATGTAAAATAGGTTTAAAAAAGAGATAAGCATGACTAAAGGGAGTGAATGGAGACTACGTGTATTACTCAGTTTGAAAGGGGTAGTTCTCATTTTTATAAGAAAAATTTAATAAGACATATATTTTAGTTATCATTTAACAAAGAAATATTAAAGCTATTCAGGCGATGCCACAGATTCTCATAAAGGTGCTCATTGCACCTTTATAATGAGAAGATGGTCATTTCAACACATTTCAATGCCTTGTATAAATTTGGAGCTTAAGGTGTGTTTTCATTTAGCCATAAGTGTATGGTTGATATGAAATGATCATATGTTTTCACATCAATATAAATATTGTCATGGTGTTACGGAAGCAGCTATCAAATGAGCAGATACCTTACACTTGTGTTTTCTAGATGTCTTTGTATGTTATGCTTCATTTGCATAATGTTAAATGCTAATAAATCTATGCCAAGTCCTTTGTCAAAGTGAAGGGGCAATCCATCACACCTAAGGCATCTAAAGACAGATTACATGTCACAGTGGTCCTACATACAAATGACCAAATGACCAGTTTTTGTTTTGTTTTTTTTAGTAAAATCTGGTTATTGAAATATAAGCCTTCCCCTAAAGTTTTAATCCAAAGTTTCTGTCCCTAAGACTTAGAGAGGCCCTTTTGTGGTTCTCTAAGTTTCACTGAAGCCAGAGGGGAAGGGAAAAAAAAAATTCCCACAACTTGTGCTAATGTTCTTTATTAGTAATGACCACTGTAGAGCCACTGACGGGTCCAAAATCATATTAAGGACATATCATGTTGCTCTTAACGTGAATGTCAGTCTTGAATATCATAAATAAATGAGATATTCGAAGTTAGGGGGGAAATCTGGTATGACTATTCCTCCATGATCCTGGTGAATTTGAGTTCTTTCCCTTGGCCAGGTTGGTGGCCAGATTTTGCTAAACTCTTTGCCGCTGTGATTTTTGAAGGCCAGTACATGAGCATAGTTTAGTAAAAGAATACCTGAACCTCTCCATTTGGGGCATTTGCATTTTGATTCTGTTGCCATTTGAAATAGAACATCCGCAGGGAGATAACGAGCTTAAATTATAATTGACTTCGGAAAGAGTAACAGACTTTTGTGCTTCCTCAATCATGTAATCAATAGGGAATTCTCTCCTTCTGTGAACTACCACTATCTTTAAAGACAATGCTAAAATCTAAATGTAAAATCTAGCTGTCAGGGTCTTTTTAAGAATTCAAAGCTGTCTCTGAAGAACTTGGCTAGAGATGGATTACATCAATTTACAAGTGCAGTTCTCAACCGTGACAAATCAAACTGATGTGATCTCAGTTCATTTTACTCAGCTGTGCCTATAGGACTCCAAGACGTGGGGATATTTTGTCTACATTATCTTAAACATCTATAGGTATTTGTGAATGTGTGATTAATGCCTGAATTTCTCCTCTTTTAGCTAGTTTGTGTTTATTATACAGACAGCCTGTTAATAAGACCAGCTTTCGATAGTGTTGTGAAGTAGAAATCAGTGCTCTGAAGATTTAGGGAAGCCATCGTTAGGCAGTCTCCCCAAACATGGGGCAGTCCTACCCAGCACACCCTCTCTGGATCATAAACTCCACGAGAAAAAGGTCTGTGATGGCTTTGTGGACCTGCCAGATCTCTGACATCCGGTGTGTGGGAAACACGAGAGCCGCTCAATTGGTATTTGTTGAATGAATGAATGAATGATTGGATATAGGTGGATAGACAAATGAATTTTGCCTTCAGATAATCTGAAAAATTTCACCAGCGTACAGTAATTGACACTGTAATTTCTGAATTTCATAGAACCAGAATTGATTCTTTTCATAAATAAATTCTTTTCAGATAGATGAATTTGGAATCAATTACTTGAAAACCTTCAAGGATTTGAGGCCATTTAGATAAGGGATGGTGTTTGGGAATTAAGAGTTTTTAACAATGAAGAAAGCTCAGCCTTGCTAGTTCTTTATGAAAGCTCCCTGAGTGATTTTGCAAGGGTGATTAAAACATAGAACTCCATTTATGAGTTTTATAAAATATTCTGTTTCAATTTTTAAAAAAGGAAGAAAAGTCATGACATCAAGCACATGATTAATATCGCCTTTAATATTTACTGATAACTTCTCTCTAAGGAGTTCACAGTAATTGGGGACACCTCTCTAAATCCTCTGCTTTCAAAAGATCACTTCTTTCCTATTTGATTCCTAGACTGTACCTGAGCTAAAGATGAACCACATAGCTACTAAGCCTTTTCCATGTATTTATTCATTTAACAAATATTTATTGTACACCGAGAACATGAGTCCCTGGTAGGTTCTAGAAATAACAATGGCAAACAGGACAGACATAGTGCCCTCCTGGGGCTTACTGTGGGGATCTCCTCAACACTTAACTCTGGCGATTAGCTAGAGTTTACTGTCCATCAGCTCCCTCTTCACAGCCGACAGAAGAAATAAAATCCCTAACTTGTGGAAATCGTGACAGACCCCCTGCTCATATTTTATGTGAGCTTGCTTTTCGAAATGCATCCCTGAAAAATACTGCTCAGTTTATCCACACACCATAGTTAGATCCCAGCAAGGTAGGTAAGTAATAATTTACTCATAACACTTAGCTCTTACTAGGTTCTACTGTGCTTGGTACTTTCCATAGACTATATCACTGCATCTCTTCAACTCTAGTAGGTTTCATTTTATAGACAAGAAAACTGAAGCTCGGGTATGTGACTTGTCCAGGTCGCAAAGCTAGCTGATGAAATGGGGATCTGAACCCATGCAGTGTTACACAAGAGTTCATGTGTCTAACCATTATCTGTGGTTTGGGGGACACCATTACATTAAATGAGTCATTAAACGAGTCACTGTATATAAAAGTACCTTGAAGTTGTAAAGTAGTATACAAAAAGGTAGCAGCCAAGTATAAAAGTCAATAGTACATCAGTGGCAGAAGCAGACTGAGAACTCAATCTTACGTTACAGCTTACTCTCGTGAAGAACACTTCAAGCCAGGGACATGGATAAAGTCCAGATTCCGAAAATGTTTGACATGTGATAAATATGCCAATGTCTTTTCAGAATTATATGTTAGCCACTGTGTCTATTTGGTGCTACAAGAAACAAAATCCCTTGCTGTAAGGGCTTCTAATAAATACACAGTGTGGAGCTGAACCAAGGATATTTCACATTTCCAGGGAAAGATCAGGCAATAGTACTATTTTCTCACCATTGCATGTGATTGTGTCTTTCCAATTGTTTTCTTTATTTTTCTGAAAGAGCTGCAAAATTGTGCAGTGGTTCAACCTGACCAAAGTGGTATTATGCTGCTGGGAAGTAAAAGCATTAGACACCAGACTGGAAGTATTGTCTTCATTATCAACTGACTTTTAAGTTCATTTAAAACATGGATATAGGGGCGCCTGGGTGGCCCAGTTGGTTAAGCGTCTGTCTCTTGGTTTCCACTCAGGTCATGATCTCAGGGTCCTGAGATAGAGCACGGCATCAGGCTCTGTGCCCAGCATGGAGTCTGCTTGAGATTCTCCCCCTGGGTCCTTCTGCCTCTCCCCCCCACCCCCACTCTCTCTCTCTCAAGTAAATAAATAAATCTTTAAAGAATAATAAAACATGAATATAGAAGTATTTTTAGATGCTGAAGGTGCCTGAATATTTGGATGCCAAGTTCCTTGTACTTTTTCATTCCAGACCATACAGTGGGGTCATATTATTGAAGGGGTAGGTTCTAAAGCCAATATGAAAGGCAGAAATTGAGATTGGTCTAATGTTAGAACCATAATCAACTGGATGGGACCATATTTCCAGAGGCCAACAGGAACTGACACCTTCTGTGGGAATAGCAAACTCCTGTTTCCATCTCATTCAGTCACAGAGGGGAATCCTACATACGATTTACATGTGTTCTCTCTCGGCACCTCCCAGTTAAATGGGCACATGATGCAACTTAAGTGCTGGTTCCTGTTGGTGGCAGCAAGGAGTCTTCTTAAGAAGATTTTTGTTGGGGCACCTGGGTGGCTCAGATGCTTAAGCGCCTGCCTTCGGCTCAGGTCATGATCCCAGGGTCCTGGGATCGAGTCCCGCATCAGGCTCCCTGCTCCTTGGGAGCCTGCTTCTCCCTCTGCTTCTCTCTCTCTCTCTCTCTCTCCCTCTCTCTCTCCCTCTGTCTCTCATGAATAAATAAATAAAATCTTAAAAAAAAAGAAGAAGATTTTTGTTATGTCATTATTCTTCCCCAGTACTAAGTAATTAGCCCCTTCAAAATAATTAACATTTTAGGAAGTTTAGCTTTGCCCATAATACACCAGTGGAGAAATTCAAATACTTCATATCCAAAATCAAACCGGTTACATCTCTCTACCTCCCTCCTCCCTTTTGTCCCTTTTATTTCCACTGATAAATATTACCATTCTCTGTACAAATATTGTCATCTTTCTCACTTCTATTTATATCTAGTCTTAGATTCTTTAGATTTCACCTTGGCAAAATCTCTTAAAACTATCTTCCTTTACCCATTCTCACTATTCTTACCCATGCATAGAACCTTAGTATTTTTTAGCAGGACTTTCATGATCTTTTAACTGTTTTCACAATTAACATGCCTCCCCAATTTTCCCTATATGTCAGTGCTAGGTAACCGCCCCCCCGGAGCTATTCTTTTGCTCAGAATCCTCTGACGGCTTCCCTATCACCCCCCCGCAACACACACACAAAGTCAGATTCTTAGTCTGAACCAAAACACTAGTATGGTGTTGAGGAAGGAGGACAGTAGCGTGCCCTCCCATCCACAAGTGCAAAATATAGAACATGAAACGTGATAATGTTGAAATCTGGTGCATGGACTGTGAAATAGAAGTCATGGGTTTCATGATGCTGAAAAAATTACAAGTTCTTTTTCAAGGTGAAATTAAATACAAAGACTAGCAGTGTTCTATAGCAAAGATATCAAGATTCCATCAGATTATGATCCACAAATTCCAAAGTATTTGCTTGAGAGGTGTGTGCGTGTGTGTGTGTGCGTGCGTGTGTGTGTGCGTGTGTGCATGTGTATGTGTAGAGATAGGCTACCATGCTAACATTAGGAAGAGATATAGGTTGAGATGTGTATTTCCCTACTATATAGCTTTGCATTTTTAGTCATTTTGCTCTATCTCGTGGTCCAAGTTGACCACTACCTATTCCTGGAAACTGCCCCAAACTGTCCTTCCCCTGAGCTTTTGATCATTTGTGAGAGGCCTCTTTCCTTCCTCTATCTATGCCTGAAAAAAGTTGCTCAAATTTTAAGGCTCATTTCAAATGGTCCCTCTTCCAAGAAGCTTTTTCTTATTTCTCCAAGCCTGATGTTATCTTCCCCATCATGAAACTTCACTGTGGTATTTGTATGATTTTCAGCTCTTTTCTTAGCTTCTCTTATAGTATAATTATTTGTCCCCTTATCATCCTAATTTGCCCTGTAGTTAGTAATTTCATATGGAATGGGTGCTTAGTATTTCTTAAGAGGAATTACCTTTCACTTGTCAACTTCACAGAATGTCTTCAGGATTATTTGGGGGCCTATCTCAGTAGCTCACCCATAAAATTCATCTGAATTGAGAACTCAACACCAACACTTTTAAAAGAGAAAAAAGCTAACTTCTGAACATTTTTATTAAAAAGAAAAGAAAAGATAAAGATAATAGTGTTAATTCTTATCACTTATTTCTTAGGTTTTTCTGATCTGATTTTTGCTCTCAGGGTGAATATGAAGGTTGATGTAAATATTTTAGATATCATCACCACCACCACCCCCTTTACACACATACACACACATACAGTGACTTTACTGATGGTTTATTCCCATGTACTTATTTGGTTGCATATTACATGGGAAAAAATGGTAAATGGTAAAAATTAGGTTTCAAGTCAGCCACTGAACAAACAAGATGAGCACCATATTCTGATTAGACTCCAGTCCTGTATTAACAGTCCCGACTATTTCTGCTGTTCACTAGAACACAGGCTTAGCTACTCGTTATTATCCCTCCTGTTCCCTGAGCCCCCAAACCACTACATCTGCAGTGGGGGACTGGGAGACTAAATATATTGTCTCTGCTTTAGCTTATATAGAAAAATCAAAGTTAATGGAAATAAAAAAATTTCTCCAGCCCTAGTCACAGTTTTATCTGAGTATGGCATGTATATACCAAACATATTCAACATCTGATTTAAACATGATACTCATTTATTTCTCTCCACAGAATAGAAAATACAGTATCTTACAGGAAAATTCCCACACAGAGACTAAAACCTGCACTCTTTTTAATTCTTTAAGTTAGAATGATTACAGAAAGAACTCTGAGAAATCTCCTACATGAACACAACATAGTTTCAAAGAGTTTAATTGCTATCTGTCTAATAAACTTCCTGTGGGTTCTTGTCCATTAACTGTGTTATATCTAAACAGGCTCTAAAAGTGGGATGCTGACCGGCAGCCATGATAGGAAACCCAGAGAGGCTCCATGCCTGGATTTTTTGTGACACAACTTCCCAGCATCTGGTCCTCAGCTTTGCAGTTCCAGGCTCATTTGTTTTTCTAGGGAACTCAGGGACAGTTTCAGTTAATACCTGTTTTCTCAAATAACTACTAAGAGCACTCCCTTTAACTCTCACTAAATTGAAGTGCCTCAATTTAGACAACACATTATGTTGTCAACCTACTTAGAGGTGATAAAGTGCTGGGATGATGGTTCATATTAACCTTCAATTCACAAGATGATTATAAGGATTCTTTCTTGTTACAAATAATCAGAATGCAACCCAACCGAGCTTGAGTAAAAAAGTGAGTTAACCACCCCCAAAGCAGGCCAGATCCAGCATCTCAATGTTAACAGGTTTCCTATCTTTTTTTTTCACTTCTTTCATGCCCCTTTCTCCCATCCTCAGCAATGCTTCTCTCTCCTCTTTATTCATGGCCCTTTTTCTCCCCGGCACTCAGTTCCTCTCCCTTATCTGTTCCTCTCCTAATCTTGTGTAGCACCAGATCTATATCCTTATAGCTCTCAATCCAAAAGAGAAACTAGACTCTTTTCCTCAGGTCTATATTGTAAAAGCAGATTCTGAACGGCCCTGCTTGGCCCTCTTGGGTCAAATCACATGGGAAAAAGTGGAATGAGTACCTTGGTCTGGGTCGCATCTTCGTGTCTACTGAGTGTTCACTTATTAGCTATAGAGAAACCAATATGAGTCACTAAGAGAACTACAAAGGGAACACAATATAAAAATGAGGGTTCAATTCCAGGTGAGAGAACACATTGCCTGAAGAAATTAGAAACATCTTAGAAGAGATGTCAGTTGAAATGGCTGTTAAAAGTTAAGTGGAATTTGACAGGTGTGGAATCGCATTGAGATGGCCATTGACAGGAGGAGGAGCACTACCCCAAATCTTGGGCTTAAAACAGGAGTCATTTATTTAGTTCTTAATTCTGAAGCCCACCAGTTTAGCCTGGTCTCAGATAGACAGTTCTTCTGGGGTGTGGCTGGTTGGGCCTCCGCAGGTGTCCACAGTCAGTTGCCTATCAGCTCAGCAGCTTAGCTGACTAGGGGTGGCTGACTTCCAACTGAGGTGCCTCAGCACTCCTCATTCCAGCAGGCTACTTTGGGCCTGTTCTCTTGACCAAAGAAGGGACTGAAGAGAAGGTTGAAGTCCACAAAAACGTGGCTCAGACTGACACAAAGTCACTTTCACCACATTCTATTGATTAAAACAGGTCACAAGGCCAACCCATATTCAAGGATTGCAGAAAGAGCCTCTACCTCTTGATAGGAGAAGTTCAATGCAGAGGGCATGGATACAGAGAGGGACAGAAAATTGAGCCATTTTTCAGTCTGCAACAACGTTTTTACAAAAATAAGAAGATTGAGGAAGTGGGGCGCCTGGGTGGCTCAGTGGGTTAAGCCACTGCCTTTGGCTCAGGTCATGATCCTGGGGTCCCGGGATCGAGTCCCGCATCGGGCTCCCTGCTCGGCGGGGAGTCTGCTTCTCCCTCTGACCCTCCTCCCGTCTCATGTGCTTTCTCTCTCTCTCATCCTCTCTCTCTCAAATAAATAAATAAAAATCTTTTAAAAAAAATTTAGAAGATTGAGAAAGCATCTTGGGTAGACAAAGCTATAGTTAACAGCTAACATTCATTAAGTGCTGACTGTGTGCCAGGCACTCTTCTAAGAGCCTAACATGCACGGACACATTTTAATTTTTATAACATCTTTCATTTCAGAGAAATAGAATACCTGCATATGGAAATCTAGATGTGACTTATTATTAGAAATCTAGATGTAACCATAGTTGAGTCCAAGGCCAGGAATTCCCTGAACTCTGGGCTATTGTCCTCAGATCTCAGATTACTCTGCATAATTGCTGCTTGGGTTCCCAGCTGCCCATGTAGAATATAACAACTAATAAGATGATGTATTAGGGTTCTCCAAAGAAACAGAAGCAATGGGAGATAGATAGATAGATAGATAGACAGATGATAGATAGATAGAGATTTATTATAGGAATCGACTCATGTTACTATGGAGGCTAAGAAGTCCCACAATCTGCCATCTGCCAACTAAAAAACCAGAAAAGCTGATGGTGTAATTCAGTCTGAGTCTGAAGGCCTTGAGGCCTCCTGAGAACCAGCACTGCCTGTGTCCAAGGGCAGAAGAAGATGGATATCCCAGTTCCAGCAGGAGAGCAAATTCACACTTCCACTGCCTTTTTGTTCTATTCAGGCCCTTAATGGACTGGGTGCCAACCACCGGCATTGGTAAGAGTGATATTTACTTGGTCTGCTAATTCATATGCTAATCCCTTCCAGAAACATCCTGACAGACACTCCCAGAAATAATATTTTATCGGCTATTTGAACATCTCTGTCCCACTCAAGATGGTACATGAAATTAACCGTCACAGACGGTTTCAACCTCTTCTTCCCAAAGAGAATGCAATCTACTGAAGCAGATGTAATAGGATGTTGAGAGGATTTTTTTTCTATTGGCCAGAATTATGGTTAAGGCTTGAGGATGAAATCAGAATTTACCAAACATTAAAGAATCTGAAGACAGCTTTAAACTTTCTAAGAGGTAGCAGAATTGGCCCCATGTACTTCAACCTCTACCCAATCACTAAACATCACAACAGTTGAGAGAGGGAGAGAGAGAGAGACAAAGACACAGAGAGATGTAGAGAATGTGATCTTTTAGAGAGAAAATTTTCCATTTCTGCCTCCACTCCCATCCAGCCCAAGCCATGTGAGAGAGGAGAGCTTCAAGACAATCCCTCATAAAGACATAAGCGTAACTATAAGAAAAAAAATCCCTGGAAACGCACTCCCTTGCTGAACAATTGCTGAACTGTGGAAATACATCATTCCCTACAGTGCCACTGCTTCTGTAGCTGAGAGCAATGAGGGGTTCTTAGGAAGGCTTTGAGGTGTGTCCCTTGAGTGTGGGGCACACATGAACAAAGAGACCAAAGACAGGGAGCCTCCTTCAGGACCTGTGCCGCAAGGCTTGAAGGGAACGTGGTGCCTGGGAAGAAGATGGGGACAAACCGCTGCTTCCTTCCAATTCCCTGTGGCCCTCAGCGTACCCAGAAGAGGGTTCTCAGTAGTGCCAATAGGTCTGTGTGATGAAGTATAGAATTTAGAGGAGCAGCTTGAATGAACTTGGATGTTACATCAATGTCAAGTTGTCATACAAGCTTCTAAATGCTTATTCTCACTTATTTACTACTCTCACCAGTAGTAAACCATTCGTGGGCCGGAAAGAGTCCATGGACCACACTTTGAATATGAAAGCGAAGGGGTTTTGCTGGAATATGCCACTTTGGCATGAGGATTATTTTGAGCTCAAGGCAATCAAGACCCAGCAGACTCAAGAAAAACTTTTACCCTGCCCTTAATTACCAAAAAGAATTTAGATATGGGGTCTGGCCCAGAAAGAGAGCTATTATGAGATAGGTCTTTATCTAAAAGACCTATCTGTAAGGCAGGGCAAACATCTAATTACTAAACTAAACATCTGCTCTCCTTATTGCTCCCCGAATTACCCTCCTCACCTTTGAAGGCCCCTATCCTGTTCCTTAGCTCTGGATGGCACAGAAGCCTCAATTGCCTGACTTGCCCTGGTGTCTCATATGTTGGGGGCTCCCATATGGACTAAATTAAATTTGTTTTTCTCCTGTTAATCTGTCATGTGTCAATTTAATTATTAGAACAACCAAGGAATCTAGAAGGAAAGAAGGTAAAAATTTTCCACCGCTACAAATAGCACCGCTTATGTATATACTCTGCAGAAGAACTTTGGATCGAATATAAAGATTGCAGATTAGAACCCAGATTTAATTTCAACAGACAAAAGCAAACAGAAAGTTGTGGAATCTGCCCAAGATACTGCCAAAAAAGGATTGCAAGGGAGAATTAAGGAAGAAAAAAAAAATTGCTGAAAGAAAATTGAAAAACAAACAATATCATTTATACTGTAGGGTACAGAGATTTTCAATAAATTCATGAACTTATAATAATTCTCATTCTAAGTTTAAACTTATTTTATCCTTTTGTGAGTGCTTACATTTTAATAAAGTCCAATCACAGCAATGGATTTGCTTCAGAATTGAACCAATCAGAGCAAGAGTCCTGTGGGATACTGTTATTTATAATAAGAAATATTTTGTCTGTTCCTGGCACAAAGCTCCTAAAAACCCTGGGAACTTCCTGGGAAGAAAGCAATAAAGGAGTCTTTTGTTATATTAATTAAGTGACTTTTAGAAAGTCCCTAGGTCTCCTAAGGATGTGGGCTGATTGCTGGTGGAGCCAACTACATGATTAGAAGGTTGGAAGTTTCAGACCAACCCTATACCCTCCCAGGAGGGAGGAGGAGCTGAAGATTGAGTTCAGTCACCAATGGGCAACGATGTAATCGACCACGCTGATGTAATGAGGCCTCCATAAAAATCCTAAAAGGACAACGTTAGGAGAGCTTCCCGGTTGGTGAACGTAGGATGATTCAGGGAGAGTGGTGGTGCTCCCAGAGGGTGTGGAAACTCCATGCCCTTTCTGCACACCTTGCCCTCAGCTTGCTGTTCCTGAGTTGTATCCTTTTATAATAAACCAGTAATCTAGTAAATAAAATGTTTCTCTGAGTTCTGTGAGCTGCTCTAGCAAATTAATGGAAACCATGATGGGGGTCATTGGAACCTCCAGTCTCTAGCTGGTTGGTCAGAATACCAATTGCAAGGCACCCAACACAGTGATGTTCATGCAGTGTTTCCTGGGTCTAAAATGAAATCTCCTTAGTACTCTCCCTTAGTTCCTGCTCCATTTAGACGAATGCTTGGTTCAGGTCAGAGAGAAGCATACAAACCTCTCAGACAAGAGTTCGCTTTCCCAGCCTGCCAAAGAAACTGCATAGGCCAAGGGATCGAGGCCTGAGAAATTTTCAGAAATTCGTATGTTCAGGAAAAAAGCAAGCTGTTGGATTTACAATTTTCATTTGAAATATACTTTTAGAGAGGGATCACACTCAACATAGCATTAAGAGATTTGCATTTCCTATTTCCTATTGGACAGAAATACACCACAGTATAAAGATGTCATTCTCATGTATACCTTGACTGGAAATTACTGAACAAAGAAAGTCGAATACACACTCCTTTTCCCACAAAACACAGAGCTGCTATATAAAAACTCGAGAGTCGTGACTTACCTTTCTCTGGCCATGGCTTACGGTGCAAGCAGTACCTGGATTTTTTTTTTTTTTTTTTTTTACTTTTAACAAGAAATAGGTATATCTTGAGAGCTATTTCTAATCATGGGAAGCATGGTAAAGTCAATGAGAATTGTCATTAGTTACAAAATAGTGGGGAGGGGGCCCTAGATGAAATCGAGGTTCTAAGGTTGTTAGGATTTTGTTTTGTCTTTTCTGTGATGGTGATGGTAAAGACTTGAAGAGTAGCAAATTCAAAGTGTGGAAGCAAGTCTCTTTCCCCTTAGAGACAGAGACAGCAATTCACCCTGGGGATTGAATGAAGAAGTTGGAATTTAATTTAAACATAAAGCCATTAGCCATCCTTTATTCTTAGAGGAAACTGAATCACCATTCAGCGCGTGCGCACGTGCGTGTGTATGTGTGCGTGTGTGTGTGTGTGTGTGTGTGTGTGTTAAAGAAAAGGAACGCAGAGGAAAGCCTTGGTCTTACCACTCCAGCAATTGGGAAGCACCTCATGAAACACCAGTCTTCCCCTCTCTTCCAGGAACGACTCAATCTTGCTTCTCTCCTTTTTTGTTTCCTAACAACGGACCTCCCAGACTATAGCTCTGTACACTTGAAATGAAGCAAATAGAAATTTGTAGACCTGTTAGGATATACATTATATAATAAGAGTCATTTAAAACCTTCAGTGAAATTAAGAAAACAGTGATGTAACCTACTGCAGCATCCACCTGTTGCTAAAATGAGAGACAATAAACTTCCCAATGCAAATTTGAAGTACAATTTTTCCACGTGGCCTGGAAAGATACAAATGGCTTTCCACGTGCAAATCGCAAGTGCAATTTTCTATCTGACCACCAGGGAGCAGACAAAGGCCTTGAAAGAACAGCTCTTCAATCACTAAGACGTGAAAATGTCAAAATCTTACCGCAAAGGGAATGCAAATAAAGCCAAAGAAATAAAAGGCATTGATGAACACACTGGCTCTCTTGTTTTAAAAATGAAGGATGCCAGAAGGTGTACCTAAGACAAACCATCTCAGCGATTTTTCATCTCAATATCTTTTAAAGGGTTTCATCAACCATCATTTTGCTGGTTTGAGTTGAGGAAGCAGTGTCTCCTCTCTCTGAAAGTGAGCAAGTACTAAAGAAAGGAAGGGGGTACATATGTACCCTGTGTACTTCTTGAAGTGACTTCACATGTCTAAAAAAGGGGACATTGTGATATCACCATAGTTAAGCTGCAGACAAAGACTTCCCTAGGAGTTCTCTTGAGTCATAGAAAATCTAGCTGAAAAACTACAAGTAAATCCACAATTTCTCTTAGTGTATAAGTGCCAATAGAGTTTAGTTTAGTTACTGGCACATTTGAAATTAAATTCCAGGCTATCAACTATACAATCGGTAAAATCATGGTAAAAATTCTTATTTATAGGCAAGTTTACACAAATTATTCTTGAATACATAAGATCCACCTCCCATATGCCTTTAATTTAATCACTTCATGTTTAAAAACCACCCCCCGGGTTTTTATTTTAGACAGGACTTCAAAAAATAATCAGTCTTAGAATTAATTTCTAAAATTTGACTTTGAAATCTGGCAGTCCTAATGTTCCCTTCCCAGTTCCTTAACTCCTTTTCATTCTGTACCTGCCCCCCACCCCCCACTCACCCCCCCCAGCATCTTCCCTGTGTGCCAGTATATACGTGATTGCTCAACACCTGTTGTCACAACCTCAATTGCTATAAAAGACATAGTGACCAGCTTCCCAAATTACCCTCTGAGCACCAACTGAAGTTTTATAGGGCTCAAATACTTAAAGCTGAAGGGAGAAGGTAACGGCACAAAACTTTAGACTCAGAAGGCTGGGTTTAAATCCCAGCTCTTCCCGTACTAGCAAATTCCTTAACTTCTGTGTCATTTCTTTTCCTCTTTTGTGAAACAAAGAGAGTAGTCATAGCATCTAGCTCATGGAGCTGTTTAAGCCTTAAGTGAGATCATGGGACAGTGTGTCTGGCATGTTGCAAACTCTTAATGAGTGTTAGTTCTATGTCTTCATTACAAGGGAGTTCTTTTTTATAAGCCCCTTCTCCAGTGACTGAAATCATTACCCCTGGCCGGTTTTCCCTTAAATAGGCCAGAGCATTCTGAGCTTGGCTCTGATTTAATGCCTAAATGGCAGTTTACAAGAACAACTGTTCATGACAACAATTCCATCTGTAGAACCCTGTATGAGTCATCCAATCTTTTGACAGATGAACCCCTCAATTTGTAAAGAAACAGTATTGACTAGACCAACAAATACTGTATTTACCAGAGTCCCCAAGCTCTTTCTCAACTAAGAGGTAGGAAGGGAGGATCTCAGATGACTAACAGACATCTCAAGCTCAGCCCAGCCCCAACCAACTCCTGACCACCCCCCCCACATTCAGGCCCCCCATCTTAATTTATGGCAGCTCTCCCCTGCCGGTTGTTCAGAGTGACCCCCAAATCCACTATTTCTCTCACAACCCACATCCAGTATGTTAGGAAATTCAGATGACTCCACTTTCAAAAATATATCCAGCAGCTGACCACTGTAGTGGAAACTACTCACGTTACCGTCATTCTGATTCGGGCCACCATCTCTCACCTAAATGGTTGTAGTACCTTCCCCACCCCCAGTCTCTTCTCAACACAGTAGCCAGATTCTTCAAAATGACAAGTCAGATTGTGTAACTCCTCTGCTCACAGCCCTGTGAGGACTCTTCACCTAGAGTAAAAACCAAGTTTCTTACAATGTCTGCAAGGCTCCATTAGCCCACATCTATTGATCACACTGTCCTCAATGTTGTTCCTCAAAAACACCAGGCTTTGAGCTAGCTCTTCTCTTGCCCCAGCATACTCTCCTCCACACAACTGCTTGGCTAATTCCTGCAGATTCTTCAAGCTTTGTTCAAGTCTTAATTTCACAGCATGACCTATCTTAACCTCTCTAGTTCCTAATGCAAATCGCCCGTTCACAACCCCCCCCCCCCCCCGCTCTGAACGCATCTTCCCCTGTTCTACTGACTCTTTTTCCTTAGTACTTACCACCACCCAACATATATATCTATATATCCTCTCTCTTCTCGCTCTGTCCATTTTTTGGCACTGCTTATTTTATTTTGTCTATTTCCCTCTACTAGAGTATAAGCTCCACAAGGGCAGGGATTTTGATCTGTTTTATTCATTGATGTGTCCCAATTACTTAAAACACTCAATAAATATTTGTTGAATGATGTGAGGGAGAAAAGTAGTGCACAGAGAGGCTTTAAGGTAAATTGAAGATTTATTGGGCTGATCACTGATCTATGCAATTTCACATACAAATTTACCTGTTTTCCTCTTTTATATTGTATTGTATATAATAATATATATTATAATATATTATATATATTAAAAGTGAAGCTTCTGTCAACCCAGACTTCTATCATCATTTCTTGCCTAAGATTTGCTTTTCAGGTATCAGCAGTAGATGCTGAGACACAATAGTCACATCACTACCTCTTCATATATAATTGGGTCAAAACAATAACAGTAAGAAGAATAGGGAACAAGAATCAGAAAGGCAGGAAAATGGCAAATTCCTTGAATGGAGCTTCAGAAGGCATTAATTATAGCCCTCACATGTTTTTGGGTCCAGCAGTCAAGTTTGTCAAATATGAACTCACACTTGTAAGTCATTTTCTTAGAAAAACTGGTTTGGATCTTTTTTTAACTATTAAAAAATGTTAAAATCAATAACATAATAATTAATATAAAAGATCAATTTAAATTTAACTTAAATTTAAAAGATAACTCAATTCAGGGCACCTGGGTGGCTCAGTCGGTTACGCATCCAACTCTTGATCTCAGTTCAGGTCATGATCTCAGGGTTGTGAAACTGAGCCCCACATCAGGCTCCATGTTCAGCATGGAGTCTGCTTGGGATTCTCTCTCTGCCTCTCCCCCAGCTCATGCTCTTTCTCTCTCTCTAAAATAAAATCTTTAAAAAAAATAAAGGATTAACTAAATTCAACAAACATATAATGAGTGACCATTATGCATTAAGCAATGTGTGAGCACTGAGTAGAATACCAGATGAGACATCATCTTTGCCCAGTAAGAGTAGGAAACCTAGGACATGTACCACCAGTAATTATAATTCAGCACAGAATGTGATAAATGCTATCATAAAGCTACAGAGCACAATAGAAAGACAGAAATGAGAATGATTAATTCCAATACTCAGAGATATTCACTTTTAAATTTCATTTTAAATTTGTGCATGTGTTTATCTCTTGCAAGATGCTCAACTAAATTGAACTCAGCCTGTTGCAAATAATTGCTATGGGTTTTTATTTTATGTTATCAGACTCTATGCTCTTCATTTGTCATTCCCTCAATTTGTTTAAGTAATGCTTTGCAAAGTACAAAGCCCTGAATCCTGAAGCTTTAAAGATTATTTTTTTTTAATCTAGTAACTTCTCATAATCTAAAGTACTACTGGACTCAATTTAATTCATCTTATTATCTGAAGTTGAAATGAATCAGGAGATATGAAGTATGACTCCCATAAAGCATAATTCAAGCATCTATCAAATGAAAAATATTGTGGTATTAGCTTCATGAACACTACTACCTGATTGTGTTTCATATAGATGGTCAAAATTATAAATATATGACCAAACCAAAAATGATGAGGAAATTCCTTTGCCAATATTCTCTTTTCCAGTGAATGATAAAATCAGAACCAGAAACTTAGGAATTGTCTTTGAAATCTCCCTATCTTTCCCTTTACCCAAGAGCCAATTCAGCATCAGATCCTATAGATTTTTACCTCCCCGGTACCTTTCAAATGCATACATTTATCTCCATCTCCTGCCATGCTAGTTCAACCTACCACCATATCTCACTGGACAATTGCATTGATACCTGGTCATCCTACATGGACTCCGGCCTCCTACAAGCCATTCTCCACACTGTGTCAGGAGCAATTCCCATTTGCATGTGTGGTTATTTGGGGGGCCCTGGGTGTTAAAAGCCGAGTGACTCATAGTTTTCGACTCATGGCACAGTATCATCACCAATCCATACAACGTTCTTCTCTTGTTTTATCTGTTACTATTTTCTCCCTCTACCCCCATCACCATTATTTTCTTCTCTCATTCTGCATATTCCTATAGGTAGATATACTTGCAAGAAATATGATGTTATTTCAGCATAATGGGGTTTTAAACCGTATGAATGTTACCATGTGACAGATTGTACTCTGTATCTTATTTTTATTCACTCATCACTATGCTCTTAAGATTTCACAATGTCTGCATATATCAAATCACCATGGTGTACTTTTCAAATGTATCAAATCACCAAATTTTACTATTTGGGGGGGTCATTTTTACCTCAATTAAAAAAAATATTTATTTATGACACTGTTTACTCATCTAATTAAGTACTTCCCTCTGCTGCCTAGTCTTTACTGGATGCATTCACTACATTTTTACCCACCGTACTGTGAACATGAATTCTTATATATTCGACCCATATAGTTTGAACACAACTAAGGGTCAGGAAATTTTCTAGGCCATGGAGATAATATGAGCACATAAAATAGACAAAAATCCATGCCCTTCAGGAATTGATATTCTGCTGGTAGGGATAGATAAATAAGATAAGTAAAATGTAAATTATGTTGGATGGTAATAACTACAGGAGACAGATAAGCAGGGGAGGATGTGTAAGAAGTGTGCAAGGGTAGGGGACAGTCAGGAAAACAGTTTTGGGTTCTGAGAAGGTGATGTGTGAATGAAGACCTAGAAGAAGTGAAGGTATGAACCATATGGGTATTTGGAGGAAAAGTATTCCAGGTACAGAAAGGGCAAATTCAAGTCCTGAGGTGAGAGTGAACTAATGTGTTCAAGAAACGGCAGAGGCCCATGGGCTAGAGCAGAGTGAACCAGGGAGGAATAGTAGAGGTGTGATTAAAGAAGTGATATGGAATCTCTTCTTATACAGCTTTGTAGCTCAGTTTAAGGAATTCAGCTTTTGTGCTAAATTAAATGAGAAACCACTGAAATATTTGAATGGAAGAATAACATGATCAGATATATGTTTCATCAGGATCTGACTACTGTGTTGAGAATAGACTGAAAGGGGCAAGGCAGAAGTGGGGAGACTAGTTAAGTGGTAAGAAGTTATTTGGCTTTTGATATATTTAGAATATAGAGCCAGAATGTTTTAATAAATCATAATAGCTTATGAAATAAGAGTCAAAGGTTTTTGGCTTGAGCAACTGTAATAATGAATTGTCATTACTGAGGGGGGAAAATCAAAAAAATTCAGTTTTTCCCATGTGCAGTTTGAGATGCTTATTAAACATCTAAGCAGAGTGGTTGATCAGACAGCTGAATTTATGAGTTTATAGTTCAGAGGGAAAAATCTTGGCTAGAGATATAAATTTGAGAGTCTTCAACATTTGACCAGCCATGAGATGGAATGAGTTCACTAGGCGAATAAGAGAAGACATCCACAAGCTGATGCCTCAGTCACACTAACATTTGTAGATCGGGCAGATGAAGGAAACAAAACAAAACAAAAAAGCTAAAATGTGTCCAAAAGGGCAGTTCTCCATCTGGTGTAATAAAAGTTTTTCAAAAGGCATGCCTTTTTCAGTCTATGGAAATACAGCTAAGGTCAAAACAAGGACCCAGGTTTGGCATTTGTGGTTTTTGATACCAAGAAAAATTGTACATAAACGCTTAGCTTAAAAAGCTTTTACTTTTTTATTTCCTCTAGAAGCTGAAACATCTGCAAGTAAGCAAGGTGGGTTGTGGCTGGAGGGCACACGTCTTTCTCACCAGCTCAGCCTTTGCTCCCTACCAGCAGGTTTATCTCAGGGTCTCATTTGCAGATGTCTTTGCCAAGGGTAGCGGGTACCTAACTGCATGTAGCAATTTGCAGCCAGCTCTGCACACTGTCTAGGATACAGGGGTCAATATGTTTTACTGTCGGCGGAGTAGGCTGTATGCTAATTGGGGAAATGGGCGCTCTGGAACTCTGGAAACGCCTCACATTCCATTGGTTTGCAATGGTATCAACCTCATTCTGATTGGTTAGGCCCAAAGTTACATAAGCCATTACGTCATTGATTACATAATGTTTTTGTAAGTTACATCGTTCCTTATAAATGCATTCTAGAACCTTTTTTTTTTTTACTTTTCAAAATATATTCACATCTTTGAGGTACAACAGGGTATTTATCTCCTTTGAGTGAGGTGCTCCCTGCTGATCCAAAACGAAGTAAACCTGTTCACAACAAGGAAATGGTCTCAGTGGGAAAGGTTGTTTATCACCCTTAAAGCACAGCAAAACAAGATTTTATTCATTTTTATTAAAATGTAGGATGAGGCATACTTAACAAAAAATTTATTTGAATGCCTGACCATGCTTCTGCTTCAAATTCTTTAAGAGATTCCTATTGTTCTAAGAATAAAGACCAAATTATCTGAAGTGGCCAATTGGACCCTTCGAGGTCTGGCCTCAACCCACCGCTCCAGTCTGATCTCAGAATCATCATTCTCATCCACCCTGGCCCTTCTGATTGAACCTCAGTTCAGTGCAGGGACTTTGTATGCAGTTTCCTCTCTTTGGAGCTCTCTTCCCCAGTCCCGCTCCTGGGTACCCTCCATTCACCCAGTTAACTCCCTTAGATCTCACATCATTTACTTCTTCCTCAGGGCAGACTTCTTGACTCTCCAGACTATGTCTAGGTCCCTATCACTTGTTCTTAAAGCACCGTATGTCTTACCTTTGTAACCATTGTATCATTTGTATTTTTATCTATATAATTATTTGATTAATATTTTCCTAATTAAAAAGTAAACTCCACTGCACCCCCAGCAACTACCATAATGCCACATTACAGAGTAGGTTTTCATTAATATTTGTTGAATAAGTCAATAAATAGAAAGCACTTTTTGGGGCACCTGGGTGGTGCAGTGAGTTAAGCAACCACTCAGTTTCGGTTCAGGTCATGATCTCAGGGTCGTGAGATCAAACCTGGCGTTGGGATCCATGCATAGTCTGCTTGAAATTTTCTCTCCTTTTGCCCCTCCCACTCCTGTTCTAAATAAATAAATAAATAAATAACGAACTAGAATGCACTTGTCACTGGGCTCTAGTGGAACAGGGCAGCTTTCTTAAGGTGTCTATTTGTATTTGTTCGCTTAAAAAGTCCAAGTTGGAAGCAGAAAGTTACAGGTTTCCCCTGGCTATCCAAAAGTCGAACATTCTTACGAAAGCTTTTATAAGGCGAAATGGCATAAAGTGAAACAATAATATTAATTTATATAGGAAAAATTTTAAGCATTCCCAGACCCCAAAATTAACCTGTCTTAGGCTTCTCTGGTACCTTAGGACACATCTTGCTCATGGATGAACAAAATAAATGAAGACAAAGCGCAGATGTTCACAGATGCATCTTGATGCTGCTATGCTGAAGGGCAGGTCCTGGAGAAGGAACTTGGTGGAGCCGTTCTTGCTGCTTGGGCCCGCACTGCCTCCATAACGGCACACAGCAAAGCAAACACTCCACATTAGATTTTGCTTTTCACCTTTTTCCTAGAAGTGAAATTTCTTTTCAGATTTCCTTTGATTAGTGAAAACAGAGACTAATACAGCAAAGTGGTTGTAACACAAAATTTTGAAAAGCGGGGATAGCTCAATACTGAGAAGCGCTGTATGTAATATAGGCATCTTAAATCTACCACCAACTGGATTTTTTTTTTGCCTTCGTGATGCAGAAGCTAGAATAGTGGGTATTATCATTCATGCTTAGTGATGTTTCAGATAACAAAGATGACCTGTTGTTAGGTCCCAGTGCCTAACACCTATGCATTACCATTGGAAGAACACAGGTTACTATGCAGTAAGCCTGAGTGGAATTTGACTCATTAAGCATCTGTAGTTCTTCGATTGAATTTGGGGTTTTTTATGGAACACAGCCACAGTGCCTATGGGCATGAGTCATGAGATGCCTACACTGAATATGCTCACATTCAATCAAAGAGAGAATTTTGACAACTCTGTTGACACATCAATGCTTCCACTAGATATTTTTAAATTGTAATATATATTCTGGGTTGACCAGTATCTAAATTCCTTGATTATTAGTTACATAGTTCTGTGGAGAATTTTGGCCTGCCATGCATCTCATGCTGCCAAAGACTTATGACATATCCATGCAGAAAGCCCAAAGACAAGACAGTTTCCCAGTGTTGACTCTCCCATCTGGGAGGAGGAGTGTTGTCTCAGTGCCTGCTGTAACCAGCCACTCCTGCAATCCATTCTTTTCATTCTAAGCCTAAACAAAACACGCCACCTTCTAATTGATTTCCTTTCATTTTTCTTGGATCATTTGGCTATGGAGGCAAAAAAGATACAGATGGTTTTCCAAGAGATTTAGAGCTCGATTGTAGGCTTAAGTAAGCAGAAAGAAGGGGTTGAGAAATCGTTGAGAGTGTAGTAGAAAATTTCAGGAAGTTCAGAGTAGAAAGAGGAAAAAACAGCGAAAGACTGAAGGTCCTGCCCAACTAAAGAAATCATCCTTTAGAACAAGTTTTGACACCTCCCATAAGCAGTTAAGAAAATTAGAGTTTTGGTTGAGCTTTGCTGTGGAAAATCTTTACTCATTTTTGCCCTTATTCACACCCTTTCACATAATACTGTTTTATTTTCATATAGCACTCATCACTACCTAAAATGTTCTTTCTTCTCTCTCTCTTTCTTCCTTTCTTCCTTCCTTCCTTTCTCTCTCTTTTTCTTTCTTCCTATCTTTCTTTCTTTCTCACTTTCTTTCTTTCTTCCTATTTCCAGTTTACTCTGTAAACTCTGGGAGCAGAAAACTTGGCAGTTTTGTACTGTACTGTATTCCTACTGCCTTAAAAAACATATGGCACTAAGTAAACCCTCAAGAAATCCTTACTAAATGAATTAAATAATGTTTAAAGTCCCAACAAGGGGTGCCTGGGTGGCTCAGATGGTTAAGAGTCTGCCTTCAGCTCAGGTCATGATCTCTGGGTCCTGGGTTTGAGTCCGCATTGGGCTCCCTGCTCAGCCGGGAGTCTGCTTCTCCCTCTCCCTCTCCCCCCAGCTCATGCTCTCTCTCTCTCAAATGAATAAATAAAATCTTAAAAAAAAATCCCAGCAAATATCTCTATCTTCTCTGTAAATTCCTTGCTGATTTCTTGAGGTGAAGCAAGTCACTCCCTCTATATTCCTGACATATTTCATCCATCCAGGGATTCATCCGTCCAATGATTCATTTCTTCATTCATCCACTCACTCATTTCTTCATTCACGCCATAAACATTCACTGAGTGTGTGCAGTATCCTAAGCACCATGAGGGACACTGAGGCTGTAAGGTTGAATAAAACTCTACCTTCTGTTACAGTATGGAGGAGGAAACAGGAAGTCAGTGCTATGATAGAGATGTGCACAGGCTTTTAGGATAGTGCACAAGGAAGAGTTCTTCATCCAGCATTTCAGGGTCAGGAAGGCTTCCTGAACAGGAGACTCTTTAAGCTGAAATCTGAAGAATGAATAGAGGGGAATTGCATTTCAGAAAGAAGAAATGGCCTTTCCAAGGCCAAGTCGAGCATGGTATATGTCAAGTTGTTCATCTGACAAATCTCATCAAGAAGACAATGCCGTGCACACAGTAAATATTCGATAAATATTTTATCCCAGTGGTTGTATGGCTTCTCCATTGACAAACAGAACAACTATGGAAACGAGAAAATCACCCATAATGAATAAAGTCTAGTGTCTCTGTGTTTTCCTTGATCTGATTTAAGAGCAGCACAATTTTTCTCTCCTGTCATACCAATATGTGGCTGAAACAGCATTCATGCCTCCACGTGTTGTATTTTGTAAGCACCTTCAAGGACAGAATCTATGTCTCCTATGCTGTGCCATTACTGCACAAGACTTCACATTTTAGTGGAACAGCTCCTCCTGTTGTGGGAGGTAGAAAGACACGAGGACCAACCATGTCCTACCCTGTATCCTCACCAGTCCAGGTTTGAAAGGAAATCATCATGCACTCTGTCTCAGGAGATGGAAAGCAGGTGCTTAAAATCTATCAAAAAGCTTTTATGACTCTTTGGCAAAAAGGCAAAAACAATGAACTCCATTATCCTTTCAGTATTCTGGGTTTTCCAGTATATTCCATGCTACTTAATACAGAATAACTTTGGAGGATTTCTTGGCAATCATAATTCACGGCTGGCTTCTCTCTGTTCTTTATGATTTCTAACCAACTCCCATCTGTTCTTCAGTTTCAATATGGACTTGTCACAAAAGAGATTCACTGCCCACCTAAGGTTCAAGGGGGTAGCACAAGAGCGGCAAAGATGTTTCACATCTCAATCTGTAAGAAAAAGGCAAATGGTAAGACCCAGGGTACCTATGAAGACTGTTAGAGTCAGAAAATGTGCCAGTTATTATTGAGATAATGAAAACACATACAAAATAGCTTGTTCAAGAATTACCTTACTCTAAAACAAAACCGAAGAAATCAATATGGAACACGACAGAATCCTAAGGAGAGAGAGTACTGTGCGAGGTCAGCTGTCAACCTGCATAATATTTGGCGTTCTGTCTAATGACCATCTCGTCCCCAAACCTGTCAGCTCCTTTCCGGTGGGTCTATCCCTTTTCTCTCTTCTCCTGATCATTCCTCCCTTTCCCCACCATGCACGTACAAAATTTGTGATTTTAAAACAATTTTATTTCATTGACCTCATTTAAAAACATGACCATTTTACATAAAAATTGAGATGCTTAGTGTCTCTTGGGTGGAAAAAAAATGAGCCTGCGTTCTTCTTTCGTGATAATTAGCTGGAGCTGACAATGTAAACGCTCTGGATTCTCTGTTTGCCCCGATCCTCACTAATCCCTTTAATCACACACAGCGTCTTTCACTTGTTTACATAACCTGTCTCATTTCTAGAGAAGTTTGAATTTCATTTGTCTGATTTTCTCTTTTGGTGCCTGTATCTCTTTTAGGGCGTGTATCACTTACCGTCTGTTCTTATAATTACCGATATACAAGTCCTTCCTCTTCCCCAACTGTTAGCTCTTAAGTGTTCTGTGCTTCATTTTTGAATGAATGTAAATGAAGGCATATAATGGATGTTCAATGAATATTTGATGGAAGGATAATACAGTAGATGAGAAAGTGTCACAGAGTAGAGACAGGACCAGTCCAAGTTAAGACATGTAGCTTTTCTATTAACATACTATGTGACCTTCAGCAAGATATACCTCCATTTTTGAGTCCCAGTTTCCATGTTTCTGAAAATAAGCAAGTGAATTTGGATGGTCACAACTGCCTTTCACTCTAGAATTGTGTGATTCCAGAGTTCTCTGCACTGGACTTTTGTCAGTTTCTATAAATTTGCCAGCTGGGTCCCGAAATCCCCACCTTCTTCCCCACTGAATATGATTGGGAAATTATTGCAATTATGGTTTTGCAAAGGCAGGCAAGAGAGCATGTCAAGGAAAATAATACTTGGCACATTGTAAATGAGATTTTAAACCAAATATTTTTAGACTGTGTTTTTTTTCTTTGATGTGTTGTTATCTAAATCCTCCTCACAGGGCTCCCATTTCAGACGTGATTTAGAGTTAATAATATGTTAAGAGTCAAGCAACTCTGTCTTCCCCTTTATGTAACACAAAAGAGGAGAATGCAGGCGTCAGGGAACTTGTGATGAAGAATTTGCCAAGTCACCCTTTCCTTTATATTCTGCAGAGCAGTGAGAGTTCTGTTGCCACTTGAAAGATAAATAATAATAATTGTAATAAATTCTTCTTTATTCCCAGCAGGACTGTCAGAATCTGAACATACTTCTTTGCAATATTGCAACTGGGGACATAGGCTCCCTGGTGTCTCTAGGAAGCTCAGGATCATGTCATAGGATATCTTCTTTTTCCCCTGACTTGGCCTCAGACCGGATGTCTTAAGTAAAGCCAGTGATTTCCTTCTTAAAATGTAGCACCACAAAATACTAATTATCCATGGTTAGAAACATTTATATATAAATAAAAAAGGAAACATTACAATGAAGTCACCTAAAATACTGCCATGTAGACAGTTAACAATTCCAAATACATGCACATACAGCAGCACATAATTTTGAACAGAATATTTATCATTTTATTCTCTGGTATCTTCCCCCTTTTTACCAGCACTCTGCTGTCCTGGGGAGTATCCTGTCTAACCCCTCATGTAGAATTTTAGTGAGGCAGTAAATCTAAGTGTGAGGAAGAATTATTATTTCCCAACTTCCGTACTTCTGCATGGAGCAGTTTTTCTCAGCCTTGTACTACTATCATTTGAGCCCGAGAAGTCTCTGTTGTGGGAGCGTTCTTATTCATCCTAGGCTCTTTAACAGCATCCCTGGCCTTTGTCCACTAGATGCCGGTAACAACCCCCAATTTTGATGGCCAAAAATTTCTCCAGCCATTGCCACTGGGACAAAATGGCTCTCAATTAAGAACTAATGACATAGTATGGTGGCCCTCGAATAAAATTCTAGGCCTCTTGTGAGGGAGGAATGACTTAGCTCTTTAGAGATGCTGAGGGAAGGAACCAAGCATGCGTGGTCTGGCATCTCTGGATTTCCTTTGCAATCTGTTGCCGTTAGCGAATATATTGTGCTCTGCTCTTAGCCTTCTGGTAATATAACCGGGACTTAAGATTTGGATGGTGATTTACTGAACCAACTGTTTTTTTTTTTTTTTTTTAACTCAGATGGTAGTCAAAACTGTACTACATGACATGCTTTTAAGGTTGTGGAGCTGACTTTAAACTGGCATGATTTAGGTGAGTGGCTGTAAGACTTGGGATTTTTTGTGTGCAGGCTACATGGTTATTTTGACCTTGACAGGTCATCACAGTGGAAGGTGGCTTTATCCTCAGGCAACTGACTGTATCTCAGCAAAAATGGGCCATAATGGCCTTGGCAGATGTCTGCTGTATTGGCTCTAGAAGGCAAGCCGCTGTAGCTTGACTATAAACTCTATTTTGACTTGGCACTGCAAGAAAGACAGAATGTGGATTCGTTCCTTTGAACATTAATAGGGAGAGAAATGTTGGCTGTTTGTGCTGTTTTTCAGCCAGGCTGTCAGGTGGGACTTCACACAGCACATGCCGCCCAGTTCCAAGTGGACTCCACTAGTGAATTTCAGACTTTAAATTATTAGTGCCTGGCCCGAACAGACGGTGCTGTATCAGCTGCCTGAAATCCCGTCCTTCTTTGTGTTGTCTTAAACTTCATTCTTGGCAAGGTAAGAGCTAACATCTTTGATTCATATTCCTTGTCCACATATTTGCACGTGCATACCCTCTACCACCATCACTGCAGGGGCTCATGATGGCTGTGGTTTTGTTCATTACACAAGTTCCGACTGTTCTGACCTCCACATTGTAGAGGCCCAAAGTGGGATTTTATTCATATTTATTCATGATTCATGAAAAAAATAAAATTATGTCATTCCTTCCCATAAAGAGGATATCCCTTCTTCTTTGTTGGAGACAGAGAAAGAACCCAATGAATCTTTGCAAAGTACAGGTCTGTACCTGCAACAACATGTTTCCTGGAATCACAGTACCCAAGAATTGGTTTAAAAAATTAGGCTTCAGACATATACTCAGGAAGAAGCAAGAGAAGAATAAAAATAAAGCAAGGAAGGCACATAATTAAACTTGAGGAAGAGAAAGCATTCTTTAATGTTGAGACCATAGAAGATATTCTAGAAGGATATGAAGGGGAAAATGACATTAGATCTTCAAGGTCATAATAAACAGGTACAAAAAAAGAAAAGGATGGGGTGCCTGGGTGGCTCAGTAGGTTAGGTGGCTGACTCTTGATTCAGCTCAGGTCATGATCTCAGGGTCGTGAGACTAAGCCCTAAATCGGGCTCTGTGCTCAGTTGGGAGCCTGCTTCAGGATTCTCTCTCTCCTTCTGCCCCTCCCCCCACCCCCATCTAAAATAAATATATAATTTTTTTTAATCTTTAAAAAAAGAAAAGGAAATGTTTCCAGATCTCATTTCTTTTAGAGAGAATATATAAACTAGAGGAATCATTTCAGTAATTCACAAGGGATAACTAGGGTCCAATAACTTCTAATAGAGGAAGAGATGCAAGATCTTAAACAGCAGGTTAAAATGACTGCCTCCTAAAGAATAAGTTTTGAGAAATTACTGACCTTGAACCACACAGTTCAATTAAAACTGCTACAGAATCCAAGTCAGCACACTTGGAAAGCCCCCTTGAAGACTAGACAGCTATATCAAACAGTTTTAATATAGAAAATTTGTATATATTGGAAAAAAAATCCAGTAAGATCACTATAGAACTCAAGACTTATCTGGTGAATGTTCAGGGTGACAGTAATTGTCAACGGGTTTGCAAACATTGCCTGTGTCTTGAAGGAATATGCTCCAGGAACTCTTGACATCTTGAATCCAAGGGAAGGCACAGACAAGATGAGACATACTACTGAAAACTGGGCAAAACCATCATCGAGTCCATGCCTGATCTGAATATTTGCTTGATGGAAGAATATTTCCTGGGCAAGATGATCTGACTTGGAAAGAATAAAGAGGAACACAATTTGCTTGAATATTTAAAGCTTTTAAGTGGCCCCATAAACTACCCATTTCTATGGCAGATGCCAATAAGGCAAAATCTAGAAGAATATGTAAGAAAAATAAAGTCTGAGCCAAAAAAAAAAAAAAAAGAAGAAAAAGGAAAGAACAGACATTCAAATCCAGCAAATATTGCTAATTCTACCTACCTAGGAAAGGAAGCAATGTAAGAATCAGGGAATGCAAGCTGGCGCAGCCACTCTGGAAAACAGTATGGAGGTTCCTCAAAAAGTTGAAAATAGACTTTCATCTAGACCATCATACGACCCAGCAATTGCACTACTGGGTATTTACCTCAAAGATACAAATGTAGTGACCTGAAGGGGTACGTGCACCCCGATGTTTATAGCAGCAATGTCCCCAGTAGCCAAACTATGGAAAGAGCCAAGATGTCCATCAACAGATGAATTGATAAGGAAGATGTGGTATATATATACAATGGAATATTATGCAGCCATCAAAAGGAATAAAATCTTGCCATTTGCAATGACGTGGTTGGAACTGGAGGGTATTATGCTGAGTGAAATAAGTCAATCAGAGAAAGACATGTATCATATGATCTCACTGATATGAGGAATTCTTAATCTCAGGAAACAAACTGAGGGTTGCTGGAGTGGGGGGTGTGGGAGGGATGGGGTGGCTGGGTGATAGACATTGGGGAGTGTATGTGCTATGGTGAGTGCTGTGAATTGTGTAAGACTGCTGAATCACAGACCTGTACCTATGAAACAAATAATACATTATATGCTAAAAAAAAAAAGAAGATAGTAGGAAGGGAAAAATGAA
>NW_027397076.1:26125713-26186971 GCF_003265705.2 Callorhinus ursinus
ATGGTGAGTGCTGTGAATTGTGTAAGACTGCTGAATCACAGACCTGTACCTATGAAACAAATAATACATTATATGCTAAAAAAAAAAAAGAAGATAGTAGGAAGGGAAAATGAAGCAGGGGAGATCGGAGGGGAAGAAGAACCATGAGAAACTATGGCTCTGAGAAACAAACTGAGGGTTCTAGAGGGGAGGGGGGTGGGGGGATGGGTTAGCCTGGTGATGGGTATTAAAGCAGGCACATATTGAATGGAGCACTGGGTGTTATATGCAAACAATGAATCATGGAACACTACATCAAAAACTAATGATGTAATGTATGGTGATTAACATAACATAATAAAATTAAATTTAAAAAAAAGAATCAGGTAAATCAGTTAAAGCTGAACTGAACTGAACTTTTCTGAAAGGAACAAGGGAATACCAAAATGTAATGAAGAAAGACTGTAACAGCTCTGTAACACATTTGCACAAGATTGATCTAGAACTTTCAAAAGTTTCAGGAAGACAATGTCTTGGGGAGCATGTGGCAGAGGTCCTGGTCTTTACTGCATGCACCCTGAGACACAAGCCTCAATATGTCAACAGCAGTGTCAGCTCAGGAATTTGCTGAAGGTGATTTTGCTGCTGAACAAATATGGAGCCCAGGTGAAAACCTTCCCAAGCACACTGGTTTCACAAGCCTCAAAACTAATACAACAAAAAGCCTTGAGAGCAACTGTGCTTGTGCTCAGAAGAAAGCACAGGCTTTGCCAATTAGTGTGAAACCACGGCATCAGAAGCACAGATTCTGCTGGGAGATGAAGTGAAGGAGATTTGAGTCTGCTGAGTAAAAACAAGTAAGACCTGGTCACCGGAGATCCCATATTGCAGATTTTAAAATTTACAGGGAAATAACATTATTACAGTATGTCTATGTAAGCGTCTGCCAGGCTGATTAGGAAGGGAGATTATTCCAGAGAGAGGGAATGGTGTCTTCAAGACTAAGAGTCTTGAGGTAAATGTCACACACAATTGGAGGATTGCAAAGTCAAGCGATAGAATGGAGTAATGTCCAGAAATGAAGACAGAGTCAAGATCTTATGTACAAATAAGCAGGATCACATCATGGGTACTAAGTTTATGTTAGAAAGAGAGAGGAAAGTAAAAAGTTTGAAAACAAGTTTGAAACATGAAAATACTTAGTGTCTTAGGAAAAGCAGCATTTAGAAATATGTATGGTAAGGTTGATTAACATTGGTCCAGAAAAGGAAGAGGTCTTAGCAGAAATAGCAAATAAATACTATATACTCTCCTGATTATCTGTTGCTGCATAGCAATGTGGCTGAAAATTTAGTAGCTTGAAACAATTGTTTATTGTTTTTTGTTTCTGGTGGTTGGTTAGATGGCTCTTCTGATCTCACTTGAGCTTTCTCACGGGGCTTCTGCATTCGGTTGGTGTATTGGTTGGTGGTATGCTCACCCGGGGCAGCTAGAATGGCAGGGTTTTTCTCTCAATGTACTCTTTTCCTCAAGGAGGCTTGGGTGAGCTTCTTCATAGCATGATGGTGTCAGGGTTCCAATGGGGTGAAGGTGACAGCTGCAAGGCTTTTTGAGTCCTAGTTTCAAGAACCTGAACAATATCACTTATACCACATTTTATTTGTCAAAGCAAACAGCAAGGTCAGCCCCTTGTTGAGATGTAGCAAAATATTATAACCATATTTTTTTCAGTCCATCTGATCAACTCATAAACTTTTGAAATTCTATGGTCAAAATCACTTGAGAACAGACCTCAAACATCTGAACATCCACCAACCAGTCTATGATACCATCCATACTCCAGATTACTCCAACTTAGGTGTTAGAGTTCTATAAATGCTACTCACAGATGGGCCTGATAGTATATGGGCTGTTTTTTCCTTCATCCACAACTTTTTCTTTTCTTTCTTTTTTTAAATTTTATTTTATTATGTTATGCTAATCACCATACATTACATCATTAGTTTTTGATGTAGTGTTCCATGATTCATTGTTTGCGTATAACACCCAGTGCTCCATTCAGTATGTGCCCTCTTTAATACCCATTACCATACTAAGCCATCCCCTGACCCCCTCCCCTAGAGAACCCTCAGTTTGTTTCTCAGAGTCTATGGTCTCTCATGGTTCGTCTCCCCCTCCGAACTCCCCCCCTTCATTTTTCCCTTCTTTTTCTTTTTTTTCTTTTCTTTTTCTTTCCCTTCTTCTTCTTCTTTTTTTTTTTTTAACATATAATGTATCATTTGTTTCAGAAGTACAGGTCTGTGATTCAACAGTCTTACACAATTCACAGCACTCACCATAGCACATACCCTCCCCAATGTCTATCACCCAGCCACCCCATCCCTCCCACCCCCCACCACTCCAGCAACCCTCAGTTTGTTTCCTGAGATTAAGAATTCCTCATATCAGTGAGATCATATGATACATGTCTCTCTCTGATTGACTTATTTTGCTTAGCATAATACCCTCTAGTTCCATCCAAGTCATTGCAAATGGCAAGAACTTTTCTTTCTATAGAATTAATGTTTGTTTAGTTTTCTTTGTTGTGTACAAAAACTCACACAACTAATCCCCAATTCACTTAAAATTCACTTAAAAACAGTGGGTATTCTTCAATTTTCTGAAAATATTTCCTGTGGAGAATTCTATCTTGCTCCAATCTGATTGGTCAACCAAACAGCTATCTCTTTGAAATTGTCATTAGTTTATTCACGGGTCTTATGTCTCACTTGTTTCTTTGTAAACTCCCTCCTACTAGTGAAATGCATCCTCCAATAACTTTCTAAAGAAGGTAAATTTTTGAAACCATGCATGTCTATTAAAAATGTCCTTATTCTATCTTCACCCTTAATTGAAAAATGTCTAGATGGAAAATCATTTTCACACAGGATTATGAAGTCATTGTTTTGCTGTCTTCCATTTTTCCATATTGCTCTTGAGATGTTTATTGCTTTTGGATCTTGATCATGTGTATAAAATCTGTGTTCTTCTCTCTGGAAAATTTTAGAATCTTCTCTTTGTCCTCATCTTCTGAAATTGCATACTGACATTGTTTGTTTTGGGTCAATATTCACCCGGTATGCTAAGCATTCAAAGGATTCATTCATTCTGACAAATCCATTTCTTTCTTTCTGGGGAATTTTTTGAATTATTCCTTTCCCTGCTTTCTTTTAGAACTTCTATTATTTGGGTGTTAAATCACTTGGCATGGTCCAATAAGATGTGCAGTCTTTGCTCTTTGCTCTCTTTTTTCTACTTTGTGAGGGGTTTTTTTGACTTTATTCTTCAGTCCTTCTCTTGAATATTTTGTTGTTATACTTTTAATTTCCATGAGCTCTTTTTTATTCGCCAAATACTCCTTTTCTGTAGGATTCTTTCTTGTTTCTTTTTTTAAGCTTTTATTTATTTATTTGAGAGAGAGAGAGAAGGAACAGGGAGAGGGGCAGAGAGAGAGGGAGAAGCTGACTCCCTGCTGAGCAGGGAGCCTGACATGGGGCTCGATCCTGGGACTCTGGGATCACGACCTGAGCCAAAGGCAGACACTTAACCCACTGAGCCACCCACGTGTCCCTCTTTCTTATTTCTTGATACAATAATTTCTAAGTACCATGAGGGCTGAGTTTTTGGTCTGTTCTACTTACAATTGAATTCCTGGTGACTGGCACGTAGTAAATGCTCAAAAATTTGTTAATTGAATCTCTCTTGGGATATTTTTACAGGATTTTGGAGGTTTTCTTCTCTCTGCATAGTCCCCGTTTCCTCCAAAATTTTATGTTCTAATTATTTTAGCTTCTTTCATTGTACATCTACCAATTCTTGCTTGTCTTCTCATAGAAAAGCTTGGCTCTAAAAAGCTGATAAAAAACTCTTTAAACACAGACTGAACTTGACAGTAGATTTCTTGTATGGAATCAGTCAAATGGAATTTAAAATAATTAGTTCCAGTTTTTAATACACATTTTAGTAAGATTTAACTACAGAGTGTTCTAAATCTTGTAGGGTACATGTAAATGTCTAGTTTTAACATGTTCTACTATTTTTCTCATCTTCCTGAATACTTCTTAGTCTTTACCATAATGGCTTACACAGAGTAAGGTTACATCAAATGCTCCTCTCTTAATTTTGCCTTCCAAATATGTTCATATAAATATCCAAAGATCTAGAAGAGTATTCATTGCCGTGTTGTTTGTAAACAAGCTATATGTTCATCAGTATGGGAAGTGTAAAATAAATGATGGCATAGTCAGATAATGAAAGACTATACTGATTTTTAAGAGCCTAAGGGATACCTACGTGTGCTTATATGGAAAGAAATCTAAATTTCATTTAAGACAAAGTGCAAAACATAAAGAAATATAGGTAGTGTTCCACTTACATAAAAAAATGAATAGGCACAGAATTAATTATCCCTCTCCTATAAATAAAGCCTAGGTTGTTAGGGAATAAACATAATGCTTATTTCCCCTGGTAAATTATTCTAGGAATTCATAAAAATCCATGACAATAAAACCATCTTTATGTCTCACTTATGTAACCTCAAAATTTATTTACTTATATATTATCTACTACCTTTCAGGTACCCTTTTATGAACATGTATATTTCAGATACTTTGCATATGTTAACTTTAATTCTCAGAACTAAATATAAAGTATATACTATTATTATTCCCCCCACTCTTTAGATGAGGATACTGACACACAAAAAAATTAACTAATTTGCTTAAGTTTACTACCTAACATTTGAATCTATAAAATCAGTATCCAGAACTTATGCTTTAACCACTCTGCTATCCTATTTATTTATCCATTATCTATTGGGTTTTCAGCCCAAAGCATTTCTAGATGATACATGATTAGAAGGGCCAAGTTTGATCACTTTAAAATTATGGTTGGTCATTCCAAAGAAAATGAGCTTTTAAACCTTTCAAACTGTTATTTACTCTAATATGCACTATTACTCACAGCTTCATTGAATCACAACTCCTACTGGTATTTCATTTTTATATCTTCATTCTTATAAAGCCCTTAAATTCTAGACTTGTCTTTCTCTTACTTGGTGCTGACAGCAGCTAAAAACATTTGTATACTTGAAGTAGAAATGGAAGTATATTCTCACACAAAAAAAGAAGAAAGAGAAGGAGGAGAAGAGGAAGGAAGGAAGGAAGGAAGGAAGGAAGGAAGGAAGGAAGGAAGGAAGGAAGGAAAAGAGAGAAAGAAGGAAAGAGAAAGAAAGAAAGAAAAGAGAGAAAGAGAAAAAGAAAGAAAGAAGAAAGAAAGAAGGAAAGAAAAAGAGGGGGAGAAAGAAAACTATGGGAAGTAATAGATTAATGGATATGTTAATTAGCTTGATTATGGTGATCACTTCACAAAGTACACATATATTGAAACATCAAGTTATACACTTTAAATATATACAATTTTTATTTGTCAATTTTACCTCATAAACCTGAAAACAAATCCCACATTTGTACTTACACACTTTCCCTGGGCGTCTTCTTTTCTAGTAGCTAGAGATTCAGTCAGCAAACCAGCAAGATCATCATAGCAGGGGCTCAGGCTCAACTCAAGAAATATATTCTCCCCATGTCCTCCCCTTGCCTTCTGAATTACACTAAACAGTTCCTTCTTAGAGCTTATAAAATCCACATTAATTAAATCATATTTATGTAATATGACTAGCATACCAAAGTTTTTTTATTCCTATACCAGTAAAGAAAATGAAGAAAATTAGAATATATCCCTAAACACTCTAGCTTCAGTTCCAGTTCTCATATTTTAAAAAATTATTTTATTGGAAAGGGGATTGATTTTATTTTTAAATGTTCAGGAGCCTCTGGAGATCTTCCTGTCTATGGCCCACTTTACCCTTCTGATAAACTCCAACTGGCTCTTTCTATAGCATTGTCTCCTACTAAGAGAAAGCTATTTTAAAGAGAGTAGACACTATGTTCAGGTCCCCTAAGATCCCTTGGATCTTGTCTGTGCCAATCTCCAGGTTCCGTCTTTGTTTCTACACAAAATACTGACCTTGGCTAGAACCACTTTGCCAAGTGCAGAGAACAGGAAGTTCCTGGGACATTACCAGCAGAGCCCTTAGCCAAATGACTGATTTCATTATCAGATATGAAAACCCAATTCCTGTACCTCCAGTAGGGACAAATTCTGGAACAGCATTCATGCTTCAGAGATCAGGCTGATGCTGGAGCTCTGTCGGAAATTACATTCTTTCTTGGATTCTTCCTCTTCTCTAGTCTGATTCATTCACTCTCTTGCCAGACTTTTCTGGGAACACTTCTTTAATAAATGACTTGCACATAAATCCCCATCGTGGGATCTACTTTTAGGGATGCCAACTTCTTAACCTAAGACATGAAGGGATAGATTTTCATCAGTTGTTCGTAGCATCAGATTCTCCCCCAAACTCAGGACCCCGCCCCTGTGTGTACAGGCTGGATCTGATTGCTTTAATAGGTTTTTCTCTCCCCATCTATCTACCCCATACTACTGTGGTATTTTTGTGTGTACTTGCTTCTTTTCTTGGAATTCATTTCTAAAGTTCAAGGCTCTTCTGGCTACTGAATGTGGTTTATACTCTACAAGCTCCTAAAAACTGTATTCTTTGCTACCAACTCTTCCTGAAGAGTTCAAGTCTGATTCCCTATTATGTATTTGGGATCTTAAATAATTTTATACATACCCACTTATGCAAGTGCATATACATTAAAATGTTTGTTTGGTAAGCCAAAGTCTTAAACCTTTTCTCTTTCACCCTTACTGCTCCTAGAGTATTATTTCTGAATGTCTAGATCACTACATCAGAATCATCTGAGTCAGAGTAATTTTTGCTGCTATTTTCATGAAAAAATATTTTTACATCATGATACTCTATACACCTACACACCCACACATTCCCACACACGTATATAACTGAAATAACATTTTTAAAGAAATGATACTTATTCTTACTACATATAATATGATCTGATATTTTGTACTGCACTTCATATTTTGATTCTACTTAAGAACATTAACTTTAAAACATATCCATTTTTCTCTCCAACTTGTATTTCTACCCATTTTCTCATATAATCTTAGTGCAATATATTTTTATAACTTGTTGTCTTTTTTAATTTTAACCCCAGTATAGTTAACATACAGTGTTATTTTAGTTTCTGGTATACAGTATAGTGATTCAGTAATTCTATACATCATCCAGTGCTCATCATGACAATCCCCATCACCAATTTCACCCATCCCCCCACCTACCTCCCCTTCGGTAACCATCAGTTTGTTCTCTATAGTTAAGAGTCTGTTTCTTGGTTTGTCTCTCTTTTTTCCCTTTGCTCATTTGTTTTGCTTCTTAAATTTCACAAATGAGTGAAATCATATAGTATTTGTTTTTCTCTGACTGACTTATTTCACTTAGCATTATACTCTTTACCTCTAACCATGCCATTGCAAATGGCAAGATTTCATTCTTTTCTATGGTTGAATAGTATTCCATTGTATGTATACCACACCATCTTTATCCTTTCATTTATTGATGGACAGACATCCAGATGGTCAACTGACACATAAACGATGCTCAACATCACTCATTATCAGGGAAACACAAATCAAACTACAATGAGATATCACCTCACACTATCAAGATGGCTCAAATCAACAACACAAAAACAAGTCTTGGTAAGGATGTGGAGAAAAAGGAACCCTCATGTACTGTTGGTGGGAATGCAAACTAGTGCAGCCACTGTGGGAAACAGTGTGGAGGTTCCTCAAAAACTTAAAAATAGAACTACCCTACAATCCAGTAATTGCCCTACTGGGTATTTACCCCCAAAATGCAAAATACTAGTTCAAAGGGATACATGAACCCCTATTTTTATGACTCATTGTCTTTCATTGAGCTCGCTATCATATACATATAAAATTTAAATTTAAAAATGAAACTTCCTCTGACTATAAGATCCCAAGTGTGTTACAAGATCCTAAATGATTCTTTCAAATGGTTGTTCCAATGTACACTCCCACTAGCATTAGTCCACATCTTTACCAACATCTGGGATTGTCAGACTTTTCAATTTTTGCCAATCCACTATACATAAAATGAGAGTCAATTGTAGTTTTAGTTTGCATTTCCTTGATTATAAATGAAGTTGAGCAACTTTCTACATGTTTATTGAGCATTTCAGTTTCCAATTTCCTCTTTTATGATGTTTTGGGTTATATGTTTTGGCACAAGTATTTAACATCTTTTCTGTGCTTTGTGCTATGTGTCTTATGTAAGAAATCCATCCTATACTTGAACATCACAAAGATACTCCTTTTCTCTTTTTGCAGTTTTTTTGAGACATCACTGACAAACAGAACTGTATAGTTTAAGGTGTACAGCATAATGATTTGATTTACATATACTGTGAAATGATAACTACATTAAGTTTAGTTAACATATATCCATTTCAGTTGCATGCATGTTACACTTTTTAAAACTGTCCTATAGAGCCAAGCATAATATATCAAGTAACAGGAACTGAGGTAAATAGACTTTTGGTGGGAGGTTTTATGTTCACCTGGCTAGGAGTTGGGCTCTGTTTAATGTTTCCTATAGCTGTAGATAACAGAAGCCTCAAATTCCTAAGTGTCCTTATTTTTGCCTCTTCTGTTGTCTTTGTGCTTCCCTAAGAACCCTTTCTTAAATAGAGTCTGAGCCTTGCAGCTCTTTCCATTATAATCTACTCTTGGTGCACTAGAGCTCTGTTGATGTGGTGGTAAGGAATAGGAGAATGTAAGCGTGCTATAGCCTATATTAAACATCCATCTTTTATTGGCCCATGTCTTGGGGCTGTGACCTTCACACACACTTCTATTTTCACCAAGGGTAGGACTTTGTTATGGAGAATGTGCTGGGGGTATTTCCAAATGCTAACTTTTCCCTGATTCCCTGCCTAGGACAGGAGGTGATTTTTCCTGGCTCTACAATGAAAACCTAGTGGCAT
Source organism: Callorhinus ursinus (assembly GCF_003265705.2). Lineage (NCBI taxonomy): Eukaryota > Metazoa > Chordata > Mammalia > Carnivora > Otariidae > Callorhinus > Callorhinus ursinus. The sequence continues at coordinate 26,134,728 of NW_027397076.1, forward strand.
TCCTGGAGGTAAAGCCCATGAGAGCATGGGGACCCCTCTAAGACTGAGGGTCCCAAGAGTATCTCACTCTCAGGTTGGTCCCCACTCATCCTCTGCAACTTGTCAAAATTACCATGTGAATGCTCCTGTCAGTTTATGACTCCTGCCCTTTCTGCTCTAGGTCAGCTGATATTGGTTCTGTTTCTCTGGGTTCACCTGTCTTTCCAGATTTCAGGCGGAAAATTTGCCCTGCAACTTCAGTTCTCTGTTGAGTCTAAGAAAAACTGTTGGTTTCATTTTGTTCCATTTCTTTCTACTTGAAGAAGAGGTGGAGGTGATTTCTAAGACTTTTATATGTCAGAGTTGAAACCAGAAGTCCAACTCTTTTTCTCAGAGTCCTGTGTGCCCCCACCCCTTCCCCCATTTTATAAGGGATATCATATATGTAGACACAATGCAGAACACAACACACAATCTTTAGTGAAAAATAACCCCGTCTTCACTCTCCCATCAAACCAAGAACAATCAATACTGTTACTTATGACAAAAAGAAACATTTAGGAACAATCTCACGTATTACATTTGACATCCTTGGCTTCCTTACAACACTTTCCTAGTTTGCTCAGACTTCTCTGAGTGCTCTTTCTTTCTTCTTTTACCCATCCTTTTCCTCTCCTTGATTCCTAAATACAGTTAGTCTTTAGGCACCATTTCTAAATCATCTCTTCATTCCATGTGCCTTCCCATATGTTCATGGATTCAGTGAATATCCAACTAATTAAAAAATTCAAAATTTTATTTCCATCTCGGTCTTTTTTTTAACTTCCAATGTATATATCCACTTGCCTCTCAATATTTATATTTAAGTTTCTTAAAAGTATCTTAGTAAATATTTTGATTGATAGAATGATCAAAGAGTCTCGTGAGCTTTCCATTGCTACAGTATCATTAATCAGTGAGCTCAGTAGTTAGTGCTTGAAGAGCATTGTCAGTCGGGTTAAAGCCCAAAGGTGAAAATACATGAGTTTTTTTTTTTTTTCTCCACATGTGATTGTAAACCCTTGAAAATTGTCTCCATAATTTGTTCATCATGGAGGGGATCATAAAATATCTTTCCAATTATATTTTCCAAGTAGTGAATAGTGTTGTTCTTTCAGAAACAAAACAAGTACGTTATAAATTTCCTCACCTTGATTTCATAGTCTGTACAATAATACATGTCAAAGAATGAGTGCAGTGAATGTCTTTCCATAACACCTGTTATTAAGCTAAGACAGGGCACCTAAAGTCCTTCTGGCTACAGGCACATAAATACATGTCAGGCATCAGGATGCTCCCGTTTTCCACTCATTACTTGCATTGATTGAACACCAATTTAGAATTATTCAGGCTTTTGCTTTCAGGTAAATGGCTTTTAACATTTTCCTACCAACTTCTAAAGGAGCAGAACACCTCCTCAGGATTTTCCTGGAATACAAAATCAGAAGACATGTTAAAGAAATAACAGTTTTCTGCAGCAGCACCCAAGGTTTTTTTTTCACCAGATCGATGTCTTCTGGGCTTTAGATCTGATGCACAGTCCACTGAGTTAATCTGAATACTTTAAAAAGAAGGGAGCATCTAAAGATAAATAAGAAAACTACGTTTAAAAGTCTTTTCCACTCTGGGTAGCAATTGTGGACTCAATTTAATATTCCAAATGATGTACTGTTCAGTAAAATTTATGCCAAGGATTTAAACCTTCATGTCACTTAGATTTCCCCAAGAACATATTTTCCCCCAGTTAACACTGCAAAATGTATGATGAAGTAACTGATACCTGAAATGAGTTTCATCTATTATTTGTTCCCTGACTCATCATGGCAGGACTGTTTCTCACCCTACCAAAATCTAAGCTGCCCAAGCCCGGTCCTGTGTTGTCTGCTTCTTGTATTTCTCTACACAATCCCTAGCAAGTTCCCTGTGCACTGATGATCCAATAAAGACATGACAACCGATTATAGTTTAAGTCTGTGTATTCTAAACGCAGACATATAAAGGATGAATTCTGACTGAACTAGCACATTCTTCTAAAGAAGAAACATTTGGGAGATATATTTGTTAAGAGGCACTCAAGGGTGCCTCCTTCCAAAAGGGCAAAAGAAAAACCCTGAAGCCAGTTGCATATCAGAAATGGCATCCATTAGTCTCTTTGCCAAAGCAGCATAAAGTAAAGAGGCCTTTGAAAGGAGTTGCCCTTAAGAATGGAGTCATGGTTTAATGTGTTTGATTTGGAGCACCTTGCTTTCAGAAGCTAGCACCTGCAGTGGACTAACAGTCACTGCTTCTGGGAACAGATTGGGTAATGATACTGATGACATTTATGGTCCAACATTTCAAGAATGAATTTACAATGGAAATGGTTCTTAGTGCAGTGAATACATCATTGCAGTGAAAGATTGACTCCCAGTTTATCAGCTATAAACTATGCAGCCCAGCTTAAGTCCTCTAGAAGGCAAGCATTACGGACATTACTCACAGTTGTTTGGGGTTCATAATTCACTGGGAGAATATTTGAAGTATGAAGGTATATGCCACTATAGTAAAAACAAGAACAAAAACCCAGAAAGGGATTTGCAGGCAAAGAGGAACAATGGAGAACCGTGTTTCAGGTGCCTCCGTGTCTTTTTCCTCCTCTGGTCAGATTTTCCATGGAAGCCACACAACTTTTTCCTTGACAATCCCCTATATTCTGCTTCAGCAAGAGTCTACCAAAACATTTTATTTATTCAGCTTCTCTTCTTTATCATTAGTTTATAGGCCAGTCTAATCATTTTTATTAGAAAGGATTTTTTTCTCTAAATCTATTAGAGAAATTCACACAAAGTGTATATCTTTATGTTATTTTGTGATTTTTATAATGCTTTACAAGTCACTCTTTTCTAGCCTTCAATAAGGGCTGATATTTACCTGAGACTTCTGGAATATTCTCCAAATGACTCTAAATATCTGCTCTTTCAGTGGGAGATGGCTTTGTGTACTAAAAAAAACAAAAACAAAAAACAAACCTAGAGATACACTGGTACTAAATCCACACTTAAATATTGATGAGATTCTTGGATTTAAGAATAAACGTATCTTATAATTGCAAAATAATAAAAATTAAAATTATGCAAAGAGGATTAATGTAAGCTATTTATTGCAGTAAGCCAATATTTGCATTAGAAAGCTAGTTAGTGAGAAGCAGAGACACTGAAGTCACAATTATTAATGCTTATTCTTAGCTCTGAAATAGACTTGGGATAAATTCTTTAATTGAAATCAATATTTTTCTGTGTCTTTAAATTAACATGATCTTTCTCAAAGATGTCCTGAGTAGAAATATTATGTAAGGAGGAACAATTTGATGAGGGTGGTCTAAGTAATCACTAGGGGAGTAAGGAGATACACTCCAACTGGCTTTCACAAAGGCTTTTGTCAGAATTCTGTATAATGGGTTTTTACTAAGTCTGGTAAGTATACCAGGGCCCACCCTCAAATATATTTTCCTTCCCTCCCAACCTACCCTTCCTGCTATGGTTAAAGCTTATGGAATTAGATGTATCCATGTCCAAACAGTACATGAAACATTAGGGCTACTTTCAAAATCAATTAATTAAGTTTTGGGTAATGTTGATATAAGAAGAGTGTGTAAGTTGCCATCCACTGTTTTGTTTTCTTTATTCAAGTGTCTATTTAAAAAACTTAGAAAAAACTGGGGCGCTTGGGTGGCTCAGTCATTAAGCGTCTGCCTTCAGCTCAGGTCATGATCCCAGGGTCCTGGAATTGAGGCCGGCATCGGGCTCCCTGCTCAGCGGGAAGCCTGCTTCTCCCTCTCCAACTCCCCCTGCTTGTGTTCCCTCTCTCGCTGCGTCTCTCTCTGTCAAATAAATAAATAAAATCTTAAAAAAAAAACGTAGAAAAAACTAAAAAGAAGAAAATAATGAGACAATTATATCCAGAGTTCCCTCAGCCAGATGCGCTGTCATTCTTTGTACATTAATATCTAGGAATATATAGTACAAGTACTACATGAAAGAATTTGCCACATACTATAAAATGTCATTACTTTTGCCTGAACATTTACTGGGAGCTAACATATAAAGTAATTTTTAAAATACCACCATAAAAACAGAAGTCTTCCATATAACTTACCAGCAAGTGATATGGGTCAGCGATTAAAGCTAGAATGGACACACCAGAGACACTCAACACTTGGCCAATGTTCCCAAGTGCCATAGCAAATATAACACATGAAACTTAATAGCCACGATTTTAAGAATTAACCTCCGGACAGGATTAGACTAACAATTAGAATCCTGTGTACTTAAGTTTCAGTGAGCTGTAAGTCTTGCCACCCGACTTTTGTTATACAATGATTTTAAAAGGGATATTTTGCCTACCACACTCAAGTTAGAATGAAAAATTATCTTCTCATGAATGCTGAAATAACCATACATACCCAGACAAAGTGAAGAGCAATTTGTAATATGCTTGCAACTCACATGCCAATTGCTAGTATATGATTTCAAAGTGTAACTCAGATATTTTTCTCTAAGGATTATTAGAAAGTAGTTTTTATAGCATTTTTGTATTGTATGCTCACATATATTTATTAATATTTCAGAGTTTAATTTATATTGTGAAAACATTTTAAAATTATATCTTCAATTATTAATTCAGAGAACGATGACCAAAGTTCAGAAGGGAGATGGAATGGAGAAGTTATAGTAAGATTTTATTAAAACTTATAAATGAGGGACACCTGGGTGGCTCAGTCGTTAAGCGTCTGCCTTCGGCTCAGGTCATGATCCCAGGGTCCTGGGATGGAGTCCCCGCATCGGGCTCCCTGCTCAGCCAGGAGCCTGCTTCTCCCTCTCCCCCTCCCCCCTGCTTGTGTTCCCTCTCTCGCTGTGTCTCTCTCTGTCAAATAAATAAATAAAATCTTAAAAAAAACTTATAAATGAATCAAAATAAAAGGAATAATGATTTTAGGTAACTAATTTAAGTAACTTTATTTAATACCAGAGCATTTTATAACCTCCTATATGAACATTAATACTTGTTTGAAAATCCTACAGTTTATCAAACTGAGTTTGAAGCAATTTATTTTGGAATTTTGATTGAATATTTATTGTTAGGCAGAAACAACAACAACAACAAAACAAAAAATTAGTGTGTTTGTGTTTTCTCTAGTTCCACCTAAACCTATCTTCCAACTATGAAAGATATTATACAAGGTATATAATCTATTGCTATTGCTGAAACATCTTAAGTTAAACCAGACTCTCTCTTGAGCCAACAACTCTTCAGGTCCCTAAGTTAAGAATAATTTAGTATTTAGGAGTATATGTCTCAGAATTCCCTTCCCAGTGTTTTGTATGAATTCTGCCGACCACAAATAGGTAAAAATAATTTTTCCATGTATAGTGTGGGTTCTTTGTATTAGGAATTGATTTCAGAGCTTGATACATGTTATGTGTATAACTGATCCTAAAAACAGCTTGCAGAGCTGAGTATTAAGAACTCTGTGTTACGACTGAGGAAAATAAAGCAAGAGAGAGGGAAAGTAGTTTGATCAACCTTTAAGCTGGGAACTTGTGACTTGTCCAAGGTCACTTTCTTTTGCTGCTCATTCCCTTAACTATACCCATCACTTTCTGCCTTCTCTATGTTGGATCAGAAAACCAAAGAAGCCCCATGTATTATTAAGAAACTCTTGAGCTGTTGAATCACATCTTAAATTCAGTTAGTTGCACTAACATGAATTTTGTGGCCATCAAGGACCCTAGGGACTTTATACCGGTACAGAAATTTAACCTTGTTGGCCTGGCCAGCAATCTAATTTGAGCGGTTTTACTCTGATGCTCTATTTTTGATTGGTTAAGCCACTCATCCTGTTGGACATTGTTGTGTGCTGTTGCTATGCTTACTTTAGGCAGCTGTCACATTCCAGCCCAGAGGTGGGTGAAATGATTCTTGTTTATATGTAATTCTGAAAGGACTCTTAGATGCTTTGAGTTGGCAATGTGTCAATTGTAAAAGCCTGAAAGACTTGCAAAATTCTTCATGGAACTTTATAAAAAATTTCTTTCTGCCATTCAAATGTTGGCAGCTTGATGCAATTATTTCTAGTTCTGTTATTAATCCTGTGATTGTAAAGAGATGCCTTTGTAGTGGATACTCATTTCTTCATGTTGAATTGATTCTAAATTTGTATGAGACTATTCATGTCATATATCCTGTCTTTCTGAAAGAGATTATAACATTTAAAACAGGATGGATGTTCTGATCTACAATTAGCTATGGGAAGAAGTTTGAATTCCTCCAATAGAGGTTCTACTCATATATACAAATTGATACAAGAATACAGAAATTGATTCAATGAGCATTCATTTTATACTTTTTATGTGCCTGAAGCAAGACTAGATATCAGGGGTTCTGGATTCAGGGGACTCATAACTTAGTAGGAAAAAAAACCCCACATGCTTTTAATATTCTGTAGCCAACAACTTCGATTCCTTCCAAAATGTATTAACAACTGGAGTCCGTGGAGTTTGGGTTTAGGTGCCCAGAAAATCGTCTCAGCTGTCTTCCTCACTTTTCTGTGTAGATACTTCATCTTTCTAGTTACTATTATCCTTATCCACAGAATGTAAAGTCAATCAAGTGATTCAAAAACTTGAAAAATCAGTAATTTCTTCAAGAAAAAAAAATTATGGAAAGAGCCCAAATGTCCATTAGATGATGAATGGTTAAATGGGTGATGAATGGATAGAGAAGATGTGGTGTATATACATAAATACACACACACACACACACACACACACACACACACACACACACAGTGGAATGTTACTCAGCCATAAAAAATGAAACCTTGCCATTCGCAACAACATGGATGGATCTAGAGAGTATTATGCTAAGTGAAGTCAGTAGTCAGACAAAGACAAACACCATATGATTTCACTCATATGTGGAATTTAAGAAACAAAACAAATGATCATAGGGGAAAAAAAAGAGAGAGAGGCAAACCAAGAAACAGACTCTTAACTACAGAGAACAAACTGATGGTGACTAGAGGGGAGGTGGATGGGGGGATGGGTGAAATTGGTGATGGGATTAAGGATACTGAGCATTGGGTGTTGTATGGAATGTTGAATCACTAAATTATACACCTGAAATTAATATTACATTGTCTGTTTTTTTTTAAATATTACACTGCATGCTAACTAATGGAATTTAAATAAAAACTTTAAAAAAGTATATGAGAATAGCCATATGCTTAACTCATTGGAACTGCAATATGTATGGTGCGTCCTTCAACTAACATCCTCTTTCATTAAGATACAAGTGCTAGTAAACTTATGTGTATAAACATATATGATGAACCCTAGGCTTATCTCATTAAATCTACACTGTGTATAAATAGAAAAAAAAAAAGAAAGGCCAATCCTATAGTAGCTAATCTCTTTATCATCATGCATACAAAACACTCAGATAACCAGTTATTCAAACTTTTATTTCTCAATAAGTCAGGTTAGCAGTTAGACATACAATGAATTTGATTAAAAAGTATTATCTTCAGGGTGCCTGAGTGGCTCAGTCGGTTAAGCGTCTGCCTTGATCCCAGGGTCCTGGGATCGAGCCCTGCGTCGGGCTCCCTGCTTCTCCTTCTCCTCCCTGCTCGGCCTCACTCACTATCTCTGTCTCCCTCTTTCTGAAATAAATAAATAAAATCTTAAAAAAAGTATTATCTTCAATGATAGATTAATGTTCTTATTTTCAAGTTACATTTTCTCTAGTTTGGAAATAATTTTTCAAAAACCAGAGGTATATGTATTTTATGTTACCATCATTACTTAATTAAAGTAGTATGATTTTATCAAAACTGTGATTTTTAGAATACATTATTATATACAATATAGTTTTTAGGAGGATAAAATTTACTTTTAGTGAACTGAATATGATATTACAATGCTTCGCTTTTATATCACATTTGAACTGTGCACAGAAGGAAAGTGTTAACATTTAATTGTCTGTGAAACATTTTCAAGGAGTTAGCTTTGATGTGCAAAAATAATAGTTACTTAGAGGACTGTAATGCTGTAAGCTTGAGACACCCAACCCAAAGAAAATTTTTTGAATAAAAAGAAAAGAAACCACCACAAATAGTGTTTAAGATACATCTCTGTTAATATGAAGCTTTCACTTTCTTCATAATTTACTAGGTCTCACTTATTTTATGTTCACCTGCCCGCTATATAATCATATAATCATTCATCTTTTAGCGATTCATCAGCCCTGGCAACCAGATTAACCATTCTGCAGCAAAAAAAATAAATAAATAAAAAATAAAATCAGAAATAGCAATTGGTACAGACTCAAGCTGAGTTAACTCAATGCTATTCATCTGGATGAAAAGTAAAAAAGGCAGTCAATCAGTTAAAAGTTTTAAATGTTTGATGGCGACGTATCATGTAACATTAACATCTGGATGACTGGATTTTACTCTTTATATCCAGATGTCTGGCCTCATACAGACACAACCTCAGCAGTTCAATCAGTCAACAACTTTCAATGAGAACCCTGCTTGTGCTGGGGCTAAAGGACAATGTCACCTCACGCAGGGGCCATTTATAAAATCCTCCTAATTAGTCCTCCTGGCTCTACCCTCTTCCCATTCCAAACTACCAGAATACTAAAACACCATTTTCAAGATCTCTAGTTAACTTGCTCAAAATACTTGCCTTGCCTCAGGTTTTCACTGAACTCTAGTTGCTGCATCGGGCTGTAATTGGACGGTTTACAAGAACCCCACTTATGAATTGATCATATTACTTTCCTCTCTGCATGTGAGCCCTTCCTCAGCTAGAGCCTGGAGTCGGTAATACTCATCTCATTGACCTGCTTTTATGCTTAGTTATATATTATGCACATCAGACGCTGAAAATAGTTCCAGGGACACAGTAGTCGCTCCATGAGTAGAGGTAATTATTTTTATCTACTAGTGATCAACATTAATAATACATGTAAAACCCAGTTTCTAGTATAAAAGAAATGTTTAATAAATGTCCTTTCTTAATTTTCACTTGGCGTCAACATTTCTTTGGCCTTAAAATCCCATTGATTGTAAGATGTTCAGTTTAAAACAATTTTTTGAGTAAAAAAGGAATCTTCATTAAATGTCGGCAAAGAATATAAAACTAAAACTGATTTCATAAATTACAGTATGGAAAATTATACTTATTGAGGAAATACACTATTGTTTCCATTGCTGTTGCTGCAATTATTTTTACAATTCCCTCTCATGTATGTTACTGACGAACTAAATTAACTCTTTTGGGGGAAAATGAAGAATCAAAATGATTTTAAAATTTTGGGCATGCTTACCTATGCAAGGGATACCACAAAATGAAATAGGGTACCTAGGAGGAGATGCATTTAATTGGGTCCACGCTGGGATTGCCATCGAGGGACAAGTTTTCAGGGGCCACTGAAAATATTAATGGCCTTTTGAAGAAAAACCTACAGATTAATATTTGGATGACGTTTTAATGTGGTTCTTTCAGTTGCAGGTCCACTCAAGCTAGCTCATTTATGGGATTCATGAAGAGTAATAATGGGATCACTTGGGCCCACAGGCAGTAAAGCAGGAGGACTTTCTGGATGGTTCCAAAGATCTCCACATCAGACATTTATGAGCCAGCATCCTAAGTCTCAACCATTGAGCTTTCTTTTATTAATTATCATTCCCTGAGCATTTGTTATGTATTAGGCACTACCCTAAGCATTTTTATGCCTTATCTCATGCAATCCTCCCAAGTTCTGTGATTTATATTCTATTACAATCCACATTTATAAAAGAGAAAACAAGTTTTTGAAAATTTAAGTAACTTACATAAGTTCCCTCAGCTAATTAGTGGTAATTAGTAAATTAGTGGTAAATTAGTAAATCAACTTCAGCTCTTGTCCAGGGCCCCAGATTTACTATAAACAGTGGTCGCGTAGTGGGTCATGTGTTCTATTCTGTCTTTGAATCCACCCTATTCCACTACTGATGGGTTTCTTTTGTTTACTTAATTCATATTCTTCAATTATTTCAGCCTGTGCATGGCCTATCATAATCTCTCCAGCCCCATCAACATCATGATCTTTCAGCTTAGTTCCCATTATTAAATAGTGATCTATTTCTCTGAGTCTGAACCCCTGATTTTAAAAAAAAAAAATGTTTATTTCAATGCATATATTGGAGTCAAGCCATGCATTTCATAAATGTTGATCAATCTATGGGATTGGTTGTTCTCAGGTCAGATATCCATCCCTACCTGATTAACAGTTACTAAAAAGGCCAATCCATGCCAATCAGAGGCTGCATGTGGGGAAGCTTCCCTTAGAAAAAATATGGATGAGACAATGGTAGAAACATCTCTACCACAGGTGCTAAGTAGGAGGTGAAGCTATGGAAGTAGAAAAGCCCACAGTAGACCAAAAGAAAAGAGGCTGCACATCAGAACATTAAGAAACAAGTGTATACAGATTGGTCAGAATTAGAGAGGTCAGTACAAGAAATCAACAAAAAAGAGAAAAGTAAGAGAACCAGTAGAAAAATAGAAAATGGTATTAAAGAATTCAATGAAGAAGGGAGTTTGAAATGTAAAAGTATATTCCACAACAACAAATGCTTCAGCAGTGTCAATTCATTCATATTTATAACACAAAATATGCTACCACAGTCCAGGGGACATAGGGTTGAGCAAGAAGAACAGGTCCTTGTTCACATGGCAGAAAAAACAAATGTCAATAATCACTCGAATTAATACATGATTGCAGTTATGAGACATGCTACAGAGGAGAGGTATACGGTATTTTTAAGGGTTTTATTTATTTATTTGAGATATATATATATATATATAGAGAGAGAGAGAGAGAGAGAGAGCGTGCACGAGCAGGGGTGAGGGCAGAAGGAAAGGGAGAAGCAGACTCCTCATTGAGCAAGGAGCCCAATGCAGGGCTTGATCCCAAGACCCTGGGATCATGACTTGAGTGGAAGGCAGATGCTTAACTGACTGAGCCACCCAGGCTTTGGGTATATAGTATTTTGAGATCAAAGAATCAGAGGACATGACACTGTGAAAGAGTTCAAGGAAAACTTCGAATTGATGCCTGAGCTGACATCTAAAAGGAGATCAGAAATCAACTGGGTGAAATGAAGGAAGGAAGAGCAAGGCAGAGGGAATGTGGAAAGCTCCTTTGGCAAGAGGGAACACAGTGAATGTTAAAAGTGGCTGGAGTGGAGAGAGCAGGGACTTGACTTTACCTCTACAAAGAGGTAATGCTAGAGATGTAGCTAGGAGACAGACACACAAAACTGGAGGGTCCTATTAAGTTTGGTCTGTTGTTAACCTATGTGCAATAAGCTGGAGGGGAACGGGGTGATTGACATGATCAGATGAACGTTCTGAGATGATCGCTCTGGTTGGAATAGGCAGAAAAGATCAAGAAGTGTTATTATACAAGATTCTTTCAGCGTTCCCTGAGGTTGAAGGGAAAAGATAACTTGTTGGCTCCAAAACTGTAAAGCATGGCCAAGAGCAGATATTCAGGTATATTGAGATCCAGATACTTAATGATGTTTTCGGGAATATAATTCTTGGCATCACAGGCACAGCTTGGCTTTCTACTATGTTGGCTTTGTTTTTAGACAGAATTTCCACTCTTGGGGATGAAATGACAGCTGGCAACCTAGAGTAAAAAAAAAAAAAGAAAATTATATCTTATCACCCTAGCAGAAAGAGAACTCCCTCCCCCATCAATCCAGCAAATATCCCAGGAATGACACTTAATGAACAACTTGGTCATAGATCCATCCATGAAACAATCATTATGGCCAAAGAAGAGAACATACTTATAGTCAGACCTGAATGACTTGCTCACTTCTAGAGTCAGATAGTAGAGTCAATCCCACCTGAACCACATGGTCTGAGAAAAGGAAAGGGACAGGCCCAACGAAAACCTTGGATGCTGTCTCCAGGAGTGGGAGGCACAGAGAAAATATGGGGTGAAGGGACGGGTTAAGAGGATCTTATGATACTCCTGGATAGAGATAACCACAGTTTTGATTGAAGGTAGAAGTTTTATAGATACTTAGGAGAATAAATTCATAGGATTTTGTAATGAATTAGACAAGAGGTTAAGGGAGATTGACATATCAGGAGTCAATCCTAAGCTTCATGTTTCCATCACTGGTGAGACCATTCACTGAGAGACACAATACTGAAAGGGGGCCAGGTTAAGAGGTCAAGAGAGAGGTGAAACATCATGAGTTGAATTTAGAACATATTTAGTTGGAGGTGCCATTGAGACATTAAAGAGATGCTAAGAACATACAGGTGTAAAGATTAGGAGTGATATCTGGGCTGTAAGTATAATCTTGCCCAAAATAGGAATAGTTGACTGATTTGAAGGTTGTCTTGAGCATGGATAGGGATAGAAGCAGAGCCAGATTACAGTGAATGGGTAAAATGGGTGTAGTAATCGTAGGAATGTCATCTCAAGGAAGAATTTGTGGGGTATAATATAGCCACTAACTTGCATCTTTCAAATGAGAATAACAAAACAAAAACAAAAAACAGGGACAATCAAGACACCCTTGATTTGTAATAACAGCTCCCTTCCAAATAGCACTTCCCAGTTTCCATAACCTCACTAACCAGAGTTTTCCTGTGTAACCCAGTAGGTTTGTGTTTCTCAGGCATGAGGAGAAAGGAGTCTCCTCTTGACTCTTTATTTCCTGAAAGCCTCCTCCCCAACAGGTTTGCAGAGAGTAAAAGGAACATTGTCCTAGTTTTTCCTAGAAATTTGCCTGTCGGTTGCATTTTCCCACCAGCTGAGATGGAATGGTCCAACATAAGCTCCGTGATGGCCCAACAGTTCCCTCTAGGCAATTTAGAGATGGCCAACTCCTGTCGTTGCTTGAATATTTTGTCTGGGTCACTCCTCACTCCTCCCCATCCACTTCCTTGGAGAAGAGACTTTCTGGGTCTACGCTAAGGGAGAGCCAATTCCCCAAGGCCCCTTGTCAAAAAAGTATATGTGATATGTTGAGGAGACACCAGCCTTCGATGTTAGTACACTGGAAGGGAGAATGATTGAGCAAGTTGGCGTGGACTGTATTATCTTCAATGACACATCAATCACCACCTAGATTCACTCCAGATCACCAGAAGATGAACTAAACACTTGGAAGCTATATTTCTTATACACTATATATATTATACAGTATAATTTCCACTGAGAATATCAAATACATTAACAAGTACATTAATACATTAAGAAGTAACTGGAGTTTGGTAAGAAAGAAAGTTAATTTTTATTCCCTTGAATAAAATTACATGATATTCTCTGCCTGCTTTTATGAAATGGAACAGAGTACGGTAATATGACTTAGAATTGAACTTTAAAAAAACAAACCAATCTTTGGATGGTTCCCTTTATTCTAATTCTACGGAGAAGAGCAACAAATCTCCAACCTCTCCACAGAAGTATAACAAAGAGTGTACACTTAGCACAGTGTCCAGTGAGGGTGAATAATGCAAATTTGTACTGAAACTATGCCTACATATCCGTCATGCCCTCGTGAATTCTCCTCACCTCAACTCCTTGCACTCCCAGACCAAGCGCGAAGACTCACCTGTGTGCTCAAACTCAGCATCCCCGGCAGGGTATGACGCTAGCGGGGATATACGGTTATGTTATTCTGTGAACTCAGCCCTTCTTCTCTCCCTCCCTTTATGGAATAACTTCCATTCTTTTAAGCCCGATAACTGGACAAGCACAAGAATATCGGAAGAAAGGGAAAACCTTCCTGGGAACAGTATAATTGCCAAGCTCTAGCAAAGAGTCCAGTTGATTACTGTATATAATGCAACACTTAGCAATTTTAAATGAAAGTACAAATTAGAGGATGAAACAATTAGCTTTTCTGCGTTACTTTAGATGCTTCAAGGTTATTTCCTTTTTATCTTGTGTCTCAATGGTAAACTTGTGAGAATTATCTCAATGACCATCTAAACCTATTTTCTACTTAATTGTTCTATATTTTATCTCAGTTCTTGCTAAAGAAGATTTAAAGTGATGAACAATAAAAAAAATGCATGTCCATCATACACACACACACACACACACAATATGATTAATAAAATCAAAAAGGCTGTGAAAAGAAGGAAGACAGTCGTAATCTGTTTCACTTCACTATATATAGTTTGTGTAAGTTTTCTTATTCCAGCACTTTAGCAATACAAAAAAAAATCAGCTCAGTACTTTTAAATATTTTATTGACAATATTAACATATTAATGTATCAAGATATTTTCAGGCAAGTAAATATTCTCTGACTCATGATTTCTAATGTCCTGTAGGTTTTCATTGAAACATTTAGTTTTGTCCTGAATAACTTCTCCTTCCCTTCCACACACATATAATTTGACCTTATTGGGCACAGTACTAAGAGAAGGGAAAAATTGTATTTAGCAGGCTCCCTTCAAAGCTGATTAAAATAGAAATGTTCTCTTCCTCTGTGACAAACAGGACCTAAAATGTGTCCGTGAGATGGTAAGCATTCAAATGTATCCACAAAGCCAACTATTGTTATTTTCAGCCCCATGTTAAAAATTTCGTGTCAGTGACTGCTAATTTGATTAAGGGTGTTCTTTTTAAAAAACATGAACCAAACTATTTCTTCATCTAAACAATTTTATTTATGGTGGAATTTCCAAAATTTCTTATATCTTGAAATTATCCACAAAGTACTATTTTGTGCTTACATTAAAAAGATGCATTCCTTATGAGAAAAGATCAAAATATATACCATTAGGCAGTATCATTATGTGTTTACTTAATAGAATATCACCAAAGTGTTAATAGAAAAACAAAAGTTAAATATATTTGTTTCCTGTAACTGATTTCCAGCTGTTCTAATGTTTTAAAGAAAAAAATAAAGATCTAACATCAGACATAATATTTTGATAAGCAATATTTATAAAAAAATATAAGTTAAGCATTGCAACAAGCTACCTTCAATGAATTGCCCCCATCACAAAGAATATAATTGGAACTATATATCTAAAGTGAATAAGGAGGTAAAGAAGAAGGAGGAAGAGGAGCAGAAAAGAAATAAAGTATAATTGCAATGGTGACTTTTTAGTTAAATACACTTTCGTATAAAGTGGCAAGATAATATTTACAAATTTACAACTGAAAGGAAATCTTTATATACAAGTTGTCTTGCTTTGGAACTTTTGGAGCTTTCTTCCTCCTGTGTAATAGGCCCTCCTCGTAGAACTCATCTAGACTAGATTTTCAGTTCATAGCACATGATAGATGAGCCTGGAATTAGAGGCCCCTGGAGTTGCAGGCTGTGAATCCGTGCTGGCAACTGGGGAGAGAGAGGCCGGGTCCTGGAGAGGCAATCCAGGTTGCTCTGAGTTGGTGATTCGATCCACTATGCTGGATAAACAATCCAAGCTGGATAAGGAGCTTTTATCTGTGGCATATACTAAGAACACAAGGAGAAAACCATTAAAAAAAAAAAAAATCCCAAATAGAGAGACTTGTTTATGTGGCCCCTTAAACCATAGGTCAGCAACTTTGACACCCAGAGGTCAGGTGGTCAGAGAAAGCCTGATGCAGAAATTTGCAACAAATATCTAGCAATTCATGGAGGTGAATGTAGGGAGTGGAGAAGCCCCCCTAGTAAAATTTTGAGCCACAGTGCATATGTGTATCTCTGTTAGGGGAATTTTGAACAAAAGATGTGTGTATATTTTGCTGCACCAAAACCTCCCCATAAGAATCCTCCCTTCTATTCCCTTCCCCAATACAACCTGGAAAAGCAGACTCTGCTTTCAACTGTGACGTTGAACTGATTTTTAAACTCCTCTGAAGTCATCAGTTCTTACCATTTGGTACATCTGGGCAGTAGATGCTGTCAAAGCTGCTGCTCTTTCTGGACCAGACAGGACTGTTACATTCCGGCTATAATACAAGACACAAAGGAGGTTTGTTTTCAGGTCTTGGTAAAAGATGCTCTGACCTACGGTGCGGCTGTGCTTGACCAATGGCTCTGTACATTGACCACTCTCAACCACCTTCATTGCCCCGATTTAGGAAGGGTTGGCCCTCACCGAATTGTAAGGGCACTGAGGTCAATCTCTGCGCTTGAAGAAGAGGAGAGCAGCGGCACAGGGAACAGGGCGGGGGTGGAATTCAGCAGCAATGTGCGTTGGGTTAACCATGCAAAATGGATTGGAGTAGAAGGAAGCCACACTAATTCAGGGAGAGAATATTTTCCCAGGGCAAAAACACATTAAAACCTGGCAGCGATGGAAAAAACGCCCTCTGAAAAGAATGCATCATCTCTTTCCAGCCAGGCCTCAGCAGAGCAAGGACAGGGGCCATGTGGAGAAAACATGTTATTGATCATTTGCGGCCACCTGCCTCATAGGAGACCCTCGCCTACAATGTTCACCTGGAACCTGGGAAGAAGTCAAACTAAAATCCTGTTCAACAGCTGTTTCCTGGCATCTTTCTACATGTGGCACCTCTCTTCTAGCCCCCCCCCCACTATCCACCAATAACCATTGAATATTTGGTTGCCACACCTGGTTTAAGTGAGATGTAGGATGTAGGAAGTTTTGGAAAAGATCGGGGGGACCAGCGCTTTCTCTTACCATGCCGTCGGAGCAGTTGGAGGTGGGGCTGGTGGGCTCAGAGCAGCTCTGTCCTGGCAGCCTATAGTAGTTCTCCACCTGCTCCCTCAGCAGCTCCTGCAGGCTCTCGATGTAGCGGATGGCATTCCTGAGGATCTCCACCTTGGGCAGCCTCTGGTTGGGGTTGGTCGTGGTGCACCTCTTGAGCGTCTCGAAAGCCTGGTTGACCTTCTTCAGGCGTCTCCTCTCGCGCATGGTGGCCGCCTTCCGCCGATCCATGGTGGTAGACTTTCTCTTGCATGCTTTGCAAGCCCACATGAGACAGTGGCCAGCCTGGTGGTGGCCTGTAGGTGCTCGCACGTGCTCGTCCTCGTCTGAGCCTTGCAGCTCTGGTTTGTGCGCCCCGAAGGCAGCCCCTCTGGGCTCAAACTCATCCCCGAACTCGCCCTCGGGGGACGGGATACAGGAGCCCTCACAGAAGTACTCAGAAGGCGAGAACTGGCAGCCATCCATCATTTCCATTCTTAGCGGTGAAGCAAGTGGGGCACCTGGACAGCAGCGAGAGATACAGGGGAGAGACCGGAGCTTGGCGCCGCTGCGGGCCAGCAAATCCCGGGCGGAACTCCCTGGTCGGTTTCTCCGGTAATTAACAAGGGCAAACGCCTGGCGGCCTGGGTCGGGTGTGCTGGGGTTGGGGCTCTTTATATATTCTTGGGGGAGGGAGGCCGGCCCCAGTGGCCAGGCACTATTAGCATATCCCACCACAACCCCCGCAGGGGCTGTCTGGGCAAACCTCCGCCTTCCCTCTAGAGAGAATTTGCTGTTTACAGCCCTTTTTGACGCTAATGGTTTTACTGCATTTCTGCTGGGGCGGGGGGATCATTCCCCAACCCGTTCACTTGCACACTCTAGAGTACCTAAACCAAGGGATCACTTAAAGAGTGGTAGAGACAAAGGAACGAAGTCCATCCAACTTCCTGGAATTGCTCATACATAACAAATATTAATAAATAAAACTCCCTACTATAAGCTAACACCAAAAGCCTTCCCAATCTTGGGCATGAGGAATTACCTTGTTTTTTGGTGTTTGTTTCCCGTCTACATGAACTCTAATTATCTCAGGAATTTTTTCAGTCAGTGGATCGAATAATGGTTGCTAAAAACTTTGAAGTGACACTTTGAATCACGGAGTGAATCTAGATATTTAAAAACCTATTTTGTTCTGGTCAGATTGTCACTTTATAGGCTCTGTATTATTGGAGGGTGGGCAGGGAGGTTCCTTTTTTCCAAGACAGGGCTCACTCTGAATTTTCTTTACATGTCTGCTCATCTAACAGGAGGTGGGCTCAAGAGCCAGGTGACCACGAACTGTCCTCCCTTCCTTTCCCCTTCTGCACACGTTTACCAAGCGCCTCCTCCTTTGTACCAGGCCTTTGCTAGACCCCCAGCCAGCCACAGATCCATACTGACTGCGCCTCTGTGATCTGTATTTGAAGAAACTGAGTTTTAGACGGCGACCCTTCTTTCCAGGGGCGAGTTTCCTTTCTCCTCTTTCTGCTCCGCCCTGCCATTTCGACAGACTAAACAGCCAAGCTGGGCTTTGGGGTCGCTAATTTTCTGCTTTCAGGCGAACTAACACCGTTACAGATGCATCCCAGCTGCCGGCACAGCAATCCTTCTTGGCTCGTGTAAAATTTCCAACTCAAACCTTGAGTAACTTCACACACTTTGGCGACAAAAGCCTTCCAGAAAAGCAATCGCAGCAGGGTCTTTGGAACTTTGGTGGGTAGAAGGAGAGAAGGGAGGGCTGCCATTTATGTAAGAATAAATCTATTAATCCGCTTTTGCCAATGCTCTTCTACCCTTAACCCACTTGCAGATCTCTTGGGGTGGGGAGGGGAGGGAACGGTGCTGTTTATGGACAGGAAAAAACATTACTTAAGGTCTAGGTACATAGACTTAAGTAGTCTGGAGGTTTGGACCAGGGCTTGTGGCCCGATTAAAATAGGAGGGAGTGTTCTCATCACCATCTTCAGTCATCCAGCCCAGTAAGTGGTGTGGCCAGGGGCGGGGGGGGCTTCCTTCTATTACTTATTCCTAAAATTATTTTCCTCAAGCAACCCTGGCTGGCTGATCCCAAGTCTGCAAGGATCAGAGAAGTTCTAACTTTTTCAGGATGAGATGTGCTCTCTAAAGTGAAGGTTCGGAAAAACAGGGGTGGTAGAATGTCAGTCATTAAGGTTAGCTACTAGATGCAAGGCTCTGCCCCCCTTCCCACCTTCATTCATCCCTAAGACAAAGACACCACCACACACACACCCCCACCCCCTTGAAAATCAAGCTCCCTTTCACACCAATGGGCTGCTTAATTGTCTGGCCAGTGGGAAATCCATCTGCACCTTATTTAGGACTATTAACAAGTGGATGCCTTTGAAATGAATAGGGTACTAAGGGCTACACTAGATAAAAGAGTCAAGTTCCTAAAGGACCCAGGTGGAATGGAAGACTCCATCCACACCGGTGGAAATTGGAATGCATACACATTGCTACCTCTGAAATACAATAGTGGGGAGATAATGTCACCCAGGAATTCTCAGCCAAAGTCACACAGGTTCTGGTCAGTACCAATACCAATACCCCAACTTTCTCCGACTATGCAGTACACACGAGTCGCGCAGATTTATGATTTGGGCACAAATCAACTAGCCCCTCAAAGTTTAAGGGGAAGATATGTTATACTCGCTTTTCAGCTGATTTCTTTACACCAGGCACCTCATGAGCTCTGTACCCGATCCCTCAGTGCAGGATATTTGTAGTAAACAATTAGTAAGAGTTTTCTCTTTGCCAAGCACTGTTCTCAACCCCTTCCTTGTGTTCATTCATTTACTGCTCTCGACGACTCTGTGGGAACTATTTATTAGATCCATTTTTAAAAGACGGTAACCAAAGCTCAAGGGGTAGGTAATTCGCCCCAGGTCACACAGGAATGGAACTGGGCATCCTGTTCCTTAGAGCTTGTGCTCCTAGAGGTGAATTTTGTTTTCTTTTTGGTCAATTCGGGCTCAGCGCGCGTGCTTAGCGCTGCGGAGCCGACACTCGCCAAAGCTGGGTGCCCGACGCCTTTCCCTCCGCCCAGGGCCTGGAAGACGCTGTCACTCAGGAGGCTCTGTCAGTAACGGTAGTTCTCAGAGGTTAGGGCTGTCTTTGGTAAGGTGATCTCAAAACAAATTTACCAGAGGGCCGCGGGCGAGTGGAACGAAAGAAGCCGCGAAAACACAAGCGCCCGGCGGCTTAATGGGACTTGCTGGGGGGGAAACAAGGTCCGGGGTTGAGGACCCTTGGGACTCAAGCGCTGAAAATAGGATCGCAAAACACCAAAGTAAAAAACGAGACAAAAGTTTTAAACCGCTGTCAGTGGTGAGAAGGGGGAGAGAGAGAGAATAAAAGGGGGGGGGGAGAACAAAACCAAACAAATACACAAAAAACGGGAGACCGTATACAAAGAGAAAAGGAAGCAGTGCCTCAAAGATGGCTGGGGTCCTCCAGTTCCGGAGAGATTCTGCTGCTCTTTTCCGAGGGGAAACTGTGTAAGAGAAGAGGAGAAACTGGGTGAGCGATACAGACAAAAATAATTTTTTGGGGGTGGGGAAATGAACAAAGCAGTATGAAAAAAGTTGAAAATCATAAAAAAAAAAAAAGAGGGAGAGAGAGATCTGATTATTTGGGTGCTCTTACTCAAAATCAGACTCGACTGACTTTTGTTCCTCATAGAAAAGAATAAAAATACAATCAGTGTTCCACTCTTTCTTTAGAGAAGTGGATTTCTCACGTGGAGAGGAAACTCCCACATATTTAATATGCAACCACGTTGTTAGAAATAACATTCCAACACTAACTACTAGGAAAGCCTTACAGTAAACAGATGAAGGGAAGACAATTAAGCCAAGCATTATAAATGAATGCCACCCAAGGTTCTCGTGAAGTATATAGATAATTAAAAAAATTTTTTTTCACTTAACATTCTGAAGAAAAATAAATGCATGTCTGATTTTCTTACAATTTAGACTCAGCAGGTTTTAGCTGCATAGACCTTTAAGTAATCACCAACCTTTTTTTTTTTTTGAGAATCTATTTTAGTTTAAGCATTATGGCAACAATCCTAGTGTTGATGGACAGAGCCCACCAGCAAAATGATGTTCAGAGCTTCCTTTTCTAGTAAATTTTGCCTACCCTAGGAATTCTGCATTATTCCAAATTTTCTATGCTTCTCTCAGTGGGAGAGACCAAATATACATAGAAAGATGAGTCCATTTCAATCACTTCTGCCTCTCTCTGAGACCCTTATCAACTCCTGGAAAAGGGAGCTGTTCTAGGGATTTTGGCTTATCATATATGAGTTCACAATGTGCTAAACAATTTCAAACTGCTATTAGCTCTGGGAACCAGGCACACCTAAGTAAACACATTAGTACCTGTCAAAGCTGCTGGAAGAATTTGCGGAGAAGACAGCTGAGGAAGACATTGGCCTCTGCATGCGTTCGAAGGCTCCCAGGGGAGATCAAAGGCCTATGGAGGGACTTTGAGCAGCCTTGAGAGTAAAGAAAGGAGCCAATTCTCGCAGCATTATCTTTGTTTCAGCACATGGCATAGCCATTCTGAACTGAGAAGCCAAGCTGACTCTGAACTCGGCTTGCAAAAAATTTCTGTTTCAGAATGAAACCTCTAGGAATGAAGGTCATCTTTTGTAACCCTGCTTTTGAGAGTAAGGGAGTCACTGGAGGGGTCTGTTGGAGAAATGTCTTGATGGCTTGGCTCTTTGAGGAAGTACCATGTTATTGCTAATTTACTAATGCATTAGATTAGGAAATGAGATATTCAAAGTTTAAACTTAAATATTTTTAAAACTTTTTTTCTAGGTAAGGTGCTCTGGGAGGAGAATTTTAAGATAAATAAATGATATAAAACATTGCTTACTAAGAGAAAAGCACCAACGGCTATATTCTAACTTTGTGTCAAAAATGTCTTAGTAAGGATAGAGTTCAGTTTAGCAGCCCAAGACTTCTCTGGCAGTCTCAACAGTAGTTGAGAACACAATTTCAGCACCATGCTCCCATCCCCCATACATATATATATGCCCATTAGACATAAGTGAATTTCCATTATGTTCAGGGTCAGAATTCGATGATTCAGGTGTGATGATTAAAGTTAGTTTGAAAAAGCTGGCATTTGACATTTCATAAATTATTTGTATAGTAATATAAAAAAGGAAAATTACTTATTTTTTAAATATTTGATAACTTTATGCCCACCTCTGGAAAGAGGCTCAGTTTAAATCCCAAATTGCTTATCTTTACCAAGTTATTATATCTTGATTTTCTGCTTCCATGGCCCTGTTTGTTTTGGCTTTGGCCTTAGTAAAGATTATCATCATTAATATCAAATAAAAACATTTTAATTGCAAACACACCAAGGCTTTCACTGGAGAGTCTAATATGTCACCTATAGCAGTGGAGGTCACATGAAGTCTTTGGGAAATATTTGCTCTATTTAACAAAGAGACCTCTATAGGCAAACTTATTCCAAACAATTTCTCAAGTTACCTAGCTAGGAGAGAGAGAGAAGATTTGGTCACAAAGACTGAATAAAATCCATCAAGCAAATAAAGCCCATGAATTGATAAAAAGCATTCTGCTGCTAAATAGTTTACAACACAGATCTCATTATAAATATATGTGCAATCATAAAGTAAGTGAATTCACCTGGTTAACTATGAGATTTGATTTCAGTTGTGGCATGAGTCTGCGACACACACACACACACACACATATATATATACACCTATATTTTACTATATATATTATATATATAATATGTAATGTGTATACATATAGAATATATATGTATAGACAAACATTTTGGGGAAAATACTGATTCTCAAGAAAAAAATCACATACATAATAAGCATGATGAATGGATATACACACCACCCAGACATATTCATGTTCATATACATGTTCTGATTGGATAATTTGAAATGCTCTACAGTTTATCTTTAATTAAATTACTGCCCAAATTTGGAGTTCGCTAGCTACTCTTGAGAAAGAACATTTGGAAAATAATTGCTAAAGAGAGCCAAACTGTTCTAGACCATAAATGTTCTTTCTTATTTGCCAAGGCTTCTCTTTCAGGGTACAGGTGAGTGAGCCAACAGGCTTGAAGCCACTGGTATTTACTGGCTCCAAGCCCTGGCTCTATGCTTTCAAATGCAAGAAACTCTTCGTTCCAAAGAAACCTTTTCTCAAAAGAAGTAACAAGTTTCCCTCAACACAAGTAGTTGTAGGATTCTGAGTGAATATGTAAAATGCTAAGAATGAGTCATTCATATTGCTACTGATTTCATTGTTATTAATACTTTTCCCAAATAGCGCCCGCAAGGCAGGCAGCAAACAGTATTTGAAGGAACTGTGGCTTTTGGTGGAAGAGAAGCATTTGATGGTCAATATAGATTTACTAAGGAAAAATAAAGAGAGCCCACATTGAGTTTGTTCGGTGCTCTGCTTTGGCTAAAGCTTTTCTGTGTTACATCTCACTGAAATCTTCACACTCCCGAGTTAAGCACCATTATTGTCCTCACCATTATTTTATAAATGAGGAAACGGGAAGAAGAGAGGAGCTGGGATAGCCCAAGGCTCCACAGGAGCAACCCGGATTCAATCTAAGTAGGCAGTGCCCACAGCAACTCAGCAGTTTGCAGCCACTAACACTCCCGCCTGCTTTTCTCAAACCTCTGGGAGAGATTATATGTCAGTGTCAGTTTTCTCTATGAAGCTTTCTAAACTTTATAAGCATTCTAGGAGAAACGAGCATTATCCAGGTCCTCAGAAGACAGAGTAACTATTACCCCCAGAAAGAGGCCCTTAGAGATAGAAAAGGGGCACGATACTGCTCCGTGCCTGCAGGGGGCGCTGTCTGTGGTGGTATCCGGGACTTCTGTGGTGTGCAAAAGGAACGTCCAGACTGGAGTGTTAGGAAGCAAGGTTGGGCTGGGAAATACTGAATTCGGTTTGATTTTCACATTTGTAAACTGAGGACCAGCTGTGGGGGAAAGGAAGGAAGAAGTCAAGGGTGGGGAGGGGTGTTGGAGTGAAGGTGCCATTTACGGAATGCAAGCGAGAAGTAGCGATTCCAAAGAAACGGCTGGCCCTCTCCTCCGCTTCACTTCACACTGTGATTCTTGGTGGTCGTTTCTTCCTGAAGTTACAGGATAAACAAACCTGGCACACGTTGTAAAATCCTGGCCGTGAGGAGCTCCTGGGGCTTCAAGCCTCTCTGGGGTCTTTGCTATTTGGTCCAGCTAAGAGGTTTCATGTGTGTTGTTGTTGTCTTTTGCCCTCAGCCATTTAACCCTTCCCTCTCTTGAAGCCTTACCCCACCTCAAGAAACAGATTGTTCCCTTCTTTTATCTTTCTATTTGCAAAACAAACCCCAGCCACACGAGGCCTGGATGGTATTCCAGTCTTCTAACCAGTCTAGTTCAAGAAAACTAGGGAGGGGCCAGCGACCTGGCTGGGAGGCCAGTGCAGCCCCTGGGTCCTCCAGAGGAAGGCTTTCTCGTGAAGGGCCCGGGCCTGGAAAGTCAGAGGCAAAGTAATTGGGGTAAATTAGCTGAAGAGCTTTTTAGGCAAATCCAAGTTTTTGTGTGGCTATCTCTTGCAACAATGAGATTTTACTGGGTTGAAAATTCAGTTCTTAACTCTGGGTAAGTAAATCTCACCCAGAGCTCCAGGTATAGGACAGTTGAAACATAAAAAAGATGGTGATAAAGGGGAAGAGGGAAGATTCCTCCTGGATATTCTTCACTTTTAACCACAAGTGTGAGGTCTGTATGAGATAGAAAAGTGAACAGTTTAATTCAGACACAGGAAAACAACCCAATTTCTTCCCTTTCAGTCAGCCTTTAAGAACACACCCAAACAAATGGGCTTGTGTGGCGTCTAAGTTAAAATATGACTTCTCTTTATTTATGTGCACCTGCTCCCAAACATATTTTTTTCAGTTGAATCAAATTGGGACCAACTTTGTTCATAAAGAAACTTATTTTTTTAATATTACAATATCAGGATCCTCGCACATTTTATATGCAATCCATCACTCCACATTTAAAATATATTTCTTGGGTTTACATAAAAAATGAAAGTACTAAGGATATTTACAAAAATACATTCAATACCACTAACATTTCGATGCAACGTTCCCACTTCGCTTCGGACAGGAATGAACTTCTCTTGAACATGGCACAAAAGGATCACCGGAATAAAAGTAAGAGGTTACACAGCTAGCCACACAAACACAAAGTCAGGCTGCTAGAGCTAAGCCACTCGCGGTTCCAACAGCAAAAGCCCAAAGCCGAAAGGCTTTTTCATCTGAGCGTGCACAACAGTTTCTGAGACGTTTCCTTGTGAACCGGTCTCCTTCCCTCTCATAAACTCCTGGGCCTGGGTTCCTAAATATTAATGTAATGTGACCCAAGCTACAGGATTAGGAGAAGGAGGGAGGGAGGGGTCCTCCAGCGGCGCGGAGAACATCCCAAGCTCGGGCTGCGAGTTACTTCTCCACCACCTCTTCCCCGCAGGGCAGTTTGCGTTCCTCGGAGGAAATACTGTCCACGATGGAAGAAAGGCATCGAAGGCTACTCGAGGCTGACGAATCGATGCTCGCCCCTCCTGAGCGCAGAAAAAGAAAAACACACAAGTATAGCACCCCCGACGAAGGAAGAACAAGGCAGGCCGGGCCCCGCGCCAGGCCGCTGAGGCAGCGCGGGAGGACCCCGGTCCCCGCGCGCTCGCCCCCGCCGCCGCTCCGAGCCCTTTCTACCCTTTCACCCCAGGCCCTTTCCCGGGATATTCTCCAGCACAGCCCGGTGCCCTTTCTTTTACTTTACCTTCCTTGGCAGTTATCACGAGCCCCCTGGAATGATCCGAAACGCTTGGCCACTGGGAGCTGCAGGTGCTCAGGAAATCCGCACCCTCAAGCTGGAGAAAAACCGAGGCCGCAGAAGATTAGGAAAGAAACATCGGTTCCGGGCAGGGAGTGGGGAGGCTCTGTGGAGGTGTCTCCCCTACTTCCTCAGGCCGGGGACGAATTTCCTGCCTACTGCAGGCACCCCAAGTTCACGGGTCACCGGGGGTTCACTGGAGAAGGGGCGGGAGGGGCGGGCGAGGAAGGGGAAGGGGAAGGGAGACGGAGCAGCTGGAGGTTAAGGCCCCAAGGAAAGCGTCTAATCAGCCGGAGCATTCCCCTGCCCCTGCAGCATCTGGGCTTACATTCTCTTGCTTGGGTCTGTAGCTAAAGGGGTCCACCCCTAGCTCCTGCATTTTTTCCTGCTGATCCAGCTGATGGAGCAGGTCCTGCAGCCGCTCAATGTAGCTGATGGCGCTCCGCAGAATCTCCACCTTGGGCAGCCTCTGGTTGGGGTTGGCCACAGTCCGCCGCTTCAGTGCCTCGAAGGCCTCGTTGATTTTCTTTAGGCGCCTCCGCTCGCGCAGAGTGGCAGCTTTCCGCCGGTCAGTGGGGGCAGATTTTCTCTTGCAGGTCTTGCAAGCCCAGATCAGACATTGTCCTGGGCAGTGGGGGGGCTGCAGGCCTGGGGGCGCCAGGACGTGCTCCTCTCCGCTGCTGTCGCTGCCAGCTTCCGGGGGCATTTGGTCCTGGCAGGGGGACAAGGTACCATCACTCCCTGGGTACAAAGGAGAGCCCTCTGCCACTTCTAATGGCTGCAGAGTAACATTTTCCCCATCCAAGTAGAAGAAATAGGAGCCAGTTTCAAAAAGGTCCATCATCATGTTCTCCTCCTAGGCCTCTGACTTGGTCTGAACTGGGTGATGGGCTCAAAAACCCAGAGGAACCACCCAGATGGCATTTAATTAGTGCGGTGACATAAGTCGCCCCAGCTTTATATATAGTAGCTCCTGAAACTCAATCCAACTTTTAGCTGTCATGGAGCATCAGTCTCCCAATGTGATCACAGACAGTGCTCTCCAGAATAGCTAGTTTGAAAGAAAACTGAGAAGTATCACCTCCAGGACAATGGGACAATCTGTATGCAGAACAGGTTAAAACAAATAACTCCGAGAGAATCCTACAATATAAATAAAACACCGAATGCTTCCATTTATGACAGTTTAGATGCTAACCTGTTTACCGGACAACGTCAAAACAACTGGGGATTTACACTGCTCCATTCCCCTCCCCCAGGCTCATCTGAATTCTAAGTATAGACCCATGATGAAAGATTTCAGAGGCAATAGCCATTGCTCCAAAATAGCCTGGTTAATATTTGCAGAGTGGTTCAGCTCTTTTCTCTGTCCCGCCTGTCAAAAAGATGCTATTCCTGTGATTAAAACCATTACAGTCCTTCAAAGGTTATACATGACTTTCAGGCTTCAGCCTCAGTAGCAGCAGGTAAATCTCTTTCCTCTCTTTTACTAAGGCTGTAAGATGATTTGGGAGCTGGAGGGGTGGCTGGAGGGCGCTCAGATTCCTTCTCTGGCTATCTTTTTTGGGGGGGTGGCAATCAAGATCTGAATTCTGTACCCCTCCATGGCGGAGCAGTCATACCAATGAGGTAAGGGGTGGGACAGAGGATGGGGTTGCAATACATGGAATCACTTCTCTTTTAAAAATAGTTTTAGTGGAAACAAGACTCACACCGTAGCTACTTGATATTTCAAAATTCTCTGCACCCCCCTCCCAAGGTGCCTCCGTTTTGTCTCCTACTCTGCACACTGTGCTCATGGCTTGTTTGTTTGCATTCTTGATATACATTGACTCAAAAAAAAAAAAAAACTTGTTTCATAGGATTCAGGTGAGAAAGGAGGCAACCAAGGCAAAAGGAAGGAATACAAATTTTAATCGCCGCCCGCCATGGTCCAACACACACAGCATGGTGGTCAGGAATGCAGTACAATATAGGGATGAAGGACAGCATTTCTAGATTCAAAAGAACTCCCTTCAAGTCCTAGCTAAGTTAATTTCTATTTATGTGCACATAGACAAGTACTAGCTCTGGATTGTTCCAAGATACAAGCAGTTGTCTTATAGAATTTTATCGAGGGTTGACTCAAATGGTGTCATGCATGTGAATCACATAGCCTTATATAAGCTGCTTGATGAACATTAGTTAGCACTTAAAGCACAAGGCTATGGATAGGGCTAAGACCATTTCGTATGAGGGAAATAAAGCATAGCTGTTGGAGAGGGGTTTTTCCCACCCTCTTTTATTATTGCGTTCTTTTCTTTTTCCTTTCTCTTTTCCCTTTCCTTTCCTTTTCCCTCCCAAGCTCTGGAAGGACACCCTTCACTTATAAATGGCCTTTGTGATGACAGTCAACCTTGGTTTTCGCCTCTATAGTCAGTTCCTGAAAAAGTAGACATAAGGTCTTCCTATTCTACCCCCAAGTAGGGATAATTATAGGCTGTGTTCACTATGATTTCATTTTTTAGATGAATACAGTGAGGACAGTATAAGGGATCAATGGTCAATATAGGAACTAGCTACATTTTTGAGTCAAGTCACTCATTCCAGAAGATAATTCTTCATAGCCTTTTCTTACTGAGACAAGATTTCAGGTGTTATGTTCTGACATTTTGGGCTGTTTTTATGTTTTTGTTATTGTGCAGCTGAATAATTTCCTCTCAAGTTTGAGAACCATTTTTATGTTTTTGGAAAAGTAGGAAACACAGGGAAGAATAATACGAAGCCATTACCTCTTTTGTGACATTTTCTCCTATTTTTGTCAGGGCTGGTTGCTAATATCAGCAGTTAAGACAGCAGATTGGAGGCCCCAACAACTCAGGGTATACTCTAACATCCATTATGGAAAATTATCCTTTGCTCTTAACCACACTGCATGATGCATCTTATAATGTGTAGGCAATTTGAAAAGTCATTTTTAACCAGTAAAAGTATATCACATTATTGCTAAGGTAATTAAGATAACAATAACTGAAATTTTTTTATTCAGGATTTTGGGGGTACCTACTAAGTGCCTTATCCTTGGGGATAAGGATAAAACAGTAAAAAATGATCCCTTTTCTCATGGAGTTTGAATCTAGAAGGGTGAGTGAAAACGATGAAGAGATTAAAAATGTGAGAAATAGCCCTCAATTTGGGGTGTGGAAGGCTTAGGTTACAGCCATTTTAGCTTGTGAAGCCTCCATCAACTCTAATATCTCAAATTCTCACTTTTTTTTATCCTTATGATAGAGTGATTAAAGATGTCATACACTCAAAGGTAGTGATGAAGATTAAGTTTTTAAAATCACTTCAGAAATGTTGCATATTCTATAAAAGTACTTTCACTGATGGAATTAGGTGTAGGCAGAAAATGAGATAAGAAAAATAGCACTTCTAGGGAATTTTGTTGCTTGGAAAATAGAAGGAACATTAAGGTGGTACCATTCTTAGACTCATTATCAATTTTAAGAGAGATAGACGCTAGAGAGTCTATGCATCATGAACCTGCTAAAGATTGTGAAAATGAGCACGTTCCTTTTTATTTTTCCCTCACTCAAGTGTTGTCACTGGAGAAACAGCGAGTTAAAAGTGTAGAAAGAAAAGATTCTAGAAAGTAGAAAAAGCTTTGAGGTGCTGATCAATATTAACCTCCCAAACAGGGGTGGCATTTCTTTGTGAATTCAAACTTTACTACAGAATTGTTGTTCCTTATTAAATTATAAAATCCCTTTCCCAACATTCTCTAGAACTCGGGCCAATAAAATTTAGTGTTGTTGTTCACCTTGGTTGAAGTATGCTTTCCCTTCTTTTGTTATTGTTTTGGGGGCTGGGGGTGCAGGTGGGAGGAGAGGAAAAGGAAATGCCAGCTTGGGAAATAACCACCCATTACTACATTAGATAATGGGAAAATACGCAGTGATTCCAAACAACTAACTGGTGAACTCTTGGAACTCAGACTGTTTACAGAATATGAGAGGCCTGTAATTGCATTATTTCTCAGCAGAACTTGGGAGACACAGACCTTGACAAGTGGTCCAAACAGGTTTGTGTAAACCGAAATCCTCCAAACTTTAAATAGTGCAAATGCATTTTTAAAAATTATGGACGATTTATTAGCAATGAGAGAATAATAATATTAAGGATCAATTTTTCACTTCAGGGGCCTAGAGTTCATTCATAACAAAATCTGAAACTAGGTTAGAGATAAAATTGAGAGTTTTCAAACAGTTTACCGCCTTGTTATTCTTACTTCATGCTTAGTTATTTGCAAATGCATTTTCTTCCCATCATCTCCACAAAAGCCTGACCGTATCCAGTTCTTCTCTGTGAAAAGGAGTAGGAGGGAAAGGATTATCGCTCCTCAGTCAATGGTGGATTGCAGCTATGAGCCTTTGGGAAGGTGATGTAAGCAGTAGAAAAACAACTTTGGCGTGAGACAGAATCCAAGTTCTAGCCGTTCTTTTTAAATCTTTTTTTTTTAAAGATTTTATTTATTTATTTATTTGAGAGAGAGAGCACGAGCTGAGGACAGGACGGGTAGCCGCAGAGGGTGAGGGAGAAGCAGACTCCCCCTGAGCAGGGCTCCATCTCAGGACCCTGGTATCAGAACCTGAGCCGAAGGCGGGTGACTTCTGACTGAGCCACCCAGGCGCCCCTCTAACCATTCTTAATTATATATTCTGAGCTTCATTTTTATAAGAGATCAACTGGCATATGTAACACATCCATCACAGGCATGTCCTTCGCCTAAAATGAAATAATTAATTGTTGAGTCCATGATAAGGAATACGCACTCAACAAATGTTATTTTCCCCCCTTCCCCTACTCAGTTCATAAGGCCTCTGATTGAAATAGCTGGAGTGAATTAATGGAAATACCTAGATTTTGTGAGACAGATATTTAAGAGGAATTTAAGGACTGATTGATGTTAATGGTATAGTGGAAGTGAAAATATTGAACCGAGTGACTCCAGTAACAGTGTTTCATGTATTTATGCCCTCAACAAATCTCCAGTTACCTGGGGGACAGATGCTAATTTAAAAAATCACACAAATGAGTAACGGAACTAGGAACTTTGGAGGAAAGAGTGTGGTTCGAAGCTAGCATTCAATGACCAGTCTATCATGAACTGGAAGCTTGAGAAAGGATGGTTTGGGGATGGAAGTCCCTGAATGTGGGGTTGATATTTCCAGGGAGCATGCTGAAGATTTTTAGCAAACCTGTGGGTTGGGATGGTGGTCACAGAAGGAGGAAGTTCAAGGAAGAAATGGTCACCGGTGACAGTTTGTCAGAAACTGGTGAAGAGATTTGTGTGGGTCGTATCTGAGGAATTTGGCTATATTGTTGCATAGCTGGATTCAAAGAAAGCCGTTTCAGTTATAGCTGAGGAAGGAGGGCTGAGAGCCAGACAGAAGCAGCCGTGAAAAGAGAAAGAAGAGAGAAAAAATGACAGAAGAAAAGGGGGGAGGGGGCGGGAAAGGAGAGACGCAGGATGAACAGAACCTGGTCCAGCCTGCCTGTGGAAGAAGAGTCAACTAGCAAGGCCCCTGAGCGGCCTAGAGAATAGAGCCAAGAGAATAGAGCGTGAAGGAAAGGTCCGCTGACCAAAAGGGAAAATTCAGAAGAGGCAGATTATTGCTTTAAACTTGTGGCGGCCCGATGAGTAACATGAACCCCAGCACCTGTAATTTACCTAATCTGCAGACAGTTTGTGCCCAGAGATTCCCCAACACTGTGGTAAAAATAGTTTTGCACTTAGACTGACAGAACATTCGAGTCACTTGAGAGAACGCGGGGGAGGGGCAGAAGGGTTCCTCTGCACCACGCAGAGGAACAGGGAAGATTTTTTTTAAAGGCAGGTCCTGCGCAGTCTCCAGAGGGGGCGGCAGTGAGAGGCGATGCGGGGAAATGGCTCCTAGGGAGCTGGCTGCCCTTTTAAAACAGCTAAGGCACGGGTGTAAGCCAGGCCAAAGAGGGACCAGACAGGCCGCTCTTCAGATCTTTTAACAAATATATTGTGTGCTCTCTGCTTTCAGCCGGCCCTGATTCCCTTCCATTTGGGACTAGAACACAACTTTCACAAAACTTGTGTTCACTTCATGCACTGACTGCAAAAGTTACTGTTAAAAGCCTACTGCTCATTTCTTATTTTCTAGGCCATAATTTCCAGGGAAAGAGACAATGAATGTTCCTCTACCTGCGAAACACTCATTTCTTGGTGTTTACAAAAATGAAGTTTTCTTCATAAGTTGGTACCCGCCATTATTTTTCATTCAGATTTATGAATTTGGGAGCAAGATTCAGGAACCATTAGAATCTTTCCAGGTTAAGTAATGCTTCCTGGTGGGTCACCAGCTGGGTCACCGACTCGTGTAGGTTTGCTTAGGATGGGAACCCAGGGGCCCTGAATTTCAGCACTAAAACTGGAAAATCCCATGCAAATCAGAACGAGTTGGTCACCATACATCCCAGAAAAAGACAATAGATGCCTACAAATATCTATCCATAAATGAGGCAACAAACAGAGTGAAGGATATATAAAGTAGACTTTTTCTTCTTTAGGAAATTTACAGTGATTAGAAATATGGGGTTTTCCTTTAGATTCAAGTTCTAGGCCCCAGCTCTGCCACTTGCTAATATTCGACCTTGGGCAAATTATATAACTTTTCTATGTCTCAACTAACTAGTCCGTAAGTGGAAATAATATCACCTTATTTAAGGTTGTGTTAAAGATTAAAACAATGTCAATGAAACACTTAATATACAGTGTCTGGCACATAGTAAAACTCAATACAAATCAGTATTATATTATTTAACTTTTGATTGAAGAAAAGAAAAAAAATCATCCAACTACGTATCACCTTCATAAATCACACTCTGCTTTCTTTGTTTTCAATACATCCAAAAATTTCATAAAGTGTAATATTGCATAATGTAAAGGTATTACATTATTTTAAAAATATAAATCTAATACAATATTACGTATGTTACCTTTTGTACTTAAAATATTACATGACCTTTTTCATGACACTACATACAACTAACTACTGTTTAAAATGTCTAAGAGACATGGAGTAATTTTTCAGTGTTGTTTACATCTTTTAAAAACTAAATGAATTGTGCTATTTAGATGATCCAAGTTCTAGTAGGGTCTGGTGTTACTAGCTTTGCTAAGCTAAACAGATGTCTCTAGTGTAGAATAGTTAGCCAAGTATTTTGTTACTGTCCTCCAACTGGCTGGTTATGACATATTGTCCAAAATAGTTGGTGCTTTAATGCCGATGTCAGAGCCTCCTGTGACAAATAGTCACCACTGTACAAACACATTTATTCCAGAAAGTTTTTCTACCGGTTTAGAAAAAAAAAGTTGTTTAATCAGCCATACACACACATTTCATACTTTTTGAGAAGCTCAGACATTTTTGCCTCCCGATAATACATGTTAGTCTTTAAGATAGTGATAAAAGCACACCAAAAGTTAGAATATGTTTAAATTGTATATTATCGGGAACTTTTACAGCACAGAAAAAGACATGGTCGATGTGTCACTAGTCACATATAAAAGTATGTTAAATTTTATCTTCCTTGATTTCATGATCTAGGCTAGATGTTGTGATTGGAAAAGACTTTGCTATGGAATTTTACAGTAAAAGTATACGTGTTTTATTAAACCATGTAAATTAATTTTTCCTTTTCTTGTATTTAAGTATAAACTGCCATGAGATTTATACTCTTTGACAATATAATGATCAAGAAGTTGTACTTTGAGAGTGTAGACCCTACTCTAAAAGTAGAGTGTAGTTTTACATTTTATTTTGTAAAGTCATGGCCATTATTCAACTCCGGGGAAAAAAAGTGGCAGGCCCCGTGTTGAACTGCTTTAAATGAATGATCTCATTACGTCTTCTCAATGTTTTACTAAGCCTGTTATATAATTACTTCATTTTAAAGAGGGAGAACGCAAAGAGAAATTCATCTACTTGCTCAAGATCACATACTTATAAACCAATCCTGGTTCTTAAATCAGTGATTGATACACTCAAAAAGAAGTTCTTATTCTGAGCCTCCTTACAGTGACCAATAGAAGAATAGTCCTCAGTGGAAAAAAAAAAAATCTAGGGGCAAACTAACTTAGAGGACCTTTGAGTGTTTATTTGGCAGCCTGCAGGGTAACTTCCTTATTTTCTAGTAGAGTGACCAAAAGAGGCAGTGTTGATAGCTGATGGCTGAGATTCAGATCTGTGTTCTGTCACATTGGGAAATAATGATGCAATTGTATTTTCCATGTACACAGCCATTTACAGGCAGCCTGTCACTGAGGTCATATACCTGATGCTTGAGTTAAAATCCTCAAAACCCAATGTCTCTTTCATTATTCAAAAACATACAGTAAGAAGCACAGGGAAAAAGATGGAGTAGTTTTGCACACTCAGGATGGGGTAAAAGTAGGGTGGAAAGACCATAATATTCAAGTCCTGAATTACACTGTGCTATGTCCTGCCTTTCTCCTCCTTCGGTCTGCCCACTTACGGTAATGACAAAGACTATAATTGAGGGAGAGCAAGAGATTGCAACAAATGGAAGGTGCCTGGAACTAACACATGGATCCTGTTTGTCCCTAGTCAGAAGCTATAGCTCACATATAATCTGCTGAGCAACCATGGCTTTCATCTGTGTGGGCCAAACTGGATTCCCCGAATAAATGCTCAACGTAAGACCTCCTGAATGCTTGATGTCTCAGGCATATTTGGCTATTGATGCTTAACTGGCCCACCATCCCTTCCTATGTTGACAAGCACAGGCTACCCCTACTTGATCCATGTCTAATTTGTTTTCCAAGCCATTTGCTTTTATATTTAACTTCATCTATTCTTCTTCTTTCGCCTCTTATACTCTATGGTAAGATTGAATATTCTGAAACAATAGCAAATGTCTATTATATCTGCCTTCACAATAACTATGTATGTGCTTTCAACTAGAATTGCTATTGCTTCATGATTTTTCATTGTTTACCTAACTAACAAAAGTTTGATAGTATCATCTCATTTCTATTTGCCTCTGTCCATTCCTTGCTCTTTGCTTCTTTTTGGAAGTTGCTATTTTATCTATGTACAGTCCCACACCAAATTCTATATTCACATGTGGTTTGTGGACCTGCTGCAGAGAATCTATCACTTACTAAAATAAGTTACAAACATTGATATGATTAACTATTTAGCAATACATCCAAGTTTATTTTACCACTTCTGTTTCATATTTATTATATATTTTAAATAAAGGATAAATATATCCTTTCAAATTTTTTTTAATTAACACTTTTAGATTTACAGAAATATTAAACAAAAACTTCAGAGTTCCCATAAACTCCCACACTAAATGTTTTTTAAATTTCCCTTTATTCTCATTCTCTTTTTCTACCTCTTCCTTAATAAGCCTTTATTCTGTGCAAAATTTTATATTAAACTTAGAAAGATCTATATATTTGCCTTCACAGTGCTTGTTTTGGTACATTTGGTTTATTATGTGAATTACACTGAAGTTTAAGAGATTATTTCACATAAGCCATTTATAAAGAAAGCCTTTATTAAGAAGTCTTCTTAACATAATGTCCTCCTAAAATAGAGAGGGAACATACTTCAAATTTTCTATTTATTAATTATGCTTTAGTCAGATTTAGTAATCAGGAAAAAATGTTTTTTATTACTATTCATTTATTGACAGAACAGAGAAAATTAAGTTTTGAGTGGGGTTGCTCCAGATAAAAGCTAAAACTTAAAATATATTAGTTCCAAATATTTTAAAAATCACTTAGAAATAACAGTTTGGGCTTGAAAGAGTCTTTTCTTTTCTCTCTAAAATAATGGACACATTTGGTCCAAGAATTACATCGCTGAGGGTAGAATTTCTTTCTAAATTTGTTTCCAAGAAAACAGATGATCATATGCTGCCAGAGATCAAAAAAATAAGACGCCCACATAGCCCCGTAATACATTCTTTTCTACTCAATGCAGACTAATGCGGACTGTGACAAGCATGACTCCTGTGATGGATATTTGGTAAAGTTTGATGTTCTTTTCATACAAACAAGGGCTCTATTAACATGGTTTCCTCAACTCCACTTCTCACTTCCAAATCCTCTAGGAATTGACACCAACTGGCCATTTTGACACTCGTTCATTAATTTCCTTTCAATAGAACCATTCTCTTCTCTCAGCTGTTGCGGCAACTTAAGGTTTTACCAACTCTTCTGATACGGTTTTTTGTTGAACATTCTGTCTGTATCCAGAAGACAGTATAACCCCAGCGCCCTCCAGTATGTCACCGAGTCATTCATGCAGTTTGCCACTTGTTCCATTACCCACTCTCACAGAGCGAAACTTTAGCTTGACCTCTGACAATGAAAAGAGAAAAATCAATTTGTTCTCTCTACCAAGACTTACCGTCTGAGGTTCAGTAACTGGTGGCAGTAAATCTGTACCAATACTTCCTTTCCTAACTTGCCTCTTTCCACACACCTGACCAGAGTGGATCCAATAGATCCTGAGTTATAAACTGCTTACAGAAAATCTTTTCTCCCCCCACTCCAATTGCGAGGTGTGGATGTGCCCGCTATTGAGTGGGGTCACCTCATCGCTGTGACTGGAAACACGAACGGATCCTAGGGAACAGAGAATGATTGTTGTATCTCTTTGTGAAATAAGGTCAACCTGGCTAATTTTTGCTCACGATTGGGAAACTCCAGCTCTTTGAGGATTAAAGGGTATAATAATGAATAATAAAAGGCGTGGCTGGAGTTGAGTATAACATTTGTTTTGTAGTAAAATGAAGTTGGGGGGCGCCTGGGTGGCTCAGTCGGTTAAGCATCTGCCTTCGGCTCGGGTCATGATCCCACGATCCTGGGATCGAGTCCCACATCAGGCTCTTTGCTCAGCAGGGAGCCTGCTTCTCCCTCTCTCTCCCTCTGCTTGTGCTCTCTCTGTCAAATAAATAAATAAAATCTTTAAAAAATTTAAAAAATTAAAATGAAGTTGGACTGTGCACAATGGTATGTCTTTTCCATGTAACCACAAACTCTTTACTTGTGTGTCAGTTTTTGTTTGAGGTTAGTTAGAAACATCACATCACGAAGAAAGAATGCAAGAATCAAGGGTTACTTTGCTCTTTACCAATCTGTTGCGCTGTTCTCAGAAATGTTTGTATTTGAAGTTGCCAAAAGGTAGTGATTTTTTTTTTTTGTGGTTGCTATGCTTAAAACTAATAGAAGTGTAATAAGTGTATTTGATTGTTTTTATATTCTTTTGCCATTTTATTCAGATAGGTTTAGTCTTTCAGATTTTTGTATTATGTTATATAATGTGATAGCACTAAGAACATATGCTATTTTTTTAAAGAACTAAGTAATTTCAAGATATTAATTCTTTCATGTTCTATATATGATTCTAAGATAGCTAGACTTCTTATGTTTCCAACTTTATTTTTACTTCTTTGAGGGTTTGGTATTTTATATAGCTTTCTAAAACTCCCATAGCAGATTTTTTTTCTTTAATCTTATCCATTTCAATTCACCAAAAAGCTTATTTTTTTTCCGACTTTGAAGAAAATCCCAGTCTTCTCAATGGAATAGGTTATCTTTTGAAGATTAAAGTGATGATTAAAATCAGCTTTTGGACATATGCTAATACTATAATACTATTTTTGGCAGTGGTGTGTTACTTAAAGAGTTTTATAAATACATTATCTTAGCAATAACCTCAGCCACAGGAAAAAATGAAGCACGATCTTATAAGATCTTATAAGATTAGTGTGAGATTTCCTGAGGGTACAGTAATTTAGCTCTACCTTTAGAAGTGGGCAGCAAGACTTTTCTAGGGGCTCTGGGGCTTTTAATAGTCTATCTAGAGAAAAGGCAAATAATGGAAAGAGTGGAGGGGAGAGAGGGGGAGAGGCAGGGAAGGAAGGAGAGGGGAGGAAAGGAAAAGCCTAGAACAGGAAGTGTAGGGTTGTGAAATCAGAATTCTGTGTTCAGAACTGACAACCAGACTTCTATCAAAATCAACTCTCTAAAAAATCCAATGTTTTGAAAATCAAGGCATATTTGCAATTATTTTAAATGCTTAGCATTACTGGAAAAACACAAAATGCTTTAAGGTAAAGCACATTTTTTTATAGTATGCTTCCTTGGGTATAAAATTTGGTGAAAAACACAGTCACAGGAAGCTTGCAAGCACTTGGGTTGTCTCATATGTTCCTGCCTCTCAGTTGATGACTGTGAGGAACTCACAAGGAAACTATTTGTAGAGTATGGATCAGCAGACTATGCCCATTTCTCACAACTGTCTCTTTCCACATATCTCATATTGATTACAATATCTGCTTCTATAATTATTCAGAACCAAGCACTTATCACATTGCCCTATAATGCTTATTTGTTCATATGACCCACTCTCTAGGTCAGGAACTGTGGAGTCATCAGTACTTGGAAAACGACATGGTAGAGAACAGGTACTATGTCATCTTTGCTGAGGGAATTCACAAGAATGATAATTATCAAAACCCCCCTGGTCTTTTCTGAGATGAAGTGGCATTTTTCCTTATTAGAGATTTATTTCTATTTTTATTTCTCCTTGAGATTTGCTTGTTTATTCATGCTTTGCCCAAAAAGACATGTGTCTAGATCAATACAAGATATAATGAACATTTACTATCTTTGGAAAGGGTTCTCTGACCTTTGTTTTGGTAGAAGTTCCCAGAAACTATGGGACCAGGAACTCCCTTACTCAAAACAACACTTTATAGCCAAACTTCTCTTTTTGTACATGAAACTGCTAAGCCTCAGATACTAAGTCTAACTAATTAATTGTTAAATCTGACCGTCAAAACTAAATTAGAGAATTTGAGTTCAGGCACTCATGCTATGTTTATAAGAGACTATGCCTGTTTATCGGCTGTTCATTTTGAAAGTATTGGTGGGTTGCTTGTTCCTGGTCACCCAGCTCCTGTCAACCTGGCCACCCTTGACGTTCCTGGCATCTATGTCAACAAGAGTCACTATTTCACCTAATTGGCCCCATTAGAGTGAGAGCCTCAGGATATGTGTTTACCTTACACCCAGCCACTCCCTAGGACACTCTCCAGAAGCTGATCTTTGTTGCTATCTATTCATCTCCTGAACCCTGCTGGTTGAGTTTCTTGGGTACCTGAAAGTAGTTACAACAGTATGGAACTCAGCATGGAAAACTGTAACCCTTAACTTAACCCCCTCTTTCTATCTTTTACCTTTCTTCTTCATAAAGTCTTGGCTTTATATTAATAAACTTATATTTTAATTTACCTTAAAAGAACTTAATTTTGTAAAACATTTTTTAATCCAGTAAATCTTCATCTTAAAAAAAGCTATCTTTAATGTTATATACTGGGTAGCCCCATTTTAAAAGGCCTTTGAAATGAAGACAGTAGACCATATAAGGTGCTTATTGAAATAACCAGGACTCAAGGTTTATTTTAAGAAGCGGTCTTAGTATCAGTTGCATCAGAATCCCTAGGGGAGCTTGTTAAAATTTGGATTCCCATGACCCACTGCAGCCCAACTGAAGTAGAATATTTCTCTAAATGATAATAGAGTTGTTGCTGGAATTCAATGTGTCCAGCACAGGGCTTTTTCATATTAGCTGCACATTAGATCATCTGGGAAGTTTGGAAAACACCAGGTGATTTTAATGCACAGTCAAGGTTGAGACTCCCGGACCTAACACTTACTAGATGCCCAGTAATTGATAGAAACCCTTGTAAGACAAA
Source organism: Callorhinus ursinus (assembly GCF_003265705.2). NCBI lineage: Eukaryota > Metazoa > Chordata > Mammalia > Carnivora > Otariidae > Callorhinus > Callorhinus ursinus. The sequence goes on from NW_027397076.1 coordinate 26,174,243, forward strand.
AGCTAGTAACTAATTAAAAACCCATCTCTAAATTTAATTTACTAAGGGAAAGGGGAAGATCAATGAAATCTCCAGTATAATTTTTTTTTTACTTCAAATAAGACTAGATCTTGGGTATTTATCTCCCCAAATACACATAAATGATTTTACATTAGTTAAAAATAAATAGCATTTAAATTATGAATAGCATTGGTAACTTTACATAACACAACTCCTTTTTTTTAAAGATTTTATTTATTTATTTATTCATGAGAGACAGAGGGAGAGAGAGAGAGAGAAGCAGAGGGAGAAACAGGCTCCCAAGGAGCAGGGAGCCCGATGCGGGACTCGATCCCAGGACTCTGGGATCATGACCTGAGCCGAAGGCAGATGCTTAACCATCTGAGCCACCCAGGCACCCAACACAACTCCTTTTCTTGAGTAAAGTCCTACTTTAAAACATGGATTCTAGAATACGATGTCAAGAAGAAATAAAACCATAATTCAATTCCCATCTGATAATAAAGAAGTGATGACAAACACTTTTATTTATTGCATACCTACTGTGAGACATTTCAAATTATCATTTAAAATTAAAAATTATTTAAATATATTAACTATTTTTTCACAATATCCCTAAGAGTTAATATCACATCCAAATCTTCACTTCGTACATTTAAAGTGAAAGCAAACATGTAGCAAAAAATGCTAGAATGAATCACCTGTCCCCATGTATTTTTTCTTTTATAAAGAATTCTTTATTGGAATTAACCATAAACATCTCTTAAATTGTGATTTTTTTCCTTTAAAAGTTCACACAATGGCATTCTTCTTGGTGTATAATCACCTACTTTGTTATATTATGAAAAGCATGAGAGCTGAAGTACAAACTATTCCATATTATAATAATGTCAACTTTGCTAGATTATATGAAATGTCATTTAAAAATTAGACAATAAGTTCTGTTTAGTATAGATTGAATTCAGTGTGCAAAAAAGGACATTGAGAAAATCAAATAAATATCATTTGAGAAAATCAAATAAGACCAAAAACTAGAACTAGTATATCTGGTAAATAAGACAGACTCTTAATTTTTAGGACCAGGAAACAAGACCTGCAGCACATTTGCAGCAAAGTTCGATTGAGGCTGACCCAGAAGTATTGAAGGAATATATCATTAATTTCCCTGGATAAGGGCTAAGTGCTTCCCAGAGTTTGGGGCAAGGCTGAGCTTTCTGGTTAAATGGAGTTGCTTCTGATATACAGACGTGAGGACTCTGGCATAGGGAACCAGGTAGCTCGCTCCACACGATAAGCTTCAATTATCTTGGAAATTCAGTCCTTCCTAATTAGAACAGATTTTGTTATGCGCTACTTTACTTAATTTCTTTGGACTGGGAAGTTAAGGTTACTCAAAGTGGTCCAGTAGTCTAAACTCTAGATTTTGATTCTGGGACATAGATACGTGTTTGAATTCTTTTAAATTGTGGGGAAAAAATGTTAATGTTTTATGTTGAAGTAGTGTGATCCACTGGGCATTAGAAGTTGGGTGAGTGATTATCCTGAAAGAGTGAAGTTATTTATGGTCATTAAAGGGAAATAAGGCCATGCACATACTAAAATTTATTTGCTCCAAAATTCATTTTGGCTAATGGTGAGGTGGGTAAATTTAACATGATACATTCTTTCTTAGCAGCCAATTTCCTTTCATCATTTATTGAATAACATATCTTTTTTCCACTGTGACTTTTTTCCTTAGCAACATATTAAAGCCTTATAACTTGGTCTGTGTTAGAAAAACTTGTTTCACTGAGGTACTTCTTGCTTCTCATATCAGTAATACACTTTATTCAGATAAGAAAACATCTTAATAACTGAAAGAAAAATTCTCCCATCGCTCTTACTACTCAATTTTAACCTATTTCCTAGTTATTATTTCAGATAAACAGTTCTTATAAATTTGAAATAATCTAATTTGAAAAGAACCATGTTCTTTATAATAGGTTTCCATTACCAAAAAATTAATCATATTTTAGATTTCCTTATTTTATAGTGTTCTTCAGAAATGCCCTATAAATTTAACCTCATGGTATTTTAGAATATTTTGGACATTATCAGTGAACTAATTTTTCTCATTATATCTTCTTACTAATTGGGTATTTGTAGTTTTGGCATATTTATTTTGGGGTCACTTGCATTAGAGAATTTGTTATTACTTATGAAGTTTTTCAGGGTACTTATTTCTATCTTCTAGGTTTTTTTTTTTTGGTACAATATTTTTGTACCAAATAATGGCAACTTTGACTTCTACGGTTATTTTTGTTATTGTTTTGGTTATATTAGCGGTATTTTTGGTAACTCATTTTGATAATTTTTTTTGCCTTTAAATTCTAATACCCTAGTTACTTTAAAGCATTCATTCATTCACCATTTATTTAGAGCTCATGCTCTATGAAGGAGAGATATAGAGGTAAGTATGTGTATAAGTGTGTATGTCTTTATCATCTATCAATCATTTGTCTAATCTATCATCTATCATCTATCTATCTAATCTATCATCTGTCTATCTACCTATCATCTATCATCAATCAACCTATCTATCAACTATCTATCTATCTATCTATCTATCATCATTTATCTTTCTTCAGGAAATAAGGGGTCACTGACACCTGCCTGAGTCTCTCTACTTTGTGTGTGTTTCTGAGGAAAGGAGTCGCCTCTAAATCCACCTGGCATGTAGGACCCTGCTTCCTGCTGACCCACTTTCCTGCCTCTGCCTTTTCTGGGATCTGTATGGCGCCAGTTCCTGGACTCTCTTTAGCCCTGCTCCACCTGCCTGTTATGACATGCTACCTCTTACTAGTCCGCCCTCACGTGTCCTGCTAGCCTGATTTGCCACCTGTTGCTCACGACTGTCCTCTCTGACCTGGTGCCTGGCTCCGTGCAAGTGCACCAGTTCAGCTGGAGCCACACCTGCCCCTGCATCTCCAGCACCAGCTTCACTCTGTGGAATATCTTGTTCCAAGTTTCTTCTGAAACTGCCTCACCCTGCCTTTTTAGTCTAATTATTTTTTTTAAGATTTTATTTATTTATTTATTTATTTTAAAAAAAGATTTTATTTATTTGACAGAGACACAGAACACAAGCAGAGGGAGTGGGAGAGGGAGAAGCAGGCTTTCCGCTGAGCAGGGAGCCCGATGTGGGACTCGATTGCAGGACCCCGGGATCATGACCTGAGCCAAAGGCAGACGCTTAACAACTGAGCCACCCAGGCGCCCCTAATTATTTTTGATAAGGTCTTTAAAAAATGTGCTAAACCTAGTCCTGACTCCTTAAAGAGTAAATATAATTCAAAGAGAAAAAAAAATAGTATGTTTTCTTAAAGACCTCTTGTTTGCAATAGGTATTATTGTTCTATTCAGGGGCTATTGAAATATCTGGATTTCAAATGGTCCTGAATTTTTATCTTTTGAGGGCCTATATGCTTTTAATAGAAAGGTGTGTGTGTGTGTGTGCGCGCACACACACAATATTAAGAATATAAGCTATTGGCTCTGCTATTTTCAAACTGCTGTGAACTGGGAAACCAAGTTTGTTGAAGTGTCTACAATGTAAGGGGGGAAAAGGCTGTTGATAAACTACGTTTGAATAAGTTGCTCAAATGTACAGAATTCTTTTTCATCAACTTCAGCTGTTTTAAAGGCTTTTTTTTTTTTTTTTTTTTTTTGCATTCTGTCACGATCTTGGTTTCATTCTGGGATCACTGATAATCCTGAACAAGCGACCGTGTTGTATGCCCGTTTTCCCTGCTCTCCTGTCTTTATCTGTGATCCGGCAGTGTTTGCTCCCCGATTGGAAAGATGTTTTAGCATGTGTGCATTGGTAGGAAAATAGGCTGCCACAGAGGCGATGTTATTTTACTTCTGCTATGGCAAACTTTTTGACTGGACATATTTGTTTTTCTCTCGCGTGTAAGATGTTATGGCAAATGCTACATGAATAAAATCATGAGCACTTAGTCCTTGTTCACAAGCAGCTGACAATCTAGTAAGTGGGGAATGCCAGGGGATAAGAACTATTGAGGAAAATGTAGGAGCCAAAGCATGGTTTTAGGAATGTGTAGGGTGTGCTTTTGTAGACAGCAAGTATTCTTATTAGGTTTAGGTCTAGGAAAAAAGAGTAATACTGTGGGAAAGGATTTATTAAAAGATTTATTTATTTATTTTTAGAGAAAGAGATTGTATGTGGGGAGGTAAGTGGGGGGAGAGAGTAGGAGAGAGAAACCCAAGCAGTCTCTGTGCAGAGCACAGAGCCCAATGCAGGGCTCAATCTCATGACCCTGAGATCATGACCTGAGCTGAAACCAAGAGTCATGTACTTAACCCACTGTACCACCCAGGTGCCCAGAAAGGATTTTTTTTTATGAGTTTAATTCAACAGACGATGAAGGCTACTGAACAGATAGGTGAAATGATCAAAGCTGAGAGCTAGGGAGACAAATCTGGCACTAAGTTACAGAGAACTGGAAAAACAAACAATGCAATTTGGTTTGGACCAAATATATATTGGAGGAGGCAGCAAACTACAGAAAGAAGACTGGACTAGGTCCCTGAATTCAAAGGCCAGCACTACCACTGGCCATGTGGCATGAATAATTTGCGTAAAGTGGCCTAATTTAGGCAATATCAGGAAAGTTCTGTTTTTGAAGATGGCAGTAATTAGCATTCACGTGTATGTTCTGTGTCTAATTAGGGAAGATCAAAGATATTATATATACCGTGGTCTCTAGGTAATAAATTGGGGTATGGTTGGCTAACACTGCACCTCTGAAATCAGACTTCCGGTTTCAAGCCTAGACTCTTACATTTACTTAGTGTGTAACCTCAGGCAGATTATTTAACCTTTTTTGCTTTTGTTTTCTCATTTGTAAAACACAGTTAGTAGCACCTACTTCCAAGAATTGTCAGGAGATGAATGCATTAATATTTGTAAAGTCCTTGGAAGAGTGCCTGGCACATAATAACTATTCAATAAAGACAGTGGTTATTAAGTTACAATAAATAAAATTATAATAGTCTATTTTATGTAGATTATTCACATCACAATTTTAAGTGTATTCTTTAAAACATAAATACGTAACACTTCTAATAGTTCAGGGCATAGGCATTAATCCTGTTAGCATGCATCAATTTAGGAATGTGGTGTCCCTAGACTCATGAAACTCTGTGTTCCAGTATGAAAGTCCAGCAAGTGAATTCATCATATCTTCCAGGGCAATTCATGTGGTTATAAATACTAAGTGAGTAAGAACATAGTGAATTCTATGGAAAGTACTTGGAGCATGTCGAGTTTTATTTTTAATGTTTAAAACACCAATTGTTAGTGCTTTGGGAATGTGGTAGGTAAATAACCAAAGTAAATAAATATTTCCATATTGTGCTCATTCAAGCAGGAGAGCAGAACACTTTGATAGATTTGTGAAAATAATACATAAATATTTTGTCATTTTAATAAATTTTTAGAGTTTAAAATTTACTCATGTTTATAAAAGTGGAATTATTTCAAACACAAAGAGAACTTTAAAAAATGATATGAACTTTTTCACTCATTACTTAATGAGTGAAATCTGTGTGGCCATATAGCCCAAAATGCTTCAAATTTTAAACCAGGATTTATAAATGCATTTGAAACCCTTGGGGATCCTCCTGATTCTATGTCAATCCATCACTGCACCTGTGTTCCTCCCATGTCAGAAGAAACCACGATTCTTATGTGAAATAATGCATAAAAAATATGTACTATTTGTTGTATTTTTAAGAATTCTGTAAATGGTATATTGTAACTATTTTGTGACTACTTTTTCAGTATCCTATTTTTTAAATCAACTTTATTGAACTATAATTTACATGAAATAAAATCCACTCATGCATATAATTTTTTTAAAGATTTTATTTATTTAATTTAGAGATAGAGAGAGAGTGGAGGGAGGGGTGAATGGAGAGGGGGAGAGAGAATCTCAAGCAGTTTCCATGCTGACCATAGAGCCTGACTTGGGGCTCAATTTCACAACCCTGAGATTATGACCTGAGCTGAAGTACAGGGGTACCTGAGTGGCTCCGTCAGTTAAGTGGCCAGTTCTTGGTTTGGGCTCAGGCCACAATCTCATGGGTTCTGAGATCAAGCCCCCTTGTAGGGCTTTGTGCTCAGTGGGGAGTCACCTGAAGATGGTCTTATGTTTAACTTTATAAGAAATTACAAAACTTTTTTCAGAAGTGGCTACCATTTACTTCCAGTTCCAACTGTTCTAAATCCTTGCCAAGATGACTTGATATGACCATTTTAATTTTAATCATCAATTTAATCATTTAATTGGTATGATTATCTCATTCTGATTTTAATTTGCATTTCCTTGATGACTAATGATATTGAGCACCTTTTCATGTATTGGCCATTTGTGTGAGTGTGTGTGTGTGTGGGGGGGGTGTATGTGTATTATTCTGTAATATACATGTATTCCGGATACAAGTCTCTTGTGACATTCTCCCAGCCTGTGGTTTGACCTTTCATTTCCTTAATAGTGTCTTTTTTTTTTATTATGTTATGTTAATCACCATACATTACATCATTAGTTTTTGCTGTAGTGTTCCATGATTCACTGTTTTCGTATAACACCTAGTGCTCCTTTCAGTACATGCCCTCTTTAAACCCATCACCAGGCTAACCCATCCCCCCCCCAGAACCCTCAGTTTGTTTCTCAGAGTCCATAGTCTCTCATGGCTCCTCTCCTCCTCCAATTTCCCCCCCTTCATTTCTCCCTTCCTTCTTCTTTTTTTTTAACATATAATGTATAATATAAATGTATAATACATATTAATGTATTATTCGTTTCGGAGGTACAGGTCTGTGATTCAACAGTCTTACACAATTCACAGCACTCACCATAACACATACCCTGCCCATCCCTCCCACCCCCACCACTCCAGCAACCCTCAGTTTGTTTCCTGAGATAAGGAATTCCTCATATCAGCGAGATCATATGATACATGTATTTCTCTAACTTATTTCGCTCAGCATAATACCCTCCAGTGCCACGCACATCATTGCAAATGGCAAGATTTCATTCCTTTTGATGGCTGCCTAATATTCCATTGTGTGTGTGTGTGTGTGTGTGTGTGTGTGTGTGTGTGTGTGTATATATATATATATACACACCACTTCTTCTTTATCCATTCATCTGTCGATGGACATCTTGCCTCTTTTCATAGTTTGGCTATTGTGGACATTGCTGCTATAAATATCAGGTTGTATGTACCCCTTCAGATCCCTACATTTGTATCTTTGGGGTAAATACCCAGTAGTGCAATTGCTGGGTCATATGGTAGCTCTATTTTCAACTTTTTGAGGAACCTCCATACTGTTTTCCAGAGTGGCTGCACCAGCTTGCATTCCCACCAACAGTGTAGGAGGGTTCCCCTTTCTCCACATCCCCGCCAACATCTGTCATTTCCTGACTTGTTAATTTTAGCCATTCTGACTGGTGTGAGGTGGTATCTCATTGAGGTTTTGATTTGGATTTCCCTGAGGCTGAGCAATGTTGAGCACTTTTTCATGTGGCCATTTGGATGTCTTCTTTGGAAAAATGTATGTTCATATCCTCTGCCCATTTCTTGATTGGATCATTTGTTCTTTGGGTGTTGAATTTGGTAAGGTCTTTATAGATTTTGGATACTAGCCCTTTATCTGATATGTCATTTGCAAATATCTTCTCCCATTCTGTCGGTTGTCTTTTGGTTTTGTTGACTGTTTCTTTCACTGTGCAAAAGCTTTTTATCTTGATGAAGTCCCAATAGTTCATTTTGCCCTTGCTTCCCTTGCCTTTGGCGATGTTTCTAGAAAGAAGTTGCTGTGGCTGAGGTCGAAGAGGTTGCTGCCTGTGTTGTCCTTTAGGATTTTGAAGGACTCCTGTCTCACATTTAAATCTTTCAACCATTTTGAGACTATTTTTGTGTGTGGTGTAAGGAAATGGTCCAGTTTCATTCTTCTGCATGTGGCTGTCCAGTTTTCCCAAAACCATTGGTTGAAGAGACTATCTTTTTTCCATTGGACATTCTTTCCTGCTTCATCGAAGATTAGTTGACCATAGAGTTGAGGGTCCATTTCTGGGCTCTCTATTCTGTTCCATTGATCTATGTGTCTGTTTTTGTGCCAGTACCATACTATCTTGATGACAACAGCTTTGTAATAGAGCTTAAAGTCTGGAATTGTGATGCCTCCAGCTTTGCTTTTCTTTTTCAACATTCCTCTGGCTATTCGGGGTCTTTTCTGGTTCCATACAAATTTTAGGATTATTTGTTCCATTTCTTTGAAAAAAAGTGGATGGTATTTTGATAGGGATTGCATTGAATGTGTAGATTGCTCTAGGTAGCATTGACATCTTTGTTCTTCCAATCCATGAGCATGGAACGTTTTTCCATTTCTTTGTGTCTTCCTCAATTTCTTTCATGAGTATTTTATAGTTTTCTGAATACAGATTCTTTGCCTCTTTGGTTAGATTTATTCCTAGGTATCTTATGGTTTTGGGTGCAGTTGTAATTGGGATCGACTCCTTAATTTCTCTTTCTTCTGTCTTGTTGTTGGTGCATAGGAATGCCACTGATTTCTGTGCATTGATTTTATATCCTGTCACTTTACTGAATTCCTCTTTGAGTTCTAGCAGTTTTGGGATGGAGTCTTTTGGGCTTTCCTCATAAAGTACCATATCATCTGCAAAGAATGAGAGTTTGACTTCTTCTTTGCTGATTTGGATGCCTTTTATTTCTTTTTGTTGTCTGATTGCTGTGGCTAGGACTTCTAATACTATGTTGAATAGCAGTGGTGATGGTGGACATCCCTGCCGTGTTCTTGACCTTAGGGGGAAAGCTCTCAGCTTTTCCCCATTGAGAATGATATTTGCTGTGGGTTTTTCATAGATGGTTTTTATGATATTGAGGTTGTACCCTCTATCCCTATATTCTGAAGAGTTTTGAACAAGAAAGGATGCTGTACTTTGTCAAATGCTTTTTTTCTGCATCTATTGAGAGGATCATATGGTTCTTGTTCTTTCCTTTATTAATGTATTGTATCACATTGATTTGCAGATGTTGAACCAAACTTGCAGCCCAGGAATAAATTCCACTTGGTCGTGGTGAATAATCCTCTTAATGTACTGTTGGATCCTATTGGATAGTATTTTGGTGAGAATTTTTGTATCCATGTTCATCAAGGATATTGGTCTGTAATTCTCCTTTTTGATGGGGTCTTTGTCTGGTTTTGGGATCAAGGTAATGGTGGCCTCATAAAATGAGTTTGGAAGTTTTCCTTCCATTTCTATTTTTTGGAACAGTTTCAGAAGAATAGGTATTAATTCTTCTTTATATGTTTGGTAGAAATCCCCTGGGAAGCCATCAGGCCCTGGGCTTTTGTTTTTTGTGAGATTTTTGATTACTGCTTCAATTTCCTTAGTGGTTATAGGTCTGTTCAGGTTTTCGAGTTCTTCCTGGTTCAGTTTTGGTAGTTGATACATCTCAAGGAATGCATCCATTTCTTCCAGATTATCAAATTTGCTGGCATATAGTTGCTCATAATATGTTCTTATAATTGTTTGTATTTCTTTGGTGTTGGTTGTGATCTCTCCTCTTTCATTCACGATTTTATTAATTTGGGTTATTTCTTTACTTTTTTTTTGATAAGTCTGGCTAGGGGTTTATCAATCTTGTTAATTCTTTCAAAGAACCAGCTCCTAGTTTTGTTGATCTGTTCTACTGTTCTTTTGGTTTCTATTTCATTGATTTCTGCTCTGATCTTTATTATTTCTCTTCTCCTGCTGGGCTTAGGCTTTATTTGCTGTTCTTTCTCCAGCTCCTTTAGGTGTATGGTTAGGTTGTCTATTTGAGACCTTTCTTGTTTCTTGAGAAAGTCTTGTATTGCTATATACTTTCCTCTTAGGACTGCCTTTGCTTCATCCCAAAGATTTTGAACAGTTGTGTTTTCATTTTCATTGGTTTCCATGAATTTTTTTAATTCTTCTTTAATTTCCTGGTTGACCCATTCATTCTTTAGTAGGATCCTCTTTAGCCTCCATGTATTTGAGTTCTTTCTGACTCTCCTCTTGTGATTGAGTTCTAGTTTCAAAGCATTGTGGTCTGAAAATATGCAGGGAATGATCCCAATCTCTTGGTACCAGTTAAGACCTGATTTGTGACCTAAGATGTGATCTCTTCTGGAAAATATTCCATGGGCACTAGAGAAGAATGTGTATTCTGTTGCTTTGGGATGGAATGTTCTGAATATATCCATGAAGTCCATTTGGTCCAGTATATCATTTAAAGTCTTTATTTCCTTGTTGATTTTTGCTTAGATGATCTGTCCATTTCAGTGAGGGGGGTGTTAAAGTCCCCTACTATTATTGTATTGTTGTTGATGTGTTTCTTTACTTTTGTTATTAATTGGCTTATATAATTGGCTGCTCCCATGTTAGGGGCATAGATATTTACAACTGTTAGAACTTCTTGTTGGATAGACCCTTTAAGTATGATATAGTGTCCTTCCTCATCTCTTATTATAGTCTTTGGTTTAAAATCTAATTTGTCTGATATAAGGATTGCCACCCCAGCTTTCTTTTGGTGTCCATTAGCATGGTAACTGGTTTTCCACCCCCTCACTTTCAATCTGGAGGTGTCTTTGCGTCTAAAATGAGTCACTTGCAGACAGCATATCGATGGGTCTTGTTTTTTTATCCAATCTGATAGCCTGTGTCTTTTGATTGGGGCACTCAGTCCATTTACATTCAGGGTAACTATTGAAAGATATGAATTTAGTGCCATTGTATTGCCTGTAAGGTGACTGTTACTGTGTACTGTCTGTGTTCCTTTCTGGTCTATGTTACTTTTAGGCTCTCTCTTTGCTTAGAGGACACCTTTCAGTATTTCTTTTAGGGCTGGTTTCGTGTTTGCAAATTCCTTTAGTTTTTGTTTGTCCTGGAAGCCTTTTATCTCTCCTTCTATTTTCGATGACAGCCTAGCTGGATATAGTATTCTTGGCTGCATATTTTTCTCTTTTAGTGCTCTGAATATATCATGCCAGTCCTTTCTGGCCTGCCAGGTCTCTGTGGATAGGTCTGTTGCCAATCTAATGTTTCTACCATTGTAGGTTACAGACCTCTTGTCCCAAACTGCATTCAGGATTTTCTCTTTGTCTCTGAGACTCATAAGTTTTACTATTAGATGTCAGGGTGCTGACCTATTTTTATTGATTTTGAGGGGGTTCTCTGTGCCTCCTGGATTTTGATGCCTTTTCCTTCCCCAAATTAGGGAAGTTCTCTGCTATAATTTGCTCCAATTTACCTTCTGCCCCTCTCTTTCTTTTTTCTTCTTCTGGGATCCCAATTATTCTAATATTGTTTCATCTTATGGTATCACTTATCTCTTGAATTCTGCCCTTGTGATCTAGTAGTTATCTCTTTTATTCTCAGCTTCTTTATTTTCCACCATTTGGTCTTCTATATCACTAATTCTCTCTTCTGCCTCATTTATGCTAGGGGTTAGAGCCTCCATTTTTTATTGCATCTCATTAATAGTCTTTTTGATTTTGACTTGTTAGATTTTAGTTCTTTTATTTCTCCAGAAGGGATTTCTCTAATATCTTCCATGCTTTTTTCAAGCCCAGCTAGTATCTTTAAAATCGTCATTCTGAACTCTAGTTCCGACATCTTACTAATGTCTGTATTGATTAGGTCCCTGGCAGTTGGTACTGCCTCTTGTTCTTTTTTTTGAGGTGATTTTTTTCTGTCTTGTCATTTTGTCCAGAGGAGAATAGATGAATGAGAGAACAAAATGCTAACAGGGTAACAATGACCCCAGAAAAATATACACTAATCAAATCAGAAGAGACTGAAACCAGGGGAAAAGAAAGGGAAAGAAAGAAAAAAGGAAAAAAAAAAAAAGAAAAAGATTAAAAAAAAAACCAACCAGAATATGATCAAATATGATCAGGCTGGTGCATAGATCAGTGCCACACACTAGATTTTGCATATTTTGATCTGTTAGAAGAAAGTGCCTCCCAAAATTTTAAAGAAAGAAAAACTTATGTACAAAAAAAGGGTAAATACAATGAAGGGATGGAATATGACTGTAAAGATGAAAATTACAAAAGACTTTATAAAAGGAATTGATAAGATAAGAAGTTGGTTGAAAAAAGAAAGAAGAAGATTTAAAAAAAAAAAGGAGAGAATGTGATCAGGCAGGAGACCAGAACAAAGCCATACACTAGAGATTTAGGGTATATTTTGGTCTGTTAGAAGAAACTATCCCAAAATTTTAAAGAGAGAACAACATATATATATACCAAAAATAAGGTTAACTACCATGAAGGGATAGAATATGACTCTAAAAATGAAAAATAAAAAAGATTTTTAAAAAAAAAGGATTGATAAGATGTTGGTTGAAAAGGGAAAAAGAAAAATGCAAAAAAAAAGAAAAAGAAAATTAAAAAAATTAACTTTGAAAGACTAAAGAATCATGGGAAAAAAGCCAGGAATTCTATGTGCAGTATTCCCCTAGTGCTGGCGTTCTGCCATTCTCATCAATCGGTAAACTTGGTCTTGGCTGGTTGTTCTTTTTTTTTTTTTTTAAGATTTTATTTATTTATTTATTTGAGAGAGAGAATGAGAGAGAGAGAGAGCATGAGAGGGGGGGAGGGTCAGAGGGAGCAGC
>NW_027397076.1:26191971-26286160 GCF_003265705.2 Callorhinus ursinus
AAAAAAAAAGAAAAAGAAAATTAAAAAAATTAACTTTGAAAGACTAAAGAATCATGGGAAAAAAGCCAGGAATTCTATGTGCAGTATTCCCCTAGTGCTGGCGTTCTGCCATTCTCATCAATCGGTAAACTTGGTCTTGGCTGGTTGTTCTTTTTTTTTTTTTTTAAGATTTTATTTATTTATTTATTTGAGAGAGAGAATGAGAGAGAGAGAGAGCATGAGAGGGGGGGAGGGTCAGAGGGAGCAGCAGACTCCCCGCTGAGCAGGGAGCCCGATGTGGGACTCGATCCCGGGACTCCATGATCATGACCCAAGCCAAAGCCAGTCACTTAACCAACTGAGCCACCCAGGCGCCCCTTGGCTGGTTGTTCTTGCTGATCTTCTGGGGGAGGGGCCTGTTGCCGTGGTTCCCAAATGTCTTTTCTGGAGACAGAATTGCCCCGCCCTTGCTGGGGGCCAGCCTAAGTAATCTGCTTGGGTTTGCCTTCGGGAGCTTTTGTTCCCTGCAAGCTTTCCATACAGCTTTGGAGGACGAGAGTGAAAATGGCAGCCTCCCAATCTCCGCCCCAGAGGAGCCGAGAACTCGGGGCCTGCTCCTCAGTGCGCCCCCAGAGGAAAGCAGTCAATCACTCCTGTCTCCCTGGTCTCCGGTGGCACTCCATGCTCACCTGGCCTGTGACCGAGCATTTCTGTCTCTGGCACACGACCCCGTGTGGAGTCTCCAAACCCAGCAGATCCCTGTGGTGCGCTCCTGCGCCGCTCCTCCCAGGAGAGGAAGGGGAGTCTCCCAGGATCTGCCGCTTGTTGGGTCCCTGCTGGAGGCGCAGTGGCCCGGCTGTGCCGCGGATCATGGTTTATGGCAACCCCAAGCTGAGAGCCCGCACCTCGGCACCATCTTTGCAGCTGGCTTCCCCGCTCCGATACCTGGGAGCTCTGCCGCACTCAGGCACCCCCGGTCTTCCTGTGACCCCGAGGGTCCTGAGACCACACTGTCCCACGAGGGTTCCACCCCCCACTTAGCCACTGGAGCAATGTCCCTCAGCGGAACCGACTTCTAAAAGTTCTGATTTTGTGCTCCGCTGCTCTATCACTTGCCAGAAGTGGCTGACGGAGGCCCCCTCTCCCGCCGTCTATCTTCCCGAATATCGCCTCGGATTCACTTCGCACGTCCTACCTTCCAGAAAGCGGTCACTTTTCTGTTCAGAGAGTTGCTGCTATTCTTTTCTTTGATCTCCTGTTGAGTTCGTAGGTGTTCAGAATGGTTTGATCCCTATCTAGCTGAATTCCTGGGACCAGATGAAATTTAGGTCTCCTACTCCTCCGCCATCTTGCTCCTCCCCCCTTAACAGTGTCCTTTGAAGAGCAGGTTATAATTTTGATGAAGAACAATTTATTAATTTTTGTGTTATATTTCATTTTTTGTACTCTAAGAAATCTTTGCCTATCCCAAGGTAATAAGGATTTTCTTAGTTTCTTTTCTATAAGCTTTATAGTTTTAATGATTATATTAGGTCTGTATTACATTTCAATTTAATTTTTCTATTTGTTAAATGATATGGAGAAAAAAATTCATGTTTTTCCAAATGGACATCCAACACTATTTATTGGAAAGACACTCTTTTCCCCATTGAATTACCTTGTCATCTTTGTTGAAAAACAATTGGCCAGATATGTGTGGATTTATTTTTTTACTTTCTATTTTTTCTTTTAATGAGTAACACTATATATCTATAGTGTAAATCATTAAACTGTGTTCTATTTAAAATTTATTTTCACTATTCTAGGTCTTTATTTCTATATAACTGCAAAACCAGCTTATCAATTTCTAGAAAAGAAAAGCCTTATGGGATTAAGATTGAAATTCCAGGGGCACCTGGGTGGCACAGTCAGGCATATGAAACTTGGCTTCAGCTCACGTCATAATCTCAGGGTTGTGAGACTGAGCCCTGTGTCAGGCTCCACACTCAGCGTGGAGTCTGCTTGAGATTCTCTTTCTCTCCTTCTGCTTACCTCACTCATGCTGTCTTTCTCTCTTTCTCTTTCTAGTATATATTAAGAAATCTATTAAAAAGATTGATATTCCACTGAATCTATAGATCAATATGATGAGAACTGATATCTTAGCAAATTGAGTTTTTGAGTTCATGGACATGCTTTTAAAAAATAATTTGAATATTCTTTAATTCTTCTCATCAGTATCATTTCTGGTATACAGATCCTGTACATACTTTTTAAATTTATTCTTAAGCATGTTTATAGATGCTATTGTTAATGGTATTTTTAATTAAATTTTCAGTTGTTCATTGATCATATGTAGAAATAAAATTGATTTTTGTATCTTGATCTTATATCCTGTAACCTTTTTAAAGCTACTTATCATACTTAGCGGCTTTTTAAAAATAGATTTCTCAAGGATTTCCTCACACATGATTATACCTTCTACTCACATAGACAGTTTTGTTTCTTCCTTTACAAGGCTTATCTCTTGTATTTCTTCTTCTTGCTTATTGTAAAGGCTAGGAACACCTGTACAATGTTGAATAGAAGTTGTGACAGTAGGTATTTTTGCCTTTTTCTTGATCTTGGGGTGAGACCTTCAATATTTCACTATTAAGTATGATAGTAGCTCTAGCTTTTTTGTAGTTGCCCTTAATCAGTTTTAGGAGATACTTTCAGCACTTTGAATATGTCATTGCATTGTCTATTGGCTTACATTATTTCTGAATAGAAGCCAGCATATTTTCTTATCTTTGAACCCCTGAATGGGGTCTCTTATTTTCTTTGTTGCCTTTAAAATTTCTATCTTTATCCTCCACTCTCAGTAACTTGATTATGATATGCAGCTCCCACTCTCACTAAACATGGTCTCTGGCACAGCAATTAAATTTTGATTATATTTACCTGTAATATGGGACCCCACAGATCTTAAAGGATTTTGTAAGGATTACTTGGGATGATGTATATAAAAGTATTCTAAAAAGTTTAAAATTTACTACAATGTCTTTCTAATCCAAGAATATTTTCAGTGAAAATTAAAATAGAAACATAGTATTGTTAACAGAATAATGAATGTTGTTACCTTGTATTAAGTTACAGTTTTGTTTTCAAATGACTGTATTGCAGACACTGATTCATAATATCCAGTTGAAACGTCCAAAATCAAAATTTCTTTACTTGTTTTCCAAATCACAGTTTATGTTATTTGTGCACATGTCTATTCATTTTAGTCCTTTAGAAATTCCTTGAGAATGCTCAAATCATTCATAAAAAAACATCAGTTGTCTTATTTAGCAGAAGTTGATATAACTGCCATAATTCCCAGTAAGTGCATGTGAAACCTACACAGTGTATGACATACAAATATGGCACTAATACCGAAAGTATAATACAACCTAAAAATGAAATGCATTATGTTACTGATAAACATTACACACTGACCAGTCTGGGTAAAGGTTAACTTTGCAGAGTTCATTGTACTTTTATGAAACACTTTCATATGCGCAATCTAATCTATTCCTCAGAACATCTTCATGAGCTGGTAAGTGTAAGACTCCTGCTTCCACACGAAAACTCTATGTATAGTTATTTATGAAGTCATTTAACATGAAATATTACTTGTCCTAAAAAGGCAATCTGTTTTGTCATGATTATGCTTTATAAGCTTCCCCCCCCATATTTTCACTTTCTCATATCATTCAGTTGAGAATTTCAGATCATTCTGTGTTCCAGGCTTCATCAAAAATTTCATGTGAGTTTTCTGAAAGTTGGCATGAAAATGGACTTGCCACAATAATGTCATGGACTTGGAGGATGCATACTTTGCTGAACTTAAATTCCATTTCTAAAATCTAGTGTTTGGTACCAGATGTGGAGAATGAATCACCATCTTTTTTATGAAGAGGGCAAGGTTTAATTAGCCTTTTTCAAAAGACTTATTATACATTTCACCTATAAACTGAAAGAAGAAAATTATGCATTTTAAAGCAGGATGAAAGTAGAGGTGATAGCCACAGCTGCTCTCGTCTCTGGCAAACCATTCTGAGAGGCTCCAGTTTCATTTGGTTCAGATGAAACACATGTTGCTCATTTATTGTACATGTGTTTCAATGTATTTTGACAAATCTGATCTAAAAATGTTACAGATGTTCCTCATTATTCTAATTTGCACTTAGTAGCAACAGACACCTATAGAACGTGTCTATATGCCAGCTGTTTCACAATATAATTAAGAGAAAATTTAGCTATCATTAATATATGTGTTTCAATTCAATTTTAGGTATAGTTTTGTGATATAGCTAGTGAGTGATACACTTTCAACAGGTGTTCTAATTTTTTTCTGTGAATGAAGACAAAGCTTTTTTTTAAAACAGGTTTCAAATAATTTCAGGTGGACATGAAATTATTCTGATCTTAATGTCTTTTAGAGATTTGCTATTCAATGTATGGCCTGAGATCAGGCAGTGGTATTATAACTTGAGTACTTACTAGAAGTGAAGAATCTCAGGTCCTACCCTAGATCTACTGAAAGAGTCTGCATTTTAACACAATCCCCAGGTGATGTGTATACACATTAGAGTTTGACTAGCACTGTTTTAGAAGAGGTCTTACATTAAAACTCTGTTTTGTACACACATATATGCATACACAAATGGGTCAAACCTGCAACTCTATGCTATACACATCTGTTTATACAGATATTGTAAAGAGTGGGCTGGCCTGTAGATTGAACTGTTTATTTTCTTATTATTTAATACATTAAAAAGTAACCTCACCAGTATTTTCCAAAGGCTGTCTTCCATGAATAAAAAACCCATGTTCATAAGTACTGGTGCACCACACTTTTTCATTGACTGATACATGAAGGAAACTGAAGAGCTTCTACTCCAACTTAAATCTTTTAGAATTCTCATTTTTTACTGTTTTCTGTAACTTTCTATAGAATAAAGTTGGTTGTGAACAATAGTGGATTTTATTATTACACTGCTTTGCCATGAAAAAACAAGAAGCAGGACTGCTTATAAGATTAAAGAATTTAATTTCTTGGGAAATAAATTTGATTTTAACATATTTTACTATTGATGGTTACCTTGGGAAATGATTGTATGTTAATTAAATATATCATACTCTAGTACTATATTATACGTATATATAATTTACTGCATTGTATTATTTAAGGTAATTATCAGTTATATCTCAATATGTGATATAAAATAAAATTTATACTTAAAAGGACCTCTCAATCATGCTGCAAAGTAACTCAATTCCTTAAAATTTAATTTTATTGGCCATCACATTTCCTATATGTATGTGCCAACAGAAATAAGCATAAGGTATAATTCTTATCATAGAAGAAATAGAATAACTGATACTATTTCATTTTATGATCCTTAATTGAAATCTATGACAAAATAATTTCATATAGTTCAAAACTTACTTAGTACATTGTCACTAACAAAAAGGAGGTTGAAAAATGTTAGGAAAAAAATCTCTAATTTCCTACAACCTGGTTAATCCCTTTT
Source organism: Callorhinus ursinus (assembly GCF_003265705.2). NCBI lineage: Eukaryota > Metazoa > Chordata > Mammalia > Carnivora > Otariidae > Callorhinus > Callorhinus ursinus. The sequence continues at coordinate 26,197,491 of NW_027397076.1, forward strand.
TTTGCAGTTCCACCAGATACACACCTCCATGATCTACTTGGGAGATGAAAAAAGATCCTTTTATGTAATCTATTCAGAAATTTCTGTTGGTACCACAGCAGCGTATCATTAGTTTACCAGCTTGCCATACATCATACATTTCTGCCCAAGAGACCTTCCAAAACTATCAATATTAGGTTGCACAGACATCTAATAGGCAAATACTCTGATACATTTAACCATGTATTAAATGATACAGCATAGTGGTACAACTCGTCCTGAAAAAGGTACGAATGTAGACAGTACAAAGTACTCTACAGCTCCCTATGAGCAATTGCACTGTTTCATTTTTCTTTTTGTTTTTCAAACTAAAGATCACAAAGCAACTTACATAGCCCTAAGTGTCCCTGAAGAGCTACTGTGTGTTGTATAAAGGCTGAGTAATCCCGGCAGTGTCAAGGGGTTACTGTTCAGCTGTTGGAGATCACGAGATGATATCTCAGCACTCATAAAACAGAGGATTCAAAACCCAGGGGTGTACACGGAAGTACAGAGCATTAGGACAGTCCTGGAAGTTATCCACAAGGAACATTAACACCCTGGAGGCCAAAATAACACGACCGAATCAACATTTACAATTCTTGTTCAAGATTCAATCCAATATGTGGGGAAAATTTACCTGGAAACATTCATGCTAATCTAATGATCATTTTCTATTTGGCTCATTCCAAAAATATGGAAGACTTCAAAAATCTCTGGGATCTCTTTTCTTAAACATTTTCAATGTGTATTCTGTACAAAACGACTATCCTGAATTAGCTATTTCCTAGAACTATTCCTAAAATGTCAATCCATTTAGTAAGGCACAGTAACAGAAACATAGACCTTTCTTTAAGGTTATGCATTTCAATTCAGAAGAATGAGGGGGAAATTTTGGCCCCCGGGGTTTGAAAATATCTTCCGGTTGTAATCTTTGGTCTGGATATTTACATGGTGGTCTCTTCCCATTCAAGCTCAACATCACCTATAACATAAAGTAACATGTCACAAGAGAGAACTGAAATTACCAGTTCAAAAGATTTAAATGTTTCATGGTGGCAAAAACAGAGTGCAGATACAGAGGCTATTACCCTAACTTGGATTAGAGAAGAATAATAAAAATTTGTTATGTGCATTAACCAAGCTTCTAAAACATTTTTATCATGTGGTTATTATTAAATCAATGCTCCTGGTACACTAGTAAATTGGTACACGTTGCCTCTGTTTACCTTCCATGGCATCCAAAGAGTCCATCTTCTGAAGTGCTGAATAGTTAACAAAACAGATGGGCTGATTACTTCCTTTACTTGATAAGAGATCCAGAATGCATTGGTATAAAAAAATATACTGTGCCTAGACACCAAAGAAAAAGCGTTAAATAAATGGGTGGGGTGGATTTTTAAAAAATTATTTCAAAAGATTATTTTTCTTATAAAGGGAGCTATACTGTCACAGTGAAAAGTAATGCTAAATTTAAAAATGTTAGATAGCTAAGCGAGAAGCACAGAATTTACCATGTATATAAATGATTTTGTACCATCTCAAACATCAGGTTTTCTAAATTCCTATGGCTTCCTCTAGCTTCAAGTTTTTTTTTTTTTAATACTTAGCATTAAACCCCATGCTACTTTGTTCTTGCTTGCTGTGATTATAAAAATGTGGCAAATTAGGTTATTTAAATCTGTCTATGAATTTCCTTTTTCCTGTTAGGTCTAAATGAGTAATTTTCCTTATAAATAGCTATCTTGTTAGAATGATTAGAATGGCTATTGGAATGCAGATGATACATTTGCTTTCACTATCTGTGAGTAAACATATCTATACACCACCAACACATTTAAAATATGTTCGACAATTCTGTTAATCACCTGACATTTGGCCTACTTAATGTCAAGTATCTGGTCTTTATTTGTAAGTACAAGGCAGTTGATCACTGAAATATCCAAACACCCATTTCCTGGACAAGGACTCTTAACATTTCATCTGAATGTTTAAGCTAAATTTAGTACCATCTAGGTTCTTTAAGTTTTTTCAAATAACCTGTTAGCATTTCTGAGTTTGGACTTTCCCACAGGTACTTAAGGTTAAGTCATAGAAAATCACCCTCCTTTTTACACAGGAAACATAACTGATGTTAAAGGAACATACTCAAATATTTATGCTCTATATTACATATTATTATATACATATGTATATTGACAATTAATTTAAATAGGATGTCCTCTAAAGTGACCATCTTGAGAGCTATATATTCATATCTATTGCTACTGTATCTCAAACCCTTTTTGGGACTCCTCTACTGAAACTGGCTTCAGAAACTGTTGGTCATTATTATGAGTATTTATTTCTTCAAGAATTACAAAATGCTTCCACAAACATCTCCTCAGCAGAGTGTCAGTTCTGGGAGGGCAGAACTCTGTCACATTCACTGCTCTATTCCCATTACCTGTAATAGCGCCTGGCATGTAGTACTTATGTAACAAATGTTTGTTGACTCAGTATCATTTAATTCTCACAAGTAGCCAACCTTTACCATTTAAGGAAGGATTTCATTTGGAGAACATTCAGAAGTCATTAGGGATTAAATTTTGTCATTGAGTGGATGATCAAGTTACATGATCCAATTTTGGGAAGAAAGGAAGTGTCGTTATACAGTAATGAAAATCCCATTGAAATTGCTAGTAAACTACTTCTCAAGGTAATTCTAAAAAAGTGTTTCTCAAATATATGTCACACAATGAATAACATTATTGGCAGAAATATATGGACCCGATATAATTTCTTTAAAAACAATAATCATTTGAATTGATGAGTTTGGGTAGTTTTTACAAATCACATGTGAATTTGAAGTCACATTTGATATGTGAAGCTTCAGACTGTCCGATCTCATTTTCTCCACTGGAAAGAATGATGGGTGCAAACTCGGCCAGCAGGCCAGGCTGGGCTCCACAGGGAAGGACTATATTTTCCAAGATCCCTCTGTCATGGTGTGTTACTGCCAAAGAGGCAGTGGAGGGCTCAGTTCCAGTTCCTGCTTTAGATAATCACCATACCTTAAGAATGAAACTTGGCTGATGTTTAGCTTCCTCATCCGGGAGATCATAACGCCTATGTTGTGATATTTAAAGAACTTACTATATGTAAAGTGCCTGGCAAAAAACTAGGCAACCCAAGTATATTAGTTTTTTTTTTTTTCTTCTACCCTAAGACTTCACATCAGTAAATTTCTAGGAAAACCAGAGCAGGAAAGGGACTCATCCAGATCAACCTTTATTTGAGGGACTGATAGCAGCTCAGGATGTTATCTCACTGAGGACTATTCTCTCAGAAAGTTCTGGAAGCTGCTATGAACTGTTTTTTGGTAGACAGTGAAAGAGCTCAAAGCTCTCTCCTGGGTCTGGGCTATGTCCCCAGAGCAGCCTTTTAGGGGTAATATATTCTGAGGTTCCCACCTCCCCACCCCTGCCCATGGCTACTGTAGGATGTGCTGAGACAGAATTCTTCATCGAAACTGCAATCATTCCCAAGTGCAACAGAGGAGAATAAGAAACCACTCTTGTGCAAGGCAATACTGGTTTGTAATGGCTGGAGCCAAGACTGTGGTCATTTTCCTTTTTCTCATCAGAGAGAAAAGATGGTAAAGAGCAAAACTTCTGGGAAGGAAGTCAGGTGAAAGAGAGCTTCTGAGTACCAGCTATCAGCAAGGAGGGAATCCAGCAGAATTCTGTCAGACATTTACTACATGCTGGGCATTGACTGCATGTTTGGTGCTTTAGATAGTTTCTCTTATTTAATACTGACCATAAGTGTGTGAGAAGTATAACATGGCTATTTTACAAAAGAGAAATAGCTCAAAGGGGCTAATTAAACAAGTCACAGAGCCAGCAGTTAATAAAGTAGCTGAGCTGAAATTGTAACTCAGTTCTCTGACTTCAAAATTCACGCTCTTTCCATTCCCTTACCCAACTGTAACATATTGCTCGGGCTGGTTAAACAAGCATAATGTATGAAGTTTAGAGCATATATTGCATACTAAATTGTGTGAAATTATTAACAGGCATTCCTGAACATACTCTTTATAAAGTTCAGTTCCACAAAATTATAGAGCGTGGCAAAATATTTTCAACTTTTACTACGTGAAGAGTAACTCTAGTTTCTAGAAGGAAACAAGATCCTGATCTGGCCCACCCTCTATCCTATCTAAAAGAGCCAACCAATCTTGATCAATGTCAAGAACACTGAGCACCTGTGCACATGTGTAATCTAGGGACATGGGAGGAAAATGTTAGCTTTCTGTTTATTCTTATTATTAACAAAAATAAGAAAGAATTGGGGTATTAATAATGGTTAATAGTTGGATTGATATTGGAACCCTTATAATTGAGAACAAGCTACCTAATTTGTGGGCCCACTGCAAAATGAAAATGAGTGTTTCCTCCATCAAAAATTATCAAAGATTTTCAAGATAGTGACAGCAAACACTAAAGCGCAGTGCCCTTTTGAGTATGGGGCCCTGTGACATTGCACAGGCTGCACACCCAGAAGTCAAGCCTGGTCACAAGTTATGTTCTATTTCTGAAGTATCCCAAGGGAAGAGTGATTCTTCACGCCTTTGTTCCCCTTTAGCATATAGGGTAATGCATATGGATTACATAGCCTAGTTTTATCTAACCATCACAAAACTGCAGTGGCTTAAAAAGATTCCTACAAAGAGACCATAGATTGAAGGTAATATTTATCACGTAAGCCCAAATGAATGACAAGGAAACGGCAGGGCTGATGTTCTTTGTGCTTCTAGAATAAACTTATAGCCATCCTATGAGGTAAAAAGAACAATAATGTAAGGAAATCTGACAAAAAGCTAAATAACTTTTTTAAAAATTATAAATAATTTAGAATATATATTTAAAATCACTATTGAAACAGAATTACCCTGTGCTATGTATCACTATCTTAATGATAGTATGAAGGCATCACAATTAGTAAGATTTCAAAATATTTCTTATTTGATCTTTATCTCATGTTTTCTATTTCTCATTGTGTATATATTTTATAATTTACCTAATTGTTCAATCTACATTTAAAAAATAAATATGGAGTTATTGGAGTTGAATGCTCAAACATTCTTCCTGAAAGGGTTGTGCAGTCCACAAAGTTTAGATGTCTCTGGTCTAGAGCAGCATCTTCCTAAGAACATTAATGTTCCCCTACATGGCATTATAGATTCTGGGTCAAAAGAAGTTCAGGGATTTCACAATCATGTAATTTTGGGAAATGATGCTCACAAGGGCTCTGGATTTATAACTCTCAATGTACACTTGCATAGAGGCTTTAAGAAATTCTAAGATCAGTTTAACTTCTTTTCAAACTTATTTTTAGCAAAGAACCTATTTTCTCACACCTTTAACAACTCTAATGCTATATGAGTTTTCTAGTAGGTATTGTGGAAAACACTATTACAGCAGATCCATATATTTACTGTGAGAAAATTTCCATTTGAAGAGTATAGAAATATCAATCCAAATATACAGAGAGAAACATCTTACATATTATAGTTAGACACTCTTGGGTTTGAATTTTGGTTCTCAAACATTAATTGTATAACCTTGAAATATCACTTAAATTCTCTGAATGGAACATCTGCTTCTTTATTTGTAAAGCAAAGCTAATAATACCTAGTCTGGTGATTAGTTTTATTGATACTGCTTTACAAACAAAGGATTAAATAAGATAACATATATAAAGGATTATTATAGAAGATGGAACTCACTAGACACTCAATGTAAGGTTTTTAGTCTCATTACCATTATACTATATGATTTTTTTAATGAAGAAAAATCTCTATATTTTATAAATGTTTTTGCCTTTAAACCAAAACAACGAAACAAAAAACTCCCAGGGAGTTAGTTGATAAGATGCTATGACAATTGTTATTAGTATATAACAGGGATAAATATGGACAAGAGAAATACATAGAACCCCATAACAGTCAATATTTTAAACTTTTCCAAATATAACATTCAGCATGTTTATAAAAGAAATTGATTTGATGCATTTCCTGAGCTTCCCAAATTTGCTAAACACTAAAGACATCAATTTCTGAAATACTTTCTATATGCCTATCAGTATAAACGAGCTAGGATGAGCAGTCAGTAACAGTGCTGAGGGGTGACTGTGCCTTGTGGAATGCCCTTGCCAAACCCCTTCCCCTCTAGGAGGTTTATCATGTCGAAAAAGAGGGTGTCTGCTCTGCAAATAAAATTTCAAGTCCATGCCCAACCAGACTGCTGCCATTAAGAGACTCCCTTGTAGAAATTCCAGAGCTGACATTGCACAAGATGTTAGATATCTTACCAGGTTCTGGACCATGCACATTCTTTCACTTCTCAGTTCAGCTACTAATCCATATATATCCACAAAATCGTGGTCATTTATATGTTGTGTTAAGTGGTCCAGAGCAATAAAAACTCCAGTTCTTCCAACTCCAGCACTGTAGGAAGAGTAAAATTACATGAATGTTTTTCAGCAAAAGTCTGTTTATGTTGATAGTGATGAAGAAAGTGAACTATGGTAGTAAAAAATTCCAAACAGGTCCTTTTCTTATTTGGAAGAAATTTTTTTTGCAGTGTCTTTAGATTTGTATTGTTACTAAGACTGTTTAGATAGATCAAGATGATTAACATTAGCCCTCTATCAAATGTTTGAGGTTTTGTTTTGTTTGTTTTTTACCAGTTGAACTTTCCCTCTTCTTTCATAATATTATAAGGGGTGTAGTTGGAGAAGTATAGAGAAGAATTTTAAAATAATTGTTGAAAATTCTTGGGGTGTCTGGGTGGCTCAGTCAGTTAAGTGTCTGTCTTTGGCTTAGGTCATGATCCCAGGGTCTTGGTTCCCTGTTCGCCAGGGAGTCTGCTTGTCCCTCTCCCTCTGCCCCTCCCCCCCAGCTCATGTTCTCTCTCTCTCGCTCTCTCTCAAATAAATAAAATCTTTTTAAAAATTGTTGAGAATTCTTAACACCAGAAACTTTGTACTGAACATATTTTTGATTACCGATAGAAATGCTAAACATTAAAAACATCCACTATTTAGCCCTATAGCATTTTCTCTGTATTTATTGGCAATCTCTCATGTGTTCTTTTCACTTTCTTTTCTTAGATTTTTTTTTTACTTCTTATAGATAATAAAATTGAAAAGCTATTTCCTTTTAAGAAATTAGTTTAATACCCAGAGACAGGTATGTGCTCCATAGAAACTGTGAATTGATAAACTTGACAAGATTTATGCAGAAATTCCCATTAGAAGGACAAGAATCTTGGTATTTGAATGGCTAACCTAGGAAGGAAATATAAAAAGAACAACAAAAGACATGTGGAAGGTTACTTAGTCTTACAAATGTTACTTTGAACAACATAAAAGTGCCATTTTTGTAGGTAAGAAATACCTCAGCAATATCCCGTGGTTCAACCATATAAGAAAGAATGAGCATTACAAAATAAATTCGATTTTGGCAACACATATACACATATGTTGAACAGTGTAATCTGTCATGACATCAGTAAATATACCTTGAGTGTCAGACCCTGTAATAGGCATCTGGGGTACAGCTGTGAACAACAATACAAGGTCCTTGCACTTATGGAGCTTACTCTCTAGAGGACAGAGAAGGACAGTACACAACTAAGCAAACATGCATAGCATGTGCCCGGCGGTAATAAGTGCTATGAAGAAAGATAAATCAGGTTAAGGAGACGGCGTCTCTGATTATGTAATATTTGAAAAGAAACTTGCATGAGGGAGCACAGTGTGGGTATTCGGAGGGGCGTGCACTGCAGCCCGAGGGAGTGGGGGGAGAAGAGATTTGAGTGGCGCATGTTCTGTGTGTTGGAAGAAGAGCCAGGAGCCCAGGGTGGGGAGAATGCAGTGGGGAGGTGAGAGGGGTGAGACATCAGAGTGTCTGCTGCAGGGCTGCCCTGGAAGGTGAGAGGAAGAGCAGAGTCAAGGATGCCTCCAGGGTTTGGGCGCCACACCGAAGGGATCTGCCTTTTACCAAGACGGGGGATGAGAAGGAGGAGTGAGTTTGGAGATTGAATCAAGCGTTCTGTTTTAGACAAATCAATTTTTCAGAGTTTTGTGGCCACCCAGGTTGTCACATCGAATTGGCAGTTAAATGTGTATCTGAGTTGCGGTGAGAAGTCGGAGTTAGAGATAAACATTTAGTAGACAGTTTTCAATGATACCGAAAGAGAATTATTAATATGAACATACTCTTTTCTGAACTCTTTTAACTATTTCAATCACAAAGAAGGAGATTCCCTCTCTCTTTTATTATGGATTAAAGTATAGTTGACACACAATGTGACATTAGTTTCAGGTGCACAACACAGTGATTTAGTACGTTTACATGTTAATGCTGTTTACTCCAGTGTAGCTACTATCTGTTCTCTGCTCTGTTTGAGGCTACAGGGGTAATATTAGGTACTTTTCTAACAGACTTTAGTGTCAGTGGCAGTGTAGATGCAAGATACAGAGAAGCTGAAGGCAGCTACTTTCCATTAAAGGTTTGAATAATCAATGACCCAGCTTAAAAGCAATCATCGACTTTAGAAGAAAACTGTTACTCTATGTACACTATATACTATTCTGTTGAAAATGCTATGTATAGGGAGGGGGAAATGGAATTGGGAGGGCAAAAATGACACTTATTTTTTGTTCTAAATGCTTTTTAAATCTAAGCACTATTTAGATATTTTATAATGAGCAAGCATTTATGTATTACCCTTATAATTTAAAAAAAATCCTCAATATTCCCAGAAAATATATAATCGTTTAAATTACATAGTGAATTTTTTCCTCTAAATAAGAGTAAAAATTTGGATGGATTGATATTTTCTTGCATCATTAACCAGATTAATTATAGTATATACCTGTTAGAAAAATTATCAATTAATTATTGGAATTATTACAATTAATAATGTATTAATTATTAATGTGACTAAGATACTGTTACTTAATTTTTTTTATTGTAGTAGAGGATAGATAACATAAAATTTACCATTTTAAGCATTCTTAAGTACACAACTCAGTCGGTGTTAAGCACATTCACAATGCTGTGTAACTGTCACCACCATCCATTTCCAGAACTTTTTCATCATCCCAAACAGATGTTCTCATTAAACAACTAATGAGACAATGTACCCATTAAATAATAACCACCCTTCTCTCTCTCCCTTGAGTCCCTGGTAACCACAATTCTACTTTCTGTCTCTATGAATTTACCCATTCTAGGTATCTCATGTAAGCAAAATCATAAAATAGTGTATTATTACCTACTTTTTTCTCTAATTTACAAACCAATTGTTGAAGAGACTCAGGTTGAGACTTATTTAGATTTATTATGTTAGAAAACAATCAAATCCACCTGTCCAGAAAAAATTCTGAATTCTAAACAACCTTGAGTTTTATTTCTTAGAGTGTTAAATGCCAATGAAAATAAAGCAGAGAAAAACTTCAATTTATAGTTTTATTCTCTTAACCACGTTCAAAGAGCTAGTCAAAGGACAACGTGTGTAGCTGAAGTTTGTAAAAAACTGTCATACTTGGGTTGGTCACTTAATTTGATCTTTATTATAAAGTTCATTTTCTTTTATTCTTTACAACTCAAATCTAAAAATTTGCTTTTATGAAAAAAATTTAAATTATGGTAGTAGACTAATGCCAATTGTAATAATAAAGGATCGGATGTTTATTTGTAAAAATTCTTAAAATCCTACACACACACACACACACACACACACACACACACCTATCAATGAGGGGCCACGATTAAAAAAAAAAAAAATTAAAGACTTTCCTCTGAGAGGCATAATCCAGTCAAGAGTTCAGGAAGATTCCCTTACCAGTAAGATACTTTCCCTTGCTTTAAGACACCTTCACTACTCATTTTATTTTTGCCATCTAACCTCTTAAAAAGCTAAAATTTGTTCCATTATGACCTGTAAAACATCTGAAAACTGGAAATTGGAGTGAAGCTACATTAACATCCTGCCAGAAAATAATCAACAGTATCATGATAATAAAAAGACCACACTGACTTTAAAGACCATTTCTAGTGTTCATATAAGGTTCTGAAAGTCTCTTCCTTACCTGCAGTGAACAATCATGGGTGTGGAGTCATGTGCTCTGCTTGCTCGAACCAATTTTACAAAGTGAACTAGAGGGGCACTGTTTTCCGGGACCCCATGCTCAGGCCAAGCAGTAAAGTTACACTGTCGAACAGTCATGTAATCTCCATGCTAGGTAACATGACAGATTAAAGAAGCATGATACGATTATTAAAGTACCACAATAAAGGTGTAAGGCAGCTGATGTCCTATCTTTTGAAGGTGCTCTTTTAAAAATAACTATTTACCAAACAGGAGAAACTATGTTTTTCATGATTTCCTGCAAGATAGATCTTCTATTATAGCTACAATAAAGCAAATTGCCTTCCAGTATGAATGGAAACAATAAAAAAGCTTGCAAAGAGATGTTAATATAGAGTGTTTATATTGCTGCAAGGGACAGTTCTAGAAATTAATTTTACTTTTAGACATTTAGAGCATTCATATTTACTATTGTTTTCCCCTCCCTTGCCTTTTTTTTACCCTTTCAATTTTCAGATCCCTGATGGTCCAATCTATTTGAACATCCTCCATTAGCTTCGTAATCACTATATCTCCAAAGACGGTAACTGGTTTGTTGTCCTCTGGCCAATACTGATGGCATCTGATCTGTATTCAGAGAACATCAACAGTCTTAAAAACCATTGTTATATTGATCTATATATCACAGTTATTGCTACTAAGTTAAAACTGCCTTATAGATGTCCACATTATTGATGACTCACAGTATTAGCTGAAATTGTCACACATATATTAAGACAATTGTAAAATAACATCTTGTGAAAAGATTTTCAGATAACTTACCCGCCCTTTTTCAAAACACTGCGTTAGCATTACTAATGTTTTTGCTCTGGTTTCCCACACCATTCTCCAAAAATCCCCAACAGTTCCTGGTAATGGACCTTGAGTGGCAATAAATTCATTTGGACATAAGTAGCCCTAAAAGGATATAATTGCAACATTAAATCAACATTTACATATACAGTATTTTTTTAGTTTTTGAGCAACAGATAAAAATATACTAGTTGTAAAATATATAATACAATGTGGAATTCACCCACAATCTCACTATCCAGAATGAAGTACCATTAATCTTTTGGTGATTTCTTTCAGTATTAAAATATGTACATTTCTCCATTGAAATAATATTTATGAGTTTCTACTGTGTGCCAGGCACTGTCCTAGGAATTGGGGATTCATCACTGACAAAAGACACTAAAATTCCCATTCTTGTTTATTTTATGTTCTTTAGATTTATATAAATTAATATATTGATATTTATTTATTATATATTGGGGAGATAGACATTAAGTCCATTAAGTCTGTTAAATAAGCAAATTACATAGAACTTTTAAAAATGGTAAGTGCTATGTGAGAGGGCTTTAGAAAATAGAATGTTCAGAAAAGAGTCACTGGTGATATCTTAGGAAAGCCTTGAAGAAGTAAGAGAGTGAGCTCTGTAGGATTTGGGGGCAAGTGTTCCTGGTAGAAAGTCAAGTGTAACAACATTAAAGGAAAAATGTGTCTAGAATTTTCTATGAACACCAAATGGTTAGAGTGGAGCAAACGAGGAGGGGAGTGTCATAGAAGATGACATAAGAATGAACAGAGGAGGGAGGGTTAGGGTGCTTTAGGTCCCAGGAGGTAATTACAAGATTTTGGTTTTTACTTGGGATGATCTAGAAACCTGTTGAAAGGTTTTGAACATATAGAGTATATGGTTTAACAATTTTACTCTGATTTCTGTAAGAAGACCAGCCTTTTAACCAGGGTTAAAAGGTGAAAGGAGGAGAATAGCTCGAAGGTTTTTGCAATGATCAAACCAAGGGGGTAGTTTGGGTGATAATAGGTGGATGGTGATAGATGTATTTTGAAGACAGAGTCAATAAAATTTGTTGATGGATTGGATATTGGGTATAAGAATCAGTAAAAATTTCAAAGGAAGATTGGGAAGACTTCGGGATATGCAGGTTTGAAGGGAAAATTAGGAATTCATTATGGACCTATTAAACTTGAAATCCTTGTTAGATATTCAAGTGGGAATATCGTGAAGGCAATTGGGTATATGAGTTTGGAATTCAGGAAGAAATCCAAACTGGAAACATAAATTTGAAACTAATCATCACACAGATCTCAGTTAAAACACGAGAATGGATGAAATTATCAAGGAAATTAATTTGGAAAGAAACAGTAAATTCAAGGATTGGGCTCTAGATAATTCAAGGGTTTGGTTGTGGAGGAGAGGAGAAAACAGAAAACCAAAGGGAACTGAGATGAAAGAGTCAAAGCTGTAGATGGAAAACTGAGAGAATGATGTCCTGGATGCAAAATGAAGAAAGTGTTTCAAGGATGAGGACAATTAACAGGAATCAATTTATAAAATGTTTCTCCTGGTCATCTGCATTTCCCTTTCTCAGGGACTAAATGTCCTATGGTACTATAATATTCTATCAATGTGGGAACGATTCTGATACTTCTGATGCTATTACAGCTCATTTGCATCATGGCCTTTAATCTTTAATTTCTTTTTTTTATTTAAAGATTTTATTTATTTATTTGACAGAGAGAGACACAGAGAGAGAGGGAACACAAGCAGGGGGAGTGGGAGAGGGAGAAGCAGGCTCCTGGCTGAGCAGGGAGCCCAATGCAGGGCTCGATCCCAGGACCCTTGGACCATGACCTGAGCCGAAGGCAGACACTTAACGATTGAGCCACCCAGGCACCCCTAATCTTTAATTTTTAATTATGGTAAAAATCTCTCAGGTTAAAGTAGTTTCAGGCATCTCAAGTAGAGATAATTATGAGGGTTTGGTGCCTTTCTCTTGTCCCATTTGCATAATGTTTTTATTGTTAATTCTCTTGAAAACCTTTCTAAACTCATTTGTAAAGTTAGTGGCTGTTTACAAGGATGCAGTATCTCTTTCTCTCCCTACCGCTCTCCCACAGTCCATCCATCATCAAAATGTTCCAAGCTCCCTGTGAGTCCTAGCTACGGGAGCACAATTCACAAGGACAGCCACAGGCAGAGAGATAAAGATGTATTAATCTAGTTGCAGACCCTGGCCTGGAGTTTCCCAATCTTAAAGGATATCCCACAGATGTACTTAAAGTACATCACTTCTCCCTTTTCCTTTCCCCAGACTTGAGTTCTTTGGCTTTTCCATCTGAAGACTAGTTATTTTGTTTTCTTCCCTACCTCCCATTATAGTTTTCCTCCCTTCTTCCTCTAGCACCCGGAGATGTTCCATTTGTAGATGGCCTCTGTCTTTTGCTCCTGGAACAAGTGTTCATGAACTTTCCATGGCACCTCAAATGGAGGTGCCATGGAAAAAAACTGGGAAGGCAGAGGGAATTGATGCATCAGACTTTTCTTTCTGAGAAGCCTTCACTCTTCTGAGGGAAGACTGCCTGAATTTGGGGACAGCGAAGTGAGGGCCACTATGGTATCATGGCTTTCCTATTCCCAATCTGTTCCTGGCATTCCAATCCAAGGAGATTTACCCAAGAGCTAAGAGCAACACTATACTTCCATTCCAAATCTGAAATCTGCCTTAACGTAGAGTGCTTTCCATCTGGGCCTGCTTACCATGCAGCTCAGTAATGATTATGCATATCATTACATATGGGTCATAGTGACTCTGTTGTAAGATTTATTGTATTACAACATCACTTGATTATAGCAGGCCATATATATTCAGAATTCTTAGTTTATTGCTCATCCTGCATTATCATCTTCTTATGGCTGTTTCCCGACAACCTATAATATTTAGAGGGAGCACTGGGTGTTCATGAATATTCCTTTGTTCATGTAAATCTATGTGGTTTAGTTACACCCTACTAAAACTGACAGTTTCCTTTCTAATCATATTCATACCCTATACTGTCACCCTATATCTGACTGAACATTAGAGAGAATGTGAGTTATTCTTTTGTACCTATTAGTGAATAAAAATGGTACAAATCAATAGATCACTTATACAACCATTTGCCCTTGCCCTGTTCTATAGTATCACAAAACATATGATCATTAGCACACTGATTAATTTAAATGCATATATGCATCATTCTGTAAATCAAAGTAGAACTTCAACATGCTATAGAGTTTAGGCTGCAATGAAAATTAGTAAGCACAATATTTCACCCAAATCGTTAGAGAAGAATTATATTTTCAAGGGAATCAATCATTTGATAAGTGACTAAAACATGTCACCACAATAGAAAATGTGTGTGGTTTTTCAAAATGGATTTAAAGTTCTTGCATAAAAATAGGCTGGAATTCAAAGAATGCTTTAACTTCTCCAAACCCTCCCTCATTTCCCCTATTAAGAAATCTTAAATTCTCCCTTTAGGTATCCCTTTCACAATAAGACCCACTATATGATTGCAATTTTGGAGTCAATATCAACCAATATAGAATTTAGAAAGAAATGTTCCCCCTTAACAGGGGTCTCAAGGAGATGGGACACGGAACAAGTTACATTAATGGGGAAAGCATCACAGAAGCAGAGTCCCAGTGGGACCAAAGGGCAGGCCTGGGAGTGATGACCTACAAATAAGAAAAGAATATAGGGCTGTGGACACTAGAGGAAACCCTCAAGTGTCTATAGGGTCACCATGATAAGGATGGCTAACTTTGCTATATGTTAGAATTGAAGCCAGTGGGTAAAAATATAAGGGAGCATATCTTGTTTTTAAGAAACCAACTGTATATTGGAGTTGTTCAGAGATACAATCATCTGCCTTAGGAGGAAGTAGGTGAAACAATGCCAAGAGAGGCTAACATCTAATTATCAGGATTGATTCAGAAACAGTTCCCAGGTGAATGGTTGAATTTAATGACCGTAAGGGCAAGGGCAATTCCATGTGTCAACCTCAGTGCAGATTGTGGGTGCATTTCAAGTTTCTATATACCTGTGATAGTGATGAGCATTGAGAGGGTAAGAGGGCCATATGGAAGGAGAGGGAGAGAGAGAGATCCCTAAAACACTTTGGTTTCATTTGATTTTTAATCTAATGCAGCAAGCATTCATTATCTATAATGTGCCCGATAGTACATTAGGCATGTCACAATTCATCCCGCGTTGGTTCATTTACGGTTTTTGAGCAGCTACAATGGAGTGCACATTCTACAGGTAACTGAGGATCAAAGAAGAACATGACATCATAGTCTCCTTCAAGGACTGAAAATCTAGATGGCAAGAAGAGAATAAAATTTTTATATTGTATAGACATAACTATTTGTCTTTTTCTTTGTAAGAGAGATTGACAGACATTGTCCTTGTGTACAAAGAATGTGTATAGTGGAAAGGCCTGAGGATATGAAGCTTGAAGTTATATATCTTTCATTTATTAGTGAAATTATTGTTGGTAAATTGTAATCTCTATTAGGAGCCCCCATTTCCCCATCTATAAAATGGAGGTACCTAGTGTTGTTGCAAGGAATTGGCACATAAAATCCATAGAGTTTATAACAAATTTCTGATTTAAAATATTTGGAAGAGTAATATAATTGAAGTATTTATGCTTTATAAGAATATAAAACATAAAAAAATAACAACTTACAGAAACATAGCTGGCATTAATATAATCCGATCCTGGAATACTAGCATCAGCTATCAGCTTCACTCTATTATTATTATCTAGAGGAAAATATAAGACAGTAATCCTAATTCATTATTTAAATTGCTACTACTTGATTTTACTATAAAAGTAATACAAAGAAATTCATGATGTAACATCGAACATTACAGATGGTCATAATTAAAGTAGAAGTTCCCTCTTATCCCATATTTCCACTACCCAGAGACAATGACTATTAATATGTTCTTGTATATATTTCTAGAATCGTCTATACAATTTCATAAAAATTAACCACAAATGGAGTGATACACATTCTTTTCTGCAATATTTTTCATTTACCTGTATCTTTCCATATATAATCATAACAAAAATGTCTAGTTCATTATTTTAAGCAGCCATATAGTATTTCGTTCTTTGAATAAAACATACTAATTTAATTCTTATGATGATTTCAATTCACCTCATTTTGTTATTGTGAAATGATAAATAAATATAACTAAACTTTTTGCACATATGTTGTAGTGTATTTGTAGAATACATTACCAGCAGTAAAATTCCCAAATCCTGTCATGCATTTCAAATTTTGAAAGATATTGCCAAACTCTTCTCTAATTATATCAATTCATACTCTGAACAAAAGTGTTTGAAAAGTGTTTGCACAATTCTGTTTCCTCTTACTTTCACTACCACAAGATATTGTTAAACATTTTAGTTCATGATATTTTGATAGATACAAATTGATGTCTCATAATACTTATTTTTATTTCCTTAAATCTGAAAGCAATTCAACTGAGCTTCTTTGCTTGTGTATTGGCCATTTTAAATACCTTTTTCATTAATGGCCACTTCATATTATACTATTTTTCTATTTTTAAAAAATATTTTATACAAAAAATATATCATGTTACATATTCAATACATACTTACATGTATTGAAATTTTCTTGTCATTTTTTGACCCTATCCATCAATGTAGCTAGCTATCCTGCCATACAGAAAATGTACATTTTTTTAATAATCAAAATTTGAATTATTTTTCTTCATGGCATCATGATGGTTTCTTGTGTCATTCACACAAAGGTGTCTGTCACACCAATATTTTTATTTTTACAAATCTTACATTCATATTTTCTTCTAGAACTTTTAATGGTTTTTCTGCTTTTGTTTCAACTATTTCAATCTTTGATCCATTGGGATTTATTATTATTTTTTATAGAACTAGGTAAAGTCTATATTTTATTGTTTGTTTCTTTGTTGCCTTTTGGAACAATGAAGTCCCAGTTTGTTAACATTTCAAAATGTTCAAATATTAATATTCAAAATACCACTCTTATTATACACTAGGTTTCTCTGTGCATTTCTAAGCCTATTTCTGGACTATTTATTCATTTCCATTAATGTATCTGCCCACTCTCTAATACCAAACTTTTAATTATTATTCTTTTAAGATTTTATTTATTTTTTTGACGGAGAGAGAGAGAAAGTGAGGGAGGGAATACAAGCAGGGGGAGGGGGAGAGGGAGAAGCAGGCTTCCCGCTGAGAAGGGAGCCAGATGCAGGGCTGGATCCCAGGACCCTGGGATCATGACCTGAGCCGAAGGCAGACGCTTAACGACTGAGCTACCCAGGTGCCCCTAATTATTATTCTTTAGACTATTTTAAGATCTGGTAAAACTAGATGCCCCCTAACCATTATTTTTCTTCAAAAAGGGGGTTCAAATTATTTTTTTCCTGAGGATTTTTACCCAGTTGGTATTATGATGGTATTTCAATTGTAATGTCAGGTGCTAATTTTTTTTTTAAGATTTTATTTATTTATTTGACAGAGAGACACAGCGAAAGAGGGAACACAAGCAGGGAGAGTGGGAGAGGGAGAAGCAGGTCTCCCGCTGAGCAGGGAGCCCGACGCAGGGCTCCATCCCAGGACCCTGGGATCATGACCTGAGCCAAAGGCAGACACTCAACAACTGAGCCACCCAGGTGCTCCTCCAGTGCTAATTTTAGCTAAGCATGAAATGATATAAAATACCTATTCCTACATAATTATTTTGAAGTTTTGTTTTTTTTTTAAATCTCACTGGGAAGGCACTCGTAGTGGAGGAAAATGGGTAAACGGGTGTGGGTTTGAATTCCAGATGATCTTTTTACCATATGAATGGCCTTAGGTGAATTCTTTAACTTCTCTGCTCCTTCATTACCTTACCTATAATATATAGTTATAATATTTATTTTGTAGAATCCTCTTGAGGAAAACTTACATGAAAGCTTATGGAACTTATAAAGCTGAACAAGACTTGATTCTAGAGGGGAGGGGGGTGGGAGGATGGGTTAGCCCGGTGATGGGTATCAAAGAGGGTACGTTCTGCATGGAGCATTGGGTGTTATACACAAACAATGAATCATGTAACACTATATCAAAAACTAATGATGTAATGTATGGTGATTAACATAATAAAATAAAATTAAAAAAAAAACAACTTAAGCACATGTTACCTGTTAAATGACTTTGCTGTATTGTTAGTGATTCAAATGACCAGCCTGATATGTTTAGAGATGGGGAATGTTTAAGCAAATTTATGCAAATGACTTACGTCCCAAAGACTTGAATTTGGTATGATCTAACTACTTTAATGACATTGTGGCTAGTCCTGTAATTTAGGAAGGGAAGCCATTAGGCCTCTGTTCATGCGCTATGCCTGCTTATTATTATCTGAGTCAACAGCAAGCTAAAACTTTTCTTCGTGGTGTTGGAACATTTCTGAAGGTCATACTGTCCTGTCAAAGGGAGATTTGGAAATCTCTTCTGCAAGCATTTGCTGCTAATTCTAGTATCTTAAAGCCCTGTAAGCTAATATCTTCTAAAATGCACTGTGATATTTGAAATCCTACTTCCTACATTACTCAGGGGAAACAATGCACTCCACTAAGCTGTCTCAAGCTAAAATTCAGAGCCTATTAAAATGAATTCATTCTCTACGGGAGAAAAAAACGTTTCTTCAGCTTCACGGCTTCTCTGCAAGCACAGTGGGAGAATATATTTAGTTTAAACATTTCATTTGCTTGTACTGTGTGTGTGTGTGTGTGTGTGTGTGTGTGTGTGTGTGGCTGGGGTGTACTTGCCCACAGAGGTGGCTGTGAGTTTACAGCTTGCCTTCTCACTCAGGTTAGGGAAGTGGGCTTGCTATGTCCAGACTATAGACCCTAAGGGCCTGTTATTAAATCTTATTCACCCATTGATTACTAACAATCATAAGAATTAACACTGAGAGCTTTCCATGTTCCAGTACTGGGTAGAGTGATTTACATAATTATTTCATCTAATCCTCACAATAACCCTATGAGGTGGGCACCACTG
Organism: Callorhinus ursinus; assembly: GCF_003265705.2. NCBI lineage: Eukaryota > Metazoa > Chordata > Mammalia > Carnivora > Otariidae > Callorhinus > Callorhinus ursinus. Next base: position 26,216,603 of record NW_027397076.1, read on the forward strand.
AATAATGTCCAGTCACTAAGGCAGTGAATAGGTACACAGGATTGTAGCCCAGGAAGTTTGATCAGTGCCCACACATTCCTAGCATTTTTACTATACAGCAAGGAGTACATTAGTTGAATTAATAAATTATTCTAATCACATTCTTGAAAAATAGAGAAATCTACCTAACAAAATTATCTTATAGGACCTCTAACTCTCTGAGTATAGTTAAGAAAAAGGTTTCCCTACAAATCCATTAAAGGATATTGAACATAGATGTAATATATTATTTGAAAAATTTCCATAAGTTTTCTGTACTGAAATCAAGAAGAAAGCAGAAAACAATTGGACATTATCCATTTGACTGTAGCAAAGGTGAAAAATGCATGAAATGCCACTTATAATATCCCAAACATCCTTGATTTACAACATAGTTCCATCATCAACAATTATTTTTTGTCTTAGCCTCAGATTTGAAGAAACTGGGCAGTCAGACTTTTCAGCTCTTCTTGTTGTTTTAGGGTTATTTATTTTCATTGGCCACTCATATTCTCTTCCTATCCTATAAGTAATAAGCTATGTCGTCTGACTTTTCTTATACCCATGATGTGAACCTAGATAATAATGCACTGGGATCTTAATTAAAAAAAGACTGAAATGGCACATTTAAAAAATATCTTGCTGGGGCGCCTGGATGGCTCAGTCAATTGGGTGTCTGACTTGATTTTGGCTCAGGTTATGGTTATAGGGTCGTGAGATTGAGGCCCGTGTTGTCCGGCTCCCCACTCAGCGGGGGGTCTGCTGGAGATTCTCTCCCTCCCTCTCTCCCTGCCCCTCTTCCTGCTTGCTCTCTCTCTCTCTCTTTAAATCTTAAAAAGAGTATCTTACTAATGTCTCAAATTTTTATGTATTTTAAATTAGATACTCTTTGGTCTTTGGAAATAAGTTAGCCATATTTGGTTTGCTTATCTTATATACACTGATATAAATTACTTCAGCCAAATATATGATTGTAAATAAATATTAAATATTCCATAGTAACTGTCCTTTTTTAAAAAGATTTTTTATTTATTTATTTTTGAGAGAGACAGATACAGAGAGAGAGAATGAGTGCAAGAGCGGGGGAGCGGCAGAGAGAGAAGCAGATTTCCCAGTGAGCAAGGAGCCTGATGCAGGGCAAGATCCCAGGACCCTGAGATCACGACCTGAGCTGAAGGCAGACACTTAGCCGACTGAGCCACCCAGGCACCCAGTAACTGTCTTTCAATCAGATTACAGTGTTTATTTTCACAGAAGAGCATTGAATAAGCATGAAGCAGACAGTACCGAAGAAATTTAGGTAGAGACAAATATAAAGACATGAGAATTTCCATATCTCTTAAACTTATGATACATCCAACCCAGGTTAACTCTCTGAAAAGGAAAACAAAAGGACCTATTGAGAAACTTCATGCCATAGAAACTTAGAGACTCAATACTAACATTCCTTACTTCTTACAATAGTGTCTGATTTGTCAACTTGCTCCTAAAGTCATTTACTTATGATTTGCTTTGTTCCAGAAGGGATTTTGGGTGATAAAAGCTATTTGCATTTTCATCCTATCCTAATTCTTGGGAATTAGCAGATTCCACTAGATTACTACTTCCTATATCATATTTCCCTAAATTTGTTTACTTCATGTCTCAGTTATCCTTGAGTTCTAGAATATCAGAATTTGGTCCATGTCCTCCTATCCACATCCTTTATGATTTTACACTCTGCGGTTTTATCCTTCTTCAAATCTGTGTCTTTCTAGGCAGAAGAGTTCAATTCTTAAGTAAGGAATTTTCCCAGTATAGTTTTGAAAATGCATAGAACATAGAAAAATGTATATTTATTAAAAATACTTTAAAACTAGGAGTATTTTAAAATTCTAGATTTTGAAACAATATTAATAATATTTCAGAATATCACAAATAGCATTTTCTTATCTCATAAAGTGTATGGAATCAAAATATAGATAGGAGGCACATTTGTTCAAAAAATGTAATATCAAATATATAGCTATTATGAACAGAAGAATGTTCTACTTTTCCTTTCACATCACTGCTAATTCTTTTTTTTTTTTAAGATTTTATTTATTTATTTGACAGAGAGATAGAGAGCCAAGTAGGCAGAGGGACAGGGAGAAGCAGGCTCTCCGCTGAGCAGGGAGCCAGACGTGGGGCTCGATCCCAGCACCCCAGGATCATGACCTGAGCCGAAGGCAGCTGCTTAACCGACTGAGCCACCCAGGCACCCCGATCACTGCTAATTCTTAAAGTGATAATACAGTTTCTTTTCTTATTGATTGAAAAATGAAGTTTTGTCGACTATGGTGAGGCACCACCTGCCTCCTTTGTAAAACCACCCTGGTAAGCACACATTTACTTTGATCTTCAATGAATATTTTGCAATGCATCTGTTATATTCCATAAGAAAGCACAGCCCTAATTTTAAGGGAAATGAATGCACAAAGTTACATATTTCTCTTTTCATTTGAGAATTAGATCTGTAGGAAGATGTTAGAGAGGTTCGTTACCTGGATTAAATTACAAAGCTAAGAAACTATTAGGTCTACAGTTTCTTGCACCTGCATAAGTGAACCTTGTATGAACAAGCTGAAAATCATGTACATTAACATTAATAAATATTAACAAAGCAAAAGAGATACAATTTGAAAATTACTGCTAATAAAGTGCATTATTGTAATTCAATTAATATTAATAGGTTTAAGAAATAAAAAGGCTAAGATGCATGTGGTGCTCATTTTAAAACATTTTGCAGGTTGAAACCAGGGCACATACATGGTTTTATATTCGGAAAGCGGTTTTTTGCTCTGTTCCAAGGCAGATCGGCATCAGTTGAAGAAAGATCCTGAAGAAATTTTGGCAGTTCCTGTGGAATGAAGTCATTGCAGTTTAGATTTATTTCAGAGGTAAACAAGAAATTCTACTTAGGAAAAAACTATTCTTTATTCTAAACCCTTTTACTTTTAAATTGAAAACACCTCTAATAACTGCAGAAACAAGGTCAAATTAACAGCAATGAACTTATGTAAACGTTTACTGAAAATATCCTGAAAAAATTGGTCAGTTGGTCTATTGCTTTCTCTGGGATAACTTCTTTGTACTTTTAGAAGCTCTAAGATGTGGCAACCATGTTACTAATAACGCTTTTCCATACTTTACTAATGGTTTCATCAGGAACACACTGAGTATTATTTAATATTTTAATGTCCACTTAGTAGGGGAAGGGAGTTCGGTGATTTATTATTTGTTTTTTCTCCTCAGGCAGCGTGATTTCATGCCTATTAATTGGTACAACATTGGTCAGTTTAAGAAGATGCCAAAGGTCAATTCCTGTTCTCAGTAGGCATTGTTAAATCGATACTGGAATGCAAAGGTGTGATTAAGAATTATCAGACACAGATGAAGGGTCAAGGAGATCCATTATTGACATTTTGGTAAAAAATCATGATATTATCCATTCATCATTAAGAAAGTTGGTGCAAGAAAATGTGGTCATTATTTTGTTGAGCTGGTGATTTATATTTACAAAGTTTATGGTTTTTCATTTTAGAAATAAATCTCAACTTGCCAAATTCCTTAAAAAGTGTTAAAATTTGTTTTTACAATTTTTCAACATCATTATAAACTACTCCTTTTATTAGATAAGTCTTCCTTTCCCTCTTATTTTTCCTCAAAAAGAAAAAGCCAGACAGTCTTTTGCATGTGAGTATGTGCAGTGTAAGCATCTGAAATCTGGTGTACTGGCACAAAAGGCTTAGAAAAAAATTTGTTTAACCAAGTAGGGAATCCTAGAACCCTTTCCCTGTGTCAAGGTGTTGGGAGTATATGTCAGCATATTCATATAGATAAAGGAATAGGAGAGGAATAGAGGAGAAAACAAAGGTGAAATGGAAATCTCCTGAAAGGTGGTATTTTTTTTTCTGTAATTATTTCACATAGAAGTTTCCAATTATAGATTTAATGACTGTGGCCTTGATAATCAATACCCAATTACCAGGTTGACTGTTTGGATAGTAATGTCACACTTGCAACCTTTTTCTTACCAGGGGACAGAGGGCCTCCATCATCCTATTCAGTTCTTTCTCCTACTGTTTGTTCTTTTCAGTGGGATCATAGTTGAGTGAGACTGTTTTGCATCCTTATGCTTTTGCATTTCTTCTCACTCTCTGGGATACTCTTCCCCCTTTATTTACCCTTTAGTTTTCTGCTAGTCCAAAAGTTCATCTCAAACAACACCTTTTTGTGCAGTCTGTCAATCCTCACTTCTTTCTGCATATCTCTGTCATGATACAGTGTACTTACGCATTTTTTATGCATGTCTGCAGTTCTTATCATAGTATGAGCTTCTTTATGGTAGAAGTCATAGTCGTAATACATTGCTAATACTTGTGTCAGCCACTATTCTTAGTGTTACACACACATTCAATCATTTTAGTGTTCACAACTTAGTGAGATAAATACTATTATTGGTAAATACTATTATTTTACAAGTGAGGATATGGAGGAACAGAGACTTTATGTGATTTATCCAAAGTCACTTAGCTATTAAGCATTGAATTGATATATATCAATAAGCCAAATACAATGCCTACCATATAGTAGGAGCTTATAAATATTTAAGGTATAAGTGGTTATGATCCGAGTTTTAAAGTTTATCAAATATGCATTTATTTATTTAAATATAATTTTGCTTTAAAAAACTTAATATAGCATTAGGATAAAAAACAATTAAAAAATTCCTTACACGTATAGATATGTTTATATAATACATACATACAACCTATATATTTGTATTTAAAAAGTTCTTAAAACCATGATCTCCAAAGAAGTTCAACTAGAAATTTTCTCAATGTAATATATGTGAAAATGTTGTTGCTAATAAAACTTTTCATCTACTCAGTCATGCATAATGTAATTATATTCGCTCCTATTCTAGTGAAATTACACTTTTGCTTCTGAAAAATTGTGAGTTCTCGCTGTGTAAATGCTAAGAAAAGTTTTAGGGTACCATCTATTTTGTTAAGTCCAGGCCAATATTACTTAAGAAGCATAACCAAAGAGCTGTAGGAAATACCATTAATCTTCTCACATTTTGTTATTATTCCCTGAGAGGCTGAAATATTATAATCCTGAATTATTCAAGCCAATTGCTTAATTCTTTGTTTCATAGGTTCACACACTAAAAATTTCATGAAAAAAAAAAGAAATAAAGTTTTTGGTGACATTTAGAAATCCATATTACTTATATAATACAAAATAATCACATAAGTTTGGAAAGATGCACACAAGTTTTAAAAATGTTTAGAGATCTGATACATACCTTATGCATTAATATAATTTGAATTTTATAGATATACAAAATGTTGAAAGCAATATAATTAATCTTAACTTTTAAGTAGTGTTAAAGTGGAATGCTCTTAACTCAACATATTCTCCATAACGTGATAGTGTATTTATTTCACAGTAACTTAAAAATAGGTCTCGTAAAACACAGGTATTTTTACTTTTAGATAGTTCTAGAAATAATATTTTTGTAGTTTCTGGAAATATCACGTTCTGTTCTCAGGTTCATCTATATCACTAACATAAACTAAGCAGGCAGATATAAAATGGAATTATTTGGTCTCTAAATCTAAAATAATTATTTAAATATAAAACCACAATTATGGTAAAGCCTAAATCTCACACACCAGCAAAAACCAATGAATACAACCTTCCAGACTTTCCAGACTCCCATGCACATCTGGATGAAAGAGCAGAGCAGAAATGGGGCCAGGCTGCCATTGCTGGGGAGGTCTGAAGAAGAGCACCCTTTCCTCACACAGTAGGTGAATAATTCTGTTCAGGTTGCACCAGAGGCCACCCCGTGTAACATTACTATCCAAACAATCAACCTGGTAATTGGGTATTGATTATCAAGGCCAGAGTCCTTCATGGCCTTGCATGCTTAAAATGGACATGAAATGTGACACATGAAATGACTGGAGGTCTGGCAATGTTGTGACAACTGCTAGTAACATACCAAAAATTCTTCTTGAAACTTTAGGTTGTTGTTTGTGCAAAGCTCTTCAACATGTTGCAGGAAGGACTTCTTGCTTACCGGCCTCCAAGCAAAGAGAGGTAGAAAATGGAATCACGTTAGATTGGCACTGGCTGTACAGTGAATAAGTCAAAGAACAACAGATATTTCAAAACCCGTAACCACACAGCCCTTTAAAGTCATTTTGCCATATTTACAAAATTAACTTTTCCCCTGTAAGTGTGCTTTCTTTGTATTCCTGGCACAAAATCCTTCCCATTTTTAAGTGACTTTATATGAATGATTTCACATTGTAAGGAAAAAAGTTTTTCAAGTAAATATAAGGGCATAAAGTTATCATTGAATCCTAAAGCACATAATACCTCTTTGTCATACAGAAAACATTTTATACATTACAAGGTTTTAGAAGATATAAAATATTGCAGTGACCTCATTCTCATAATGATATGGTTTTTAAACCCTAAGGAGTTTAAATATCCCCGTATTACTTCCCAAGCTAAAATACAGACATGCAGGCTTCACCCCAGAGAGAGAGAAAGCATTTCTCCAGTTACCATGCAATTAGTCATGCTTTTATGATTTATATCCAGCTTGGAGGTTTTTCTAGCAAACATACAAAAAAGGAACCACACATTAAGATTCATTGAATCCGTGAATCTAGCATTGACATTCAAAAAGAAGAAAAGATATTTAACAAACTTACTTGATGGATTTTCTATAACTAAGTAACCTGCAACAGAGATTGTGTTAAATGCGTGATAAGCTGAGGGGATAGGTCTTTCTGAAAGAGTTCTAGATTAAAATCAGATAAATATAATAAATCAGTAATGTATGATGTGCTATGCCTTTACCTGATATGCAATCATTATTTTAAATTCTATTTCATCTTTCTAAATTATATTATTTGGACTCAATATGGCCAAATAATAACTTAGCTTCCCTCTCAAGCTAAGATACTCTTTTAATATTGTTAGGCCTTTGGGGTACTATGTTAAAAACAGGTCACTTTTTTATATATTGCATAGTATTTAGAGTCTAAGAGAGTTAATGTATATTTATTTATTTTATTTATTTATTCTTTTAAAGATTTATTTATTTATTTGAGAGAGCAAGAATGAGAGAGAGAGAATACATGAGGGGGGGAGGGCCAGAGGGAAAAGCAGGCTCCTTGCCGAGCAGGGAGCTCAATGCGGGACTCAATCCTGGAACTCCGGGATCATGACCTGAGCCAAAGGCAGTGGCCCAACCAACTGAGCCACCCAGGCGCCCGAGTTAATGTATATTTAAAAAAATATTTTCTTTGTCCATAGAGAATGCTTAACCAGGGGGAGTGGATCTTTGAAAAATGACATCATATTGCCTAAGTTTTATTTCATGAGTGAGTTTTGATGAGTATATAACCATAAAAAATCACAATTCTTTCAGTTCCTTTAGACATATCTCCTGTGACATTTCATTGGTCAAGTTATTCATACTCTGAAAAAAATTGAAATAATTTTTAACAGCCAAACAGACTATGCAACACACACAAATTCAAAGATGGGAACATCTTTAATAACACATTTGTCATGCACAATCAATTAGCACTGCAAAACCACAAAAGGCACAAAGTATAATGAAATAAAATCAATAAAATAAAAATTTTTCAAAGTTTTAAATTTTAAGTATTATCAAGGATGATTTTACTGCATTCCTGAAGTGAATAATGTTTATAAGAGGATGTGGTTTTCGAAGTAAAGGACAAATGAAAGAAAATAATTAGATTGAAAAATGTGTCATAATGAATACTACGAAAATGGTTACAAAGGGGTGTGTTCAATGAAAAAAACATGAGTTAAAATGTTCATTTTATTACAATATAGAAATTGGTGAAAAATATGGGGGTGCAGAAGCAAGTACTACCAAGAAGAATGATAGAATTCTGGTTAATGCAATAGGTGTCCCCAAGGAGAAGGAGGTATCTCCCAGCTTCTCAGGGTATAACCTCATACAACATCCCATTATCAAACATGGAGTCACAATGATAAAACAGCAATGTTTGAGCAAAGTCTTGGTAGATGAACTTGTAAGTTTCCTACAATAACCTTGAATGATTCTGAGAAGGCAAGAGAGAAATTTTTAACTAAATGGATATGGAGATGGTTTGAATGGGCTACTGAATCAGAAGAATCCTTGATTTGGGGTTTGGGACAGGAAGACAGAGGATGTCTGAATTAGAGGCCCTGGAAATACTTCTGACATAGCAACAGATAAAGTGGGGACTGAGGCAACAATCAATCCCTGTTGGAAATAATTACCCTTCAGCAAAGACCAGCAAGAAAAAAATACAATCATGGGCTAGACCCATACCCCCCAAATACACTTAATGACTGATGCCCAGTGCTCTTATGCCATCATGTTCCTCAGAAACAGGAAAGGCGAGGGGGTTAGGTTGGGCAAATCCTAATTAACTGAGCTTAAGATAGAAATATGAATATTTGAATTGGCAAGATCAATTTCCCTGCTACCACACAGAAATGGAAATTCTTGACTTGCGTGGATATCACTTTCATAACAACAGGGAATATTATTCAGTTTGTGATTGGTGAAATTCACACACACTACATCTGATTTAATGACAGGCTTATGGTCCACCTATTTGAGAACAGTCAGACTGCCATCCTACAGTAGAAGGGTCTCCCTTTTCCTAGAGAATCCAAGATTATTTGAGGTGGTATTGGCAGAATATTTTTACTAGGCTATCTAGAATCTAAAGTAGGGCTGGCTTCTGGGCAGCAATCAATAAGGAATTTGAAGAATCAGAATACATTCATCAAATCCTCAAAAGACATTAAACATGAATAATCATATTAAAATATAAATGCACAAGAAATAGCTAAAGCACCATGTTACTATTCACATCCTTGCTCTTTTTCTCATTATGCTGTCTATTCTCATTTAGAAATTATAATTAATAAAAATAAATAAATATAAAAATATTAACAAAAACTAATAAAATATTTTTCTTTTGTCAATTTCTTTATAGTTTCACTGTAAACACTACAGAAAGTTGCTTTTTTTTTACTATTATTTTATTTTGCATTTGAAAGATCTCTCTAAAGATACTAATTTTAAACTGTAACTGGGTAGCTATTGGATCCAGATGGATATTTGTGAAAACTTTCTGTACTATAAAATACGATGGCTTCAAATACCTGCTCCAACAATTACCAGCTACATTACCTTGAGCAAGTTACTTAATCTTTCTGTGCCTCAGTTCCTAATTTGGAAAATAGGGTAAGTATACGTAAATCAAGCTCACACATGTACAATGCTTAGAAACGCCCTTGGCTTTGGAAGCAATACATAAATATTAGTTAATATCATTAGTATTATAATTGCTATTCCTCCTTTATTTTGTAAAACTCAAGCTCCTTTTACCCATTTGTCCTACAATTCACACTGATATAAAGGAAGATAATTTTTTTCCAGAAGAATATCCTATCTTAATTTTACTCAAAACTGGGTAGATTACAATGTGCTAAATTAAGCAGCAAGATTTCCTATTTTATTCTTCTTAATCAGGGTCTCTAGCATAAAGAGTGGTCATAAATATCCAGACTTCAAATCCGAGTTTGGCTTTTCTAGTTCTCAATTTAAGATCCTAAATAAATCCTTAATACCATAAAGATTGTAATAATTCAGTTTTCACATTATCATGTGAAGGCATTCTCATCACACTGGCACTTTTAATGTTATTCCTTACAACTACCTTTCACATACCCTGTTTGTATTCCAGCAATTCTCTGGCATCTCTCCCTCTCGGTTTGTACCATTCTAGGTGTTTTCCCACAACCAGGTCCTACTGCTTCCTCAATAGCTGATTCAAATGTTAACTCTTTCATGGACCTTCCCTGTTCTATTATAGATAAAATAATTTCATAGAAATGAAATTTCTATGCACAAACCACTTTCCACCTTGTATTCTGGCTACATAAGCACATGTATTAAGGACACATGCATTGAGGTTCATGTGTACTCGAAGGCAGGGGCAGGATTAACACTGCCTTACTACAAGACCCTCATAACCTTATTCATAGTAGACAATGAATAAATCATTATTAAATATACAATTTTGGATGCATTCAGACTAAGATACACAGAAAGCTAAATGTAAGCACTGTGCTTATTAAGAGAGTATCTGAACTGAATGAATTTTCCACTAAAATAGTAAGCAATTGAGAATTTTCAGGAGCTTTAGATAAGTATGATCAATGATGTATCAGTAAACACTATACGAGTCCAGGGTGTCTGGGTGGCTCAGTCGGTTAAACGTCTGCCTTCGGCTCAGGTCATGATCCCAGGGTCCTGGGATTGAGTCCCATATTGGGCTCCTTGCTCAGCAGGCGCAGGGAGCCTGCTTCTCCCTCTCCCGAACCCCCTGCTTGTGTTCTCTTTCTCTCTCTGTCAAATAAATAAAATCTTAAAAAACCCCAAAACACTATATGAGTCTAAACAAAGCCATATTAGATCCCCTAACATTAGAAAGTTAACAGGTGCTAGGAAATTAGATATATGAACAATAAAATCATCTTGCCTATCCAAGTAAAAAAAAGATAGACTTCAAAAAAAGAGTAAGATCTGTTTTGGATTTATTTTCATTTGTATCACTCTCTTTATCTAAACCCAGTCACTTTATGTAACCTATTCTTTACATTTGTATTTACATAATGTGAGAAATAAGACTTCTAAAGTCTAATTTTTATGTAATTTTCCAGTCTATGCCGATGTCACCAGTATGTGTGAACTGAAATTGAAATACCTACCTGGGTAGCTTAAATTGAGAGGACATTTTGGCAAATATTACCTAACTATTTCAAATAAAAGATTTTTTTGTTGTTGTCTGTAGTAGTTTTGATACTTAGCCTCATAATGTATGGGTATATTTTTCCTTTATAATTGGCTGCATCTGGGGTGCTTGGGTGGTTCAGTAGGTTAAGCATCTGACTCTTGATTTTGGCTCAGGTCATGATCTCAGGGTTGTGAGATCAAGACCCATGTCAGGCTCTGCGCTCAGTGGGGTGTCTGCCTGAGATAGTCTCTCTCTCTCCCTCTGCCGCACCTCTTCCCACTCTCTCTCTCTTTCTCTCAAATAAATAAATAAATTTTTTAAAAAGGGAATTGGCTGCGTTCTAAATTTTATTATAGGTTTCAAAGTTTTGTTTTTAAATAGGAAAAAAATTAATTTGGACAACTTATCCAGGGAATTAGAAAAGAAGGTGGGGCATAATACAAAAGAAAAAAGCATTGACTTTTACTGATGAAGAAATTAAATTCTTTTAGGAAAAACTGTTTGATTAGATAAGTATAAAAAAAACCTTACAGAAATTAATGTGCATGAAAGTCAACAATGTTATTTTTAGGAGCGCTATTTTCAAATTAAGTGATCTGTGAAGACACTCAAAGAAACTCATATAGAAAACTTTTTATTAACATTTTTAAAAACAATTTGTTACATGAAGAGCATTTTAGACTGGTATTTTATTCACTTACAATAGTGAAGGATACTGTCAAATCAAATTCAGGTCATTATTATATAAATCAATTTGGGAATTGTCCAGATTTCAATAAGAAAACTGACCACTTTCTAACAGAAAGGGCTAAACGCTTTTTATTCCATGAATCTTAGCTGTCTTAAATCCTATTCCCTTTTGTTGAAAAGGGTATTATTTCATGTCTGGGCTCATTTTTTAAAAGTCTATCAAAAACTTAAATTCCACTCAGATTACTCTTGATAGATTCAGAGAGGAACCATTTATTTATGTTGGCAGTGGTGATTGAAGACCATATTGTCACAAAGACTCAGCTTTCCCTCAAGGTCAATTAGTTGAAATCTATAGGGAATTAAAATATAGTCCAAATGGAGAGCCCTGGATGATAGCCTATAGATGAGCAGCTTAAATCAGCATTACCAGTGGCACAGGACAAACTGAGAAATTTTGTGTTTTCTACTTCAGTTAGGTTAAAAAGAAAAGAACCTCAAATTTTATTGCATTTATTTAAAATATGTATTTGGCACACTGACATGTACTTCATATTCAAATAAAAATTTGTTAAGAATCTATCTTTCTGGTAAAACATATTAATTAATCCTTTCAAGTTTTATAAAATACTGAGTGTGAATTTTTAATTTCTATATTTCAATCAAGCCATTAATTGTTCCAACATTTACATCTACTTCTATAATGATATCCTATTACTTATCATTACTGTAATGCTTTCAAAGGTGTCTTCGGTTTTGTTCTTTCCTATTGTTTTATTTGTTCTAGGCTTTAAAATAGTATTCTTTCAGATCTTTCTTTCTTTCTTTCCTTTTAAGATTTTATTTATTTATTTGACAGAGAGGGTGAGAGGACACAAGCAGGGGGAACGGCAGGCAGAGGGAGAAGCAGGCTCCCCACTGAGAAGGGAGCCTGACGTGGGGCTCAATCCCAGGACCCTGGGGTCACGACCTGAGCCGAAGGCAGACACTTAACCGACTGAGCCACCCCGGTGCTCCATCTCCAGATATTTCTTCATTCTTTTACCTAATCACCAATAATTTTTCTGTGGTCCCTAATATAAATTTAAAAAGTTATCCTAACCAAGCCTCAAAAAGTTAAAAATAGAACTACCATATGATCCAGCAAGTCTACTTCTAGTAATATATTCACAGGAAATGAAAACACTAACTCAAAAAGACATCTGCACCCCCATGTTTATGGCAACATTATTTACAACAGCTATGACATGGAAGCAACCTAAGTGTCCATCAGTGGGTGAATGGATAAAGAGGTTGTGACATACACACACACACACACACACACACACACACACACAAAGGAATATTATTTGACCACAAAAAGAGGAAATCCTACCATTTGCAACAACATGGATGGGCTTGAGGGCATTATGCTAAGTGAAATGAGTCAGACAGAAAAGGACAAATACTGTATGATCTCAATTATATGTGGAATCTAAAACACAAACAAACAAGCAAACACAAATTCATAGAGAAAGAAATCAGCTTTGTGGTTAGCAGAGGCAGAGGGCAGAGGGAGGGGGTATTGGAGGAAGGCAGATAAAAGGTATAAACTTCCAGTATTAAGGTAAATAAGTACTAGGGATGTAATGTACAACACAATGACTATGGTTAACACTGCTGTATGGTATATTTCAAAGTTGTTAAGAAAATAGATCCTAAGAGTTCTCATCAGAAGAACTTTTTTTTTCATTTTTTCTTTTCTTCATTCTTTTCTTTTTGGATTTATATGAAAAAAATGTTTGTTAGCTGAATCTACTGTGGTAATTACTTCACAATATATGTAAATCAAACCATTATGCTATATACCTTAAACTTACACAGTGATGTATATCAGTTATTTCTCAATAAAACTGTAAAACAAAGTTGAAAAATATTATCCTGATAGCTGGTACTGTAGAGCTGACTCTAAAACTTCACCTTATAAGGTAAACATACCACCTCGATAAGTAAGTAACATAATATTTTTCTTATTTAATTAGAAAAACAATCAATTCGTAAATGCTGTCCTAAGTACTTTCTCAGTATATTTCCTGTAAAGACAAATAGGTTTAAAAGGAGCTTAGCTATTTGAAGGGCAACTCTTTGAAGGCAATGCCACTTCCATTTTCATCACACAATTTCCAGTGCCCAGAACAGTGCTTGGCACTTGGTAGGGTCCGACTGATACTTCTTTTACCCAAATGAAGTAAAATGGACATTTAGATAAGGAAAAGCAACATTCTTGCTGATGTCAAAGAGGTATAAGAGAAGATTCCCGAGGTGCAAGAGTTGAATTTTCATTATTACTAAGCCTCTCCACATTTGCACATTTGAAAACAAATTCCTGACAGATGTTTTATTTTGTCAACCACATATCCTAAATTACAGCCAGGGGCACAGGCTTAGCTATCTGGGCAAGAGGGCAGAAGGAGTAGAAGAGAAGCTAAAGAAACTGCTGAAAGCTGTGTGAAGAGATGGGCACAGGCTCTCGGTGAGGATGGAATCTGAGGACACAGATGACGTGCTGTCATCTAAAAAGAAGTGCTTTGAGCCCGAACTATTAACTAGCGAGGCAGTTAGCACTTAATTTCCTCAGTTAGGGGTCAGAAGGTAACCTTGGAAAACTAAATTTGGAGGAAGACTACATCTACCTTAACAAATAGGATTTATGTACAGGTGTTCTATAAAGGTTCTGATGAATCCAAACCGTTAAGTTGAGCTCTATCAAAGTAAGATCTCTGACTAAACAGGGACACTACTGACTAATTCGAAGAGAGAAAATGTGGTGCTTGAGGAGAAACATGAGGTAAAAATGGAAGGATTTTTCTGAGGCATTAATGGCATAAAGCAAAAAAAAAAAAAAGGAAAAGAATTCTGTTTAACGATGACAAAGAAAGATACTTGGCAGAGCTGCTCAACCAGACCCCTTGTGAGTCTGGAATGCTGAGAGGTCAGCTTTGAGTGCTGGTTGGAAATGGTTATTTTATGTGTGATGTGATCACTTAAATCTTTAGCTCAACAGAGTCTCACTTTGACAACTGAATCTGATCAAGCAGGTCCTTTGAGGAAAATATATTTTTATAAAACTATTTTAATTCTGTGAGTGGAAACTTGGCAATTAGTTCACAGAAAGTAAAACAAGTTTACCTATGATTCCAAAATGCTAAATATGATTAAAGTAGAAATAGCCTGGCTTCCACTGTTTTAATCATGCTGAGTACTATTCATGATCAATGAGAATGTCAGGAGGCTTGGCCCCATCCACCCCTGTGGCTCATGGAGACTGACTCCTCTGTCATAGATTTGGGATTTTGAAATCAAATACATTTTCGTTCTTTGCCTCCATTCATATTCTTTGCATGAAGAAACTGATTATCTCTGGGGCATTCAATCTGTTGCTGGGGTCCCCAGTAATGCTGACATTTTGTTATGCTACCTTCAGAAGGCATAAAGCAATTTTTGTGCTAGCATATAAGTGACATTTCCGAACATCAGAGGAGTGCCTGAAAACATGCACAGTTAGCTACCCATTGATTAGGGCAGAAGTACATACACTATGAACTGTGTCACTCTGTGTATGCCCCAGAGGCAGAGAACGGGAAATTTCATCATCTTGGTCCTTACAGGTTACCACCTGTGGTAGTTGAAATGAGCTTGTGTGAAGTGTGGACCCAGACTCCATCTGTCAGATGGAGAACTCAAGCTTTGTATCATGTAATAAGACAAGATGCATGTGAAGAAAATCTAGGTGGAAACTTATTTTACTGTCAAAGCTAACACAACATGAGAACACAGCAAATTCTCAGGACATGCACATTATGAGTCAATGTGCATTTTGAGAAGGTTAACTTTACCATATCAATAGCATGCAAATTATAGAGGACATATTGTAAGTAGAAAGCATAGGGCTTTTTTGGGTTTTTTTTGGCTTTGGAAAAAAATAGCACGTTAAACAACAAAACGCTCAATATAGTGTATTTAAAAATATAGAGCACACCACCTGACAAGATGAAAACCATCACAACAGAGCTCGGCATCACCACAGTAACTTACTGGATGACAAAAATCTCCTTGCGTCTAAAGAAAAATGAAGAATATCTGGAAGTAAAGATTCATTATTTATTTAGTACACAAACACACTGGATTATTTTTTGCTACTACAAGAACATGAGCATTAAATATCTTGAGCTTCATCCTACTTTAGGACATTTGTCTGGAATTCACATATTTGTCAGACATTTCTTATCTGGATTCATGAACTTTTGCCATTGTTTGCAAAATGGTTTAAGAGAGGAGTAAAATCCATGGCTAGAACCTGTCAAAGAATTGATGGCAATTAAAATGCTAATGATTTTACATAGAATTTCATGTATCAGTCAAATATCATGTATTCTTATTGAAGGTACAATAAGACTTGCACTACTAAAGATTTTTCAGTTTCTGAAGTTTGAACTTATACTAAAATGCCATCACTCCTTTGTCCCATATCACTAAAGAACAAAGAATCAAAAAAAGCAGTTCTTCCCTTAGAATCATTTCTCTGCATAGGAAAAGCTGCTTCAAGAAGGATCCCATAGGGTTTTGTCTTTTTAAGAGGGGTTATATTGATCTCATCTAGTAAGCTTCTGAGTTACACACACACACACACACACACACACACACACACACACACAGAGGTACAGGTGTATTTTATCTCTGAATCCAACGCACGCAGGCTAGCATCATGGCTGTCCTGTTTACTAGATGTACCACCTTGGACAGCGACTTAAATTCTCTAAGCATCTTTTGTTTTTCAACTGTAAAATGGGGATAAAAATATCTACCACAAAAGGACTGAAAGAGTTAAGTGAGATCCTTACACACAGAGTTAACACACAGTAATTGCTCAAAAACAGTAGTAATTATTTATATTAGCAAGCCCTCTATGTGAAAGTAGATTGGGGTGATTTTTTAATTTTATAAAGATTATAAATAACAATAATAATTCCAAATGTAGTATTCTGATTTAAAGTTTACAAGAGCTTCCTGAAGACATGTACATTTAATGAAAATTCAACTTGCACACTTCTAAAGTTATTGAAGAAAGAAAGCAATTCAATTGTTTGCTTTCTGGAGGATTTTAATTCCATTCATGATTACTGGATTGGGCCTTGAGTCTAATTAATGCACCATTACATTCACTCAACGAAAATAGGCAAGAGAATTAATATGGAATGATGCACAAAATTTGGGGGGATAATTGAGGCTTGGAAGAAATTGAGTGTCAAATAAGAAGATTAGTAACATTGATTAATGTTATTCTACTGTGTGTTGTTGTTGTTGTTTTTCTGATTTAGTCACCCTGGGTGGGGTGCGGGGTGGGGGAGATTGGAGATGGGGAACCTACTATAACTTAATTAAGCCTGGTAAGGAGACAGTGAAAAATAAACACTTTTAGCAAATAGAATATTTAACTCGTGAACCTTCTGTTAGGTTATTTAATTTTAAGTGTTTCAACTCTCTTAGGAAGGTAGTTTGTGTTGCAGTTAAATTAGTTAAAGCAATCCATAGGGCCAGCTGGTCTCAGCAATCTTGAAGAGACAGGTCTGTTTTACCTGAGTGTTTGCTAATCTTGCCAATATTTCCTCCTGGAAACCTTTCTCACTTCCTTGGGCTAAGTGGTTGTGTTTCAAAGGAGCCATCACAAAATGTTGTTTTGTTCATTTGTTTATCAAGTAACAAACCCCAAGGGTCATTTTCTAATCTGGTGAATGTGGAAGAGATGAGCCCAAAATATTAAATATCCTTCCTAAGAAATATATCGTGCATTGTCTAAACTTAAATATAAAATGTGCATAAGGAAATGGTATAATTATCATTCCAAATAGGAAATGAAAACATTATCTTGGCCTATCCTGAATGTTCTCATGGAGTTACAGAGTACTCAATCTTTTTTTTTTTTTTCCAGAGTACTAAATCTTCATTTGAGTTTTGTTCTTCAGGAAGAAAAATTACAATGTGAGAGAATTCTTCTTTAGATCCTTTGTGAAACAAGGTAAAATATAATTAAATAATAAGAGTTTACACACACAAAATTTACAGGATGAATCAACATGTAAATAAATATACAGGCACATGTCATAAAACGAATAATTTCTTAACTATAAAATTCCAAGTCCTTGACAGGATTTAGTACAAGCATCATAATAACTTTTGTTAACTAGGTAACTCCCTAAAATTAATATTTTAATTATTGATTAAATCTTCTTTTATCATTTCTCTTATGGACATGTCAAGACATACAACACTGAGGAAAACTGCTAGTCCAATATGCATGAAGAAAGTGGGCAGGTTGGAAGGAAAAGAACATGCCTAAGCCTCAGGTAGAAAGAGCATATATTAGCTGGGTAGATTTAAAGGAAATCACCTAAGTGCTTTCCTGCAAATAACAAAGACATATGATGTAAGTTAATCAACAATTTAAAAACTAACTCAAACTCCCTGATTCTTCACTCTCAGAATCTACTATCAGTCTCTGGTTCTACTCTCATGACCTATATGCCTTTTAATAGATTTAGATATTCCAGCACCTCAAGACAAGTGAAGGGCTTGAGAGCTTCACTGAAGGATGGCCCCTTGTATATGTGCGCATGACTAATTATGGATCTGTTAGTTACCATTTCTTCTAGACTTAATTTTCTACTGTATTACTGACCTTATTCACATGAAAGACCTTCAATAAATAGTAAATCTGGAGACAGATCTCTGTAATGAAGAGTTAGTACTCAAACCACTTGATAGTTATTTTAATAAATTTCTGTAATAATCAAGCAAAGCATATTATTATGTGCCACTGGAATTACAAATAAGGATGTTTCACAGTCATGAATGCTGGAATCATATCAAAAAGTGAGAAAATAAAAATCATAGAAACTAAAATTTCCAACTTTACTCTTATTGGGGGTAATATATACTTATGACCTACGTGCAAAAATAAATGTTATTCGAAATATACTTGAAAGACACTTCGACATCATTTTACAAATAAACCCACATATACATAAATAAACATGGAAGCAGGAAAAGAAATAATTAGGAATCAAGATTAAATAAGGCAGTCCCTGATTTATAAAAAACCAATAATAAACAATCTATGCAGCCCTTATCCACCTTTTCCATTAGCTGCCATGACAGTCATTGTTAAAAAAAAATCTTCCAGCTTTTAGATAATGGCTGTGTTCAGAAGTGCAGGAAAGGGCAAGCTGTGAAAACACACAGAGCTTAGGGAATCTAACCTCAGCACAGCCTGCCTAGAATGATAACCTCCTTGATAAAGAGCACTTTAATACTGACTGGCTTTTTTCACTTTGTTATGTCATTATCTCTCTCCTAAAGATCTACTTACTAAGGACTTTTGGGAGATTAATAAAGATTCTTTTTAAAAAACTGCCCCTATAAGTGTTTGGACACTTAGAACATTTTAGTATGAACAGATTCAACTAAATTGTTCAAACAACTAAAATTAATTGCACTGAGAGATTTGACGCATAGTCTCTTGTACTTTTGGGTGTTAGAAGACACTGAAACTCCAAGCTTGTGGAGGCGGTACAAACACTGAAAAAGGGAGTTGGGAGAATACTACAGAAATTCAGTTGGCCTGCAGGGGGAAAGGAGAAGAAACTTCCTTTTACTACGCAGGATGACCCTTTTAAGGACCAAGACATAGCCTAATATTGGAATGCTCTATTGCTCCTAAGATGTGGTTAACTTTGGCAGGTTACCCTGCAAATCTATTGCCCTTTCATAATAACATTTCTAATGTGGAAAACTATGTCCTGGATAATAGATGACCTTCTTCCATATGGTCTTTGGAGTACTATCCATTTTGTTGTATCCATAGAAACAACCTCTATTAGAATATAAACAAAGGTAAATATCTAAATATAAAGAAGTAAGTTTACCTCTTTAACAGAACAAATTTCCTTGTAATTTAGTGATAACACTGAATGACTTTCATTTTGCAGTATTTGGAAGGCCCCTGCTTATCAGATGACGCTTCCCTCTGTAACATATATTTGATATTTTTAGGCATGCTGGAAATATTCTTTCAAAGTCAATGTATTAGGTAAAGACCAGCTTTGCTAAATGACAACTATAAACAATTCCTTTTTAAGTTCAAGAAATTTCATGGCATATTTCCAGAGTTGTTAATAATTTTTTAAAGCCTAGCAGAGTTGTTCATGTGCTTTGTAAAAACTGTCATGTGCTTATAAGCATCACAAAATATTGGATCTTATAAGAATCTAAACTTGTTATGATGGTCTGATGACAGTTTTTATTAAGAATTTGATGAATTATCTTAATAGACAAGTTTTTCAAATGTGTCAACATTTTGAATGATTTATAATGATTTCAAAAGGACTTAAAATACTTACTCTTTAAAATTAAGCACCTTTACTATTTCCAATACATACTGATGACATGCTTTTCTTCCCAAAGGTAATTTTTTACTTTGTATTTAATTTTTAAATACTAAGCAATTAAAAAATAAAGTGTTAATACACAAGTTAGATTTTTAATGTAATTTCATACTAAAATAAGGAGGTATGAGGCTTTTATAAAAATGATATACACAATATCAAGTCGTTACAAATTTCATTAAACTTGTGATTAAAAATATGGACACTTCCAGAAAAATCCAATGTAAAAGAAATCTATCATATGAAGTGAATTATTAAACATGATTTTAATGGTTTAATGTGTAAAAATATTTGTCTCAGGAAAAAAAAAAGAGCTTGGTTGAACGTTATAGTCCAAGGTTCATATTGAACCCAAAGCATGAGGAAGATTAAGTGATTCTCCGAGCACCAGTGAGAAGTGTGCAGAAGATGGAGGTCACTCTTTGAAAGAAGATCTCTACGACCTGTGTAAATAGGAGCCCCACAAACACTTCCAACAAGCATAGGTCAGAATAGGGTCATGGCTCCAGGCCCTCTGAACCACTGTTCGCCAAGAGGAGTGTGCTCACCGCGTTAATCTCTCGTCCTTCAGTTCCAGGTCTGCCACAGTGATGAGCTGATCCAGCTTGAATTTAGTGTCAATAATTTCTGCGTCTCGAGGAGAGTACGTGCCACCTTCTTTCTGCTTCTGTCGAATTCTAAAATAAGTGTAGTAAAGTCCAAAAAGGAAATACCATAGAAAGCATATAAAATTAAGTTTCCTTTTCTTTTTAAGTAAAGATATCAGTCAAATAATTTCTTTGTTGGGGTCACATCTCTGAATATGGCACAAATTTATAGGTACTCAACTTCTTTTTCCTGTTTTAATTCCATAAAACCTAATTCTAACTATATTCCTTTAAGATGTTGCTTTGTCGAAGTTTCAAATTTTAATGAGAATCAGTTGATCAAGGCCTGGGCCACTGGCAAATCTAAACTATCAGGCAAATAAAATTGAAGCTGTGAGCTTGTTTTTCCTCCCAATAGCTGTCTCTAGATTTGTCATAAAGAGAAAGTATGCCGAAGTGGAACCAGCTCATTGTTATCAGCACCAATGGTAAAAGACAATGTTCCATTGTTTTATATACATGAGATATTTCTACATTCATGAAAATGTATAGAAATATGTTTTGAATTGTCTCATAGGCTTTTTATAAAAATATTGTACAGCATATAATGTTATCTTTATTTATATTCAGAAAACTCAAGTTCAAAAATAAAAATCACATGAATCTGAGAATCAAATCCAAGTCCTTTCATTTTTAAGCCATTTATATGCTTATTTTTCTATGACATAGTATGGTAATTACAAAATGATATTAGCTATTCTATCTTTTACATTTCAAACATTTATTATGTAATATGAATTATGTGTTAAGGATGGAAAAGAAAGTATAAAATATGGTTCCTATCCAAGAACATTACAGTTTAGTTGAGAAGCAAGATCTAAGTGTAGAAAAAGCAATAAAAAGAAAAAAAATCCAAATTCCAATTCATAGGACAACTACTAGTATTGACAGGAAGTAAAAAAAAAAGCGAGATCTGATTTGAGGGTTCCAGAACGAGAAGGAGGAGGAAGCACATTTCTGACTGACTGTATAAAAGCAGAGTTGTAGAAAAGCCTAAGGAACGTTCAGGTGAGAAGAGACCCATTTGGCCAAAGAGAAGTGTGTCAGGAGGTTGTAGGGAATAAGAGGGGAGAATTTCTTGCCCACATAAGGAGTTCATCCTGTAAGGAGATGAAAAGTCAGAAAAGATTTTAGAGCAAGGAACAATATGAATATGGCCAAAGCATGCCCTTCAGGGACAAGGAAGATATCTTACACAATCTATCCCTAAAAGTGCCTAGAATAATGACTTTCTCTATCTCCAGGCAGAATCTGAGAACAGTATGCAGCATAAGAAAAATATTTGTTTCAACAGCTCTTCATATTATCCATCACAATGATGATTTAAGAGATTCAAGGTGAAAGAGATGATGCATGGCATACAGAATACAGGACCACCTTCTTCAGATAAAATAAAAACAGCTTACCGAGCTACTTAGGAAATTAGTGTCGTGGTTACCTTTGCAAATATAAGGTCCCTTTAACTCAGAAATCTACTCTATGAAGCCAGATTTTAGGACCACAACTAAGATTTCCCCTGAGGCCCTGTAAACAGGAAGGGAATTAGGAGGCTGATACTGGGATTTAAAGGGACCCTTGGAAAATGAAGTACAGACTTCGTAAAGTAAACAGGGAGAAGGGGCCCACCATGTAAGGAAGTTGGACATCTTCAAAGTGTTGTCCTGATTGTAAAAATGATCTCTTCTGTATAAACTTTAAGATTTAGACCTGATTAAAATATTTTTCATTAAACCTATCAGAGTTTTAAATTATCTTTTAAAGTGAAGAAATCCCAGAAAACCTTCTGCTTTTGTGTTATCACTTTATTATCTCTCAGTTTTAAACCTGCTCATTGGGGAGTGTATGTGCTATGGTGAGTGCTGTGAATTGTGCAAGACTGTTGAATCACAGATTTGTACCTCTGAAACAAATAATACAATATATGTTTAAAAAAGAAGAAGAAGAAGAAGAAGAAGATAGCAGGAGGGGAAGAATGAAGAGGGGGGAATTGGAGGGGGAGACGAACCATGAGAAATGATAGACTCTGAAAAACAAACTGAGGGTTCTAGAGGGGAGGAGGGTAGGGGGACGGGTTAGCCTGGTGATGGGTATTAAAGAGGGCACATTCTGCGTGGAGCACTGGGTGTTATACACAAACAATGAATCATGGAACACTACATCAAAAACTAATGATGTAATGTATGGTGATTAACATAATAAAATTAAAAACAAAACAAAACAAAACAAACCTGCTCTTCTTTGCCCTGCTCTGTGATATTGGAGCTAGACTCTATACTTCCCCTTTGCCAGCTGCTGGGATGCTCAGCTTTGTCAATAGAGGATACCACAGGGACCTTCAAGGCCAGAGGGACAGGGAGATACGTCCCTGGTGTGTTCCAGTGCTGCGTGATTATTATTCATGTGGAAGCCCAGCAGCCCACCTGGATGAGTGGTAGCTGCCTCCAAAGTGAACGCTCTTCCCATTGGTAAACGATTCCAGTAGCTCAGCACCCCCACACTATTCAGCAAGATGGGCTGTTTCTACAGACCAATTCCAGCCTGCCTATCCTCGATTAATGATGACTAACTTCTACAGAACAGCTCCAGCCCCTTCCCTCTGTCATCTTCTTTACCTGCTGATAGGTGACCAGCTGCATGTGCCTGTGGTAGACATTTCATGTCAAACTTTTGGAGTGAGACTTCTTCTGGTTCTTAGTTCCTTTATTGTCCATTCTTCCTCAGCCTTGAGAGAGCAACTGTTTTGTTGTACTTGCTACTTCTGGACCCTTTAGAGTTCTTTAACCCCTTATAGTTGTTAACTATTTCTACTAGCTAGCAATTTTTTAATTAAATGCTCCCCATTCAAGCGACTATTATTGTGGCTTCTGTCTCCTGATTGGACAATGACTGAATAATGTCCATAAAGCATCTTAGGAAAGTGGGTATAAATAAATCTTACCTTGCAAATGCAAAAATAGCTGTCCCAAGAAGAATGATCGAAAGGATACACAAAGTGACTGAGAGAATAATTTCTACAGTTCTTTCAGAAAGTCCTTCACCTGAAGAGGACACAGAACATTATTACTGATTATTATTATGAAATACCATTTGGGTCTCAAAACACAGAAAAATATTTTCTTGGAATGTTTCTCAAGAATGCTAAGAAAGTGGACATACATGTTTGTTCCCCTCCTTCTCCTAGATCTCGTAAATCGGGGCTCCGCCCTTGGACCTCTTCTTCTTGCCCTCCACCTTAGTGAGCCCATGCAGTCTCGTGGTGTTAATTTTCATCTTTAGGATGATGACTACTTAATTGCTATCTATTGAACTCCAGACGTGAACATCCACTTGCCTACTAAATATCTTTATTTAGAACTGTAATTAAAATTTCAAAATCATATCCAAAGCTGAACTTCTATAATTCCTTCCATTCAACTGCATCTTTCTACCTCTTAGTTAATGACAACTTCATTGATCTAGTTGCTCAGTCCAAAAACTCTGCAGTAATATTTGACACTCTTTCTCTCAGAGAACACATCCACAATCTCCTAGGAAATCTTGTTGCCTCTATCTTCAAGATACACATATTTTTCTTTAAAAGAAACTAGGGAAACTAGGAGAGATAGTAATTCCAAACTATGATTAGAAAACAAAAGGAATTTGGGACATCTGGAGGAGCCAGAGAGCTAAGAAGCTATCAAAGGCTAATGGTATGGAAAGAAGAAAGGATCATCTTGCAGAAGTTCCTACTGGTCAAAGAGGGAACAACTTAAATTTTATGATGAATAAAAACTGAAATTGGTGGAAATATATTCAATATATAAAAATCCACAACTTCTAGTATTATTCAATGAAAGAGATATAAAAAAATATACAAACTTTTAATTTGTAAGCACTGGTTATAGCCAGACTGCCATTTTCTTATTTTAAAAATCTGTAATTAAAGGGAAAAAATTAAGCATTTTTTCCTAGCTTTCTCATATGAACTGTATTTTATGAATTAAAAAAATAGTCTTACTCAAGGCAATAAAGCACTTCTTTAGAGGAGAGTTCCATTTACTTTTTTATTGTTCTGTTAATCACCATATATTACATCATTTGTTTTGGTGTAGTGTTCCATGATTCATTGTTTGTTCATAACACCCAGTGCTCCATGCAGAATGTGCCCTCTTTAATACCCATCACCAGGCTAACCCGTCCCCCTACCCTCCTCCCCTCTAGAACCCTCAGTTTGTTTTTCAGAGTCCATCATCTCTCCTGGTTCGTCTCCCCCTCTGACTTACTCCCCTTCATTCTTCCTCTCCTGCTATCTTCTTCTTTTTCTTTTTTCTTAAAATATGTTGCGTTATTTGTTTCAGAAGTACAGATCTGGAGAGTTCCATTTAATAAGTGTGGAAGGAATAATACAATTAGAAATTAGTTTTTCACTGCTAATAAAATAATTGATTTAGGTAACAATCATAAATCTATCCTCAATGATTAAGAGGAAGGTTGATAGGGAATCGGATATCAACAGGACACTAGACTATCATCCTACAGATTATTTGCTAGTAATAACAAGGGGGGGAAAAACCAACTTTCCAATGAAGGTTCATGCTGTTATGACAACTAAAA
This sequence comes from Callorhinus ursinus, assembly GCF_003265705.2. Taxonomy (NCBI): domain Eukaryota; kingdom Metazoa; phylum Chordata; class Mammalia; order Carnivora; family Otariidae; genus Callorhinus; species Callorhinus ursinus. The sequence continues at coordinate 26,241,914 of NW_027397076.1, forward strand.
CTCACTGATCAATTTTAACATCATTGAAATGTGACAACCAGATGTTATATGCCTCCTGATGAGAGGTGTTTTAATCTAGGCAGCAACACCTGCAAAATATCTTTGCTGAAAATGAATATTCAAACCTTTAGATCTTATTTCTAATTTATAAGAAGTAGAAGAAGGAGGAAAAAAATTAAATCACACCAAGAGAAAGCAATCAAACAGATTCAGAATATGGGACCTCCTATAGAACAACTCATGTGTTTGCCCTAATGAATCTATGGCATGGAGGGGAAAAGGGGAAGAATAAAAGACAGTAAGAGACACAACAATAAAAATAATCTATGAACCTCTTATTGGGGTCCTGGTTCAGACATACTATGAAGAAAAAAAAAACAGAAGATGATTTGAAAATGTATAGAGTATTATATAACATTAAGGATTTATCATTAATTTTATCTAACTGTGACAATAGAAATGTTCTTACTAGAGAAACATACTAAATAGTGGAATATAATGCTTTGTGCGATTTATTTTAAAATACTTCACAAATAAAAGAACACATACATAAATAAAACAAATGTAACACAATGTTAAAAATTATTACACTTAATTAGTAAGTATTTGGGGGTTCATTATACTATTCAAAACTTTGTGTATGCTGTATTCATTTTTCATCCCGTCTGCTGCCAGGATCCTGAGCCAGGCCACCACCCTGCTTTGCATGAATTATTGTATAGACATCTAACAAGTCTTCTTGTAGTCACCCTTGTCCTTTTTAAAATATTACCTTTCTACTTAAAATCCTCCTCATCTCTCACAGGGAAAAGCCAAAGTCCTTCCAATGGCCTCTGGTTCCTCATTAACTCTCTGACTCCCTGTTATCTCTCTGACTTCCCCTTCAATTTCCACCTTCCTCACTCCGCTGGAGCCAGACTGGCCTCCCTGTTGCTCTTGGAACATACCAGATCATGGGGCATTTGCACAAGCTTTTCCCTGTGCTTGGAAAGGTATTTCTCTTGTGTATCTATCTGAGTAGCCACTTCATAACCTTCAAGGGTTTGCTCAAATATCACCTTCTCAATGAAGCCCAAACGGACCAAATATATGTGTCCCTCCAAAATTCTTATGTTGACGCCCTAGCCTCTCAGTGTGACTGTATTTGGAATTAGGAAGTAACTAACATTAAATGAGGTCATAAGGGCTGGGCCCCAATCCAATAGACTTAGTGTTCTTATAACAAGAGACACCAGAAAGCTAGCTCTCTCCCTCTGTGCACATGTACTGAGGAAAGGTCCTATGAGAACACAGTAAGAAGGAGGCCTTCTGCCAGCCAGGAAGAGAGCCCTCACCACAGAACTAACTTACTGGAACTTGGTTCTTAGATTTCTAGCATCCAGGACTGTGAGCAAAATTTCTGTTTAAGCCACACAGCCTATATGGTAATTTGTTATGCTAGACTAAGCACACTAAGACATCATCCTATTTAAAATCAAAAGCTCCAACTTCCTCACTTCTGCCTTCCCCCTTCTACATCCTCTACACTCCATTCTACTTTTTCCCTCCATTGCTCTTATCAGACTTTAATATATCTTATAATAAATTTATTTATGATCCTCATTGTTCATTGTCTGTCCAGAATGTAAAGACAGGAGTCTTCGTTTTATTCAAAACTGTATTCCCAGTTCTGAGAATAATACCAGATACATAATAAATACTCAATAAATATTTGCTAAGTTTGCTAGTGAATATAAATGTTGGTTTTGAAATATATACTAAAAATTTTCAGGTTGAAGATCAAGCATTGAAACAAATAAGAAATGCAAGATACTTATCATTTACTTAGAAACAACTATTATAGTTGTAACCATTTCTAAGTTATATGAGTTATAATTTATAATTTTACTGTAAAAAGTACAAAAGTTAAGTGACAAAATAAAATAGGTTAACTACCTGTATAACATGCAAGAATTAGTGTTTTATCTTTTTTCCCTGGGTTGGTGCTTATGAAATGTTAACAATAGGAAAGGGTTCCTATGGCTATTTTGCCTGGTAGATTCGAATGAATACTGAATCTTAAAAATAGTTGCCAGAGTTTCATGGTTATCTAGATCTCCAGCTAAGTTTAGGAGACTATAAAGCAGCAAGTAGCTCATACAGTATTTTAGATACCCCTTTTTAAAATATATTAACATGTGAATGGCTTGTTTTATGAATTTTCACAGGCTGACTCTAATTGGATGTGCATGGGAAAGGAAATACATGAAGATGAATAAAGAATCCTCTTTATCAGGTAATACTGGATCACCGGACCTTAGAACCCAGTGGGGGGAAAAAATGGTTTCACAGACCACAAAAAAAAATGTTTCAGATTAGATTATCATTTCAAACACTAGCCAAGTGAAGTGAGGAAATGACATACAATGTATTAATAAACAGTATGTAATCCTTTGGGGTACATGTATTACAAATGTACTAGTAGGAAAGGACAAAGTGTACCATGACTGTCCAGTACAAATTCTGATTCACTGTCATGCATATACCCACAGAGCATTACCATCCAAAATGAAGTCACTTCTCCAAATCCTTCCATAGGAAATGGAATTCTTTCACTTGAAAATATAAACATGATTCTCTCTGTAATAAGCAGAAGTCATTTCCTGACTAGACTTAAAGTCCTAAGAAAGGTCACATTAAATTATGTTTTATTTGCATAATAAAATGTACTGCTGTAATTAAGCAAACATAATTTTAAAGCACTAAATTTCAAAGTGTTTTTTGATTGAAATCTGATTTAAGCCCGTTTTATAACTCTAAGAAGAAGCTGAATTAAATGAGTTATAAAGCTCATAGGACATATCTGGCTCTTGACATAGATGTATGTCATGTGAAAGATCTAATATTATTATTAATCTTAAAAGAAAACAACTTGTTATACAGAACTTAAGTATAAGGATCTCTTCTTCTCTTTTGGACAGTACTATTCATCCAGATATTCAAGTACTGAACAAAGAATTTATTAAAAGTCATTCAATTTCATAACTGAAGAAATGTAAGTTAAAACACACTAGGGGCACCTGGGTGGCTCATCAGTTAAGCATCTGTCTGTGGCTCTGGTCCTGGGGTCCTGGGATGCAGCCCTGCATTGGCCTCCTTACTCAGCAGGGAGCCTGCTTCTCCCTCTCCCTCTGTCCTCCCCCTACTGGTGTTCTCTCTCTCTCAAATAAATAAAATCCTTAAAAATAAATAAAATAAATAAAATAAAATAAAATAAAATAAAATAACCTAGACATATTATTTTCATGCATCAGTTTGGCAAAATATTAAAAGTAGACAATAAACAGTGGTTTCCAGGGTGTAAGGAAACACTTATTCATTGCTAAAAAAAAAGGAATGTGCAAAAGTAAAGCATACTCATGTCTGAATGCTAATCTCCAAAAGCTAAGAGGAAATGATGATAAGAAAACAGCTGGAAGTAATTAAAAATGTTGGGAAGAGAAAAAGGTACAGCAAGGATAGGAAGTCTGTGGGAGCAGAAAACTCATCAAGAGCAGTGCAACTGCAACCGACTCGGACACTTAGCGACTTCCAGGCAATGCGTACAGCAGTTACTAGCACAGCACTGGCCTGAGTCAGGCTGCCTGGATCTAAAAGCTGCTGCTGCCCTGTCCTAGCTCTGTAACCTCGGGCAAGTTGCTAAAAGACCCATCCTTCCGATTTCTTACCAATAAATTGAGGACACCTATAAATAGGGGGTTATGTTAATAGGGTTGTGAATAATATGTGGGGTTATACATAAAAATATTCATAAAAGCCTTGGCACATGAATAATTCTCTTTATTGGGACGCCTGGGTGGCTCAGTCGGTTAAGCATCTGCCTTCGGCTCAGGTCATGATCCCAGAACCCTGCAATCGAGTCCCGCATTGGGGGGGAGGGTCCCTGCTCAGATTCTCCCTCTGCCTGCCACTCCCCCTGCTTGTGTTACCTCTCTCGCTGTGTCTCTCTCTGACAAATAAAATCTTTGGAAAAAAATAATAATTATCTTTATTAATAAACATTTCATATTTATTTGTCATTCATTCATCTGATTTAATCTTCCAGTTAACTTATGAGGTAGGCATTATTATTTTCATTTTGGAAATAAGATTTCAGAAATTAATTTGTTAAAGTAACAAACCCAAGGCCACATAAATTCAATATATACCCATACTGCCTGAAATATGCCTGTCTGACTGCAAAGTTTATGAGGTTCAGCACCACATTACCACTGCCTCGTTAACATCATAAAACTTTCCTCATTCATCTGGTGTCTTGGGGGCAAATGATCCTTTTGCTGCAAAAAAAAAAAAAAAATACATAGCGACTCCCGATTTCTGTTTCTAAATGAGCATATTGGAACTTCTCATTGTTAGCACAGTAATTAAATGAGAAGTGTTATGACAAAAGAAAACAATCACAGAGTGCCTTTGCCATGGGGTTTAAGATTTCATCTTGTTCAGCTTTAATGAAGCCCGGTAAGGTGTAGAAAGCAGTGTCTGATTTTCAAATCACAGGAATCCTCTATAATTAAACCTTATAATCAAAACATTGCCTACGAGCAGTTTCCATAAACTGATGTGCCCAAAGAGGATTTTTAAAAAGAGTTTAAGAAGGATTTTCATGAGTTTTGATAGTAAAAATGTTAATGCTCATTCTGAGTGAAAACAAAATCAAATAAGTTGTAGGTATTTCTTTAGGATTAAAATAATGGCATATGTCATTTCCCCTGTTTATTCCTACAGGTCATGAAGATTTCCCTAAGTGCAAACTCCTCTTCCACACACTCATCCTTATTCAGCAAAGCCCTGCCTGGCCCCTTCTCACTTGTGCTTTTGTTAACCCTTTTCAATAAACTTAAACCTTTTAGTTGATTAGTCTATGGTGATTCTTTTGCCCCTAATTTTAACTTCAAAATAATAGTATCCATAAGAGGCCCAACCACTATCAAAATGGTCTGTCTTAGAAATGTACACTCTATACTAACTTAAAAAGACAGCCTTGCAAAGGCTCTTAAATCCTGAAGATTTTACTTAGCTTGGAGCTCACTGCCTGTGCTATGCTAAATACCAGTGAAGGAATGTATATCCACAGGTGGTTTGAGGACCTAGATGGGCTCTTCACTTCTTTCACTGAAGTCTGAGATCACATACACACATAAGTTCTCAGCAGGCTTGTGAGGAATGTTGGGAGCCTCTAGCCTGTTGCAAATGGTATCATCTATCCTAATACATGACATATTTGAGATAAACAAGGGCTCAAACAACCATTGTAATATTCTGATAATGCCAGGGTAATTACATCAATGCATTTTACTATATGGTTGCTCCCATTCTCACAGCCATGAGACCATTCTTGCCGCTGACTAATGTAGAAATAATCAAGTTTTTTTCCTTTTTGAATTCTATTACTTCTTCCTTGGCAATGTTTGTTTTTCTCCCCCCTCAAAACTTGTATGACTCCATGGTCTTTTATTAATGTCAAATCATGGACCAGGGCCATTTCTGGAGTGTACTCTTTGGTTCCTGGCCCATCAAACTGAATCTGATATCCACAGAACCATAAGATCCAAATCTCCAGGTAAAATGTGAGGACAGAAATTGATGGTAGTAAATCCATTAACCAGCTAGATGACTGGGCTACTTTTCCAGACGTTGAGGAATTCTGCTCCAATGGTCCATTCCATACTCCAAAGGTGCACATCTCATTTCATCACAACTCAGGGTGGCACTTCTAATTATTTTCTCCACTCCTGCCTGTCATGGTTTTACTAACTATAAATGACTATCTTGATAGCAGAACTCCATGTGGTCAATCCAGAATAAGACTATAGTGCCATTATTTATCAGAAGAGAGTCCACGGAAGAAAATCTAAGGAGAAGCTTGAAAGGCTGCCCTTATGTCCCTGGTCTACAAATAATATATGATGTATGGGACCCTTCCTTGTAACTACTTGTAACTGCCCCCTACCAACCCAATGGCTTTCTACCTTATATGTTGAATCTACGTTTCACCAGTGCTTAATTTTGACCAGATCCTATGCTCTGTGCTTTGTTCCACATTTTGCATCCCCTTTAGACTCCTGCTGTTACCAGGGCACACAAACATTAGTACCTGGATGACTGGGGTGGGGATAGTCATGATTTCAAAGAAGGAACCAGAGAACTGATGGTGTATTTCTGCTACTTTCTAGAATTAATTATTTTATTCCACTGAATTGGCTGTGAGAGTAAGGAAGAAAAAGAAGAACATTGCTGAGGAGCACCTTGAGACCACCTGCAGCCAAAGTTCTACTTGAGGCCCACCCTCAGCCAGAGGGAAGACATTTGGCAGAATGTGAGGAATCACATCCCTGCACATCATGGTTTCTGATGCTTGTCTTTCCCCTTTTTTCATTCCTATTACCCTGGATGTTGTAACTTCGTCTCTCAGAGAACTGACATAACGTACTCTCACATCAATAATCTGCATGAAACCAGCCATCTATGAGAGACATAAGCACACAAGAAAATCAGCAAGGCGACATCTTTAGCACTGCTCCTACAAAATGTCATCTCCATTAGATATATGAGCTATCCACTTTGTCTTTGTCTCTTATCTTGCATCAGTAAACACATCAGGATCACCATTTTGCTGTGGTAATAGTTTCTGAATGCTTAACCTAAAGGAAAAAATGTTGGTGCCATCAAGACATTTACTTCACTGTGGTGGTGTCAGGGTGTGATCAACTCACCTATCAAACGACGAAATACTCCACACCATTTCAAAACCACAAGTCTAGTCAGCCAATTGTAAAATGATTGAATTACTGGGTAAAATTAATTAATTAAACCATTGGTATTGTGGAATAAGACAACAGAGCCAAAGAAATTCATGTTATTCCTCTATAAACATCTATGTAGCAACCCACGAGCCCCTTTATTTCTTCAAGGTTGAAAATTTCCTTAACTAAGTAGAGGTTGTAGAAACTGACTCATTAGACAATTAATCTCCCACAACCAGAGGAGAATTTCTAACTGAGAATAATGGAAAAATCTATATTCTTCCAGCCACAACTCTCGCTGAAATCTGTTGCGGCTCACATTATACTGTGGATCTGAACGGCACACAAAGGTCCACGTTCTCAAAGCTTGATACAGAGAAAATTGGAAGCTGCAGTGTACTTAGAGAAATCCTAGGGAAATCATTTCTCCTAAAAAAGTATATTTCTAAGATCTTTGATTATAACCTATCCAAAAAGAAGTGATTAAGTATTTAAAATTTTACTAACTATAAAATATTAATATCTTTACATATGCTATTTTATTTAAATCTTCAAGGTGGACACTCTCACCACCATTTTCTAAATAGGAAACTGAGGTCTATAGAAATTATTTTCTCAAGTGGCAGAGTCAAGTTTTCAATCCAGGTCTAAATCCTGTATTTGTACTGAAATGGTTATGGAATCTGTGCTAGAATACTGGTTGAGCCACTTAATTACTTAATCTGGGCTTTGGTTTCCTCATCTATAAAATGGAGCTAACAGCACCTAACAGCTTCTCTCCATCTCAGCACTATGGGCATCATGCACTAAATAATTCTTTGCTGAAAAGATTGTCCTATGCTACATAGGATGTTCAGCAACCTCCCTGGCCTCTGCCCACTAGATGCCAGTAGCTTGGCCCCATAATTGTGACAACCAAATATGGCTACAGACATTGCTACATATTCCTTGGAGAGTAAAATCACTCTGGTTGAGAACTACTGGTATCAGTTAAAAGATAGTTGTGAAGAGTCCATCAGTTACTATATACAAAGAGTCTAGAAGATGATGATGGTAAAGATAGAGGAGGAGGGGGTGGAGGAAAACACTTGCTTTGGACTAAATTGTACTTACGGTTTATTCAGGCCTGATTGGGTGGGTATAATTGAAAAAACTCACTTAGGACTTGATAAGAAAATAAAATTTTAAAAAGTTGGTAAGTTTCTAGTTTTTAAGATTACTTCAGGAAAATTTCCATAAACCTTTTTCTTTTTTATTAGGTAAAAATGTTTTACATATAAGACTATATATTAAACATCCAAGTAAATATTTGCTTAGTATAATGTTGGTACACATCAACATAGAACTAATACCATATTGAGATCTATGTCCAGATTTGAATAGATGAAACATCCATCACTTAAAAGAATATCACAAATACTATTTTTTCCTTTGTCAGACTAATTAACCCTGAAATGAATTTATACTTGAGAACATTCAGTCATGGATTAATATATTTACTAATTAATGTTACAACTATGATTAGCATGTTGAGATTATCAATGAAATCAAATTGCAGAACATATCTTACCTAAAGTCTTAACAGGATCAGAATAATCAGAATCAGTAAATTGTCCCATAATATTTGTGGCTCTAAATTTAAATCTACGAAATAAAAAAAATAAAAACCAAAAATTTGCATGGTATATGACTTTTTTCTATGAATAATTTAACAAATAGCAATGAAAAATACACATTTTTATTCGAGAGAAAATGTATTTATAAGATGCAAACTTGGAAATCAATTGCCATCAGAACAATATGTCTTATCTTTATGTGAGATGAATAATTATCCTGCACATAAGAGAGTAATTAAAAGTTTGGCCAGACTCATGAGTAGTCAGCAGGTTAAAGAGATGAAGTAGATTACATCCCTCATAGATTTATTTGGATGAAATTATTTCATGTCTGTGTGAAAGTGTGTTACACAAACATACTTTACAAATATAAAGTTTAATAACTGTTATACCTCAACTACTTTTGAAAATACCAATGACCTAGATTTAGAATGGTCATACAGAACTTATTTTGTTCACATGTTAACAAAACGCTTCTTAATTCTGTGTGTGCACAGAGTATTTTCACTTTCTATGTTTTTATGACATAAGAAACAGAAAATGGTTACAGAATGGGTGATTTTAACATCTTCAGAGATAACTGAAATTTACCTTATTTAAAAATTACAGACATCTAAGCATTTTAAAGTACAAAACCAACTTACATTAATAAGTTTCAGTTTAAAATTTAATCTCTACTCTTCTAAAATTCTTATGACTTTATTGATTATATGAAGAGTCTGTTTTGGAAAAATATGCAAAATAAATAATATTTGAATAAATATTAAATTTTGTGGTATAACATTTTCATAACTGCCTATTATGATGACTAAATTTTAGGCAATAGATTAGTAACCAAAGTAACTGTACTTATTAAGAGATGATAGAGCATTCTGTTTTTTTCAAATTCCTGACTTCTTTATTTTTCTAATGTTAGCTTAGAATGTTTATGAAGAATTTAATAATGCTTTAACTAGCAGGCAAACATGAAATTAGCTGTATTTTCCAAATTTGGTAGTAAAAATTATATTTTGGAAATTAAATAATTTAAGATTAAAAAATTATAGTCTTATGACAAAAGTAACACAATCAATTTAACAGGAGACATGTGATTAATTTAGCAAAGCATTTAATAAAGCCAGAATATCAGCAGCGGTATTTAATACATTAGATTATCATGATCTACAAAATGACAACTATTAAAGTGAATTATAAATATTTCAGTCACTAATTGAGAGGTTTAATAATACAAAGAGGAGAAAATTATTGCTATAACTCTGGTAAACTGAAGCTGTCAACTAAAAGACTAGGATAGTGTTTCTAAAAACCCATAAATTAGCACATGTTGCAAAATAATGAGTGAAAAGCACAAAATATTATGTTAGTCACATTATCCTTTACAGAAAGAATTCAATTCTCCTACCCATGTTCTCCAATTACATGTTTTTCATATTGTCCTTATGTCACTTATCATATCAAATCATAATTACTTTTAAGCTTGCCTACTTTCCCTATAGAACTGTACTTTTAGGGAATGTAAGGACAATGTCTTGTTGATCTTTACCATGTATCAGGTCATGATACATTATGGATGCCTAGTGCTTACTGGAAAGATGAAAGGATGGGTAGATGGATGAATAAAAGATGTCGCCTTGCTTGCTACCATGATGCATTAGTAAACATCAACTATACTTACAAGTATTGCTTTTTTGGTTTCAGAGGTCCATTGCAAATTCTGTCTTCACTGCCAGGAATCATGCATGCATTATCAGCACCAATGATGTAGATTTCTTCATTGCCACTGAACTTTGCCTTTCCTTCCGTACATGGGGGATTAGGAAAGCCTTCGTTTGTAAAATACGGCCTTGGTTTATTAAAATATGCATCATACCACTTTGTTACATTTCCATCATGCTGAGCTATTTTCAGAAAAAAAGGATAAAATTACAAGTAATATATGAAGGTATTTTCACATTTCTGAAGAGCATTTGTATAATTGCATGAGGAAAATCTGGATGCAACATCTGTCACTCTGTGAACCACCAGGGATGATTCAGCTGATCTACCTGGATAAACAGGTAGATCACACATCACACATGATTCTTTAGGCTTTATTGTGGAGGATGACTTCTCAGAGACAGAAAGAACATCCCTTGGTCAAGGATAACTCTCCTGTTCATACCTCCAAAGAAGCAATCAAGACTCTATTTTGTCAAAATCAAGCAATCCAACCAGTATACGGAATGAATAAATAAATCACATATTTTAACTATGCCTTGTCTTATTTTTGTCGAGTATTTTAGGTATAAATTAATGATTAGTATAATTAATGATAATATTAACACTGTATTAAGCTCAACAGTTGTGTGATAATGGGTAGTCAACCTTATATTACTAATTTTGAACTGAAACTTCTTTAGCATTCAACAATTCATACTCTACAGTTTAACAAGGTAAGTTGACAGTTGATGATACCCCCTGCTTCTGTTACAAGCACTTGTACATTTTTGATTGGTCCATGATCATCATTGTAGTAACATATTGGCATTCTGATTGTAATTGTTGTTGAAGTCACAAGCAGTTTTCCTGTGGCATCATAAATAGGGGTTGGTTTGGTTTTTGGTCGTGCTGGAGCTTTAAACAAAGAAGAAATATCACTGCAATTGATTTTTTGTTTCTGAAGAGAAGAAAAAAAATTTAAATTCTCATTTCATGCAGGTGATTTATAGATAAAATGATGACAAACAAATAACAAATGAAACAGTTTTGTTTGACTGCAACAGATATTTAGCAATTATTATCTCTTGATGCTTTAATTATGTATTTCATACTGGCTTGAGATAATGGGGCTCAGGTGTGATTTTTAGGTGTCTGACTCCTCTTCACATATTAAAAAAATTCAAATTATATATGTTCTCACACCATATAATTTTTGTAAGTGTATTAAATCATACTAATATTTTAGTGGGTTTTTTCTTTTACTTCCTTTAGCTGATTCATCAATTTCTATTCTAGTCATAATAGCACCCCTCCCACAGTTTATCCATGCCAAACATTTGGATGATATACTCCCATATTTTTCTCCATGTTCACACAATCATATAAAATACATAAAGTCATACATAATGGATTATTCTCACTCTTTGATTTTTTAATGGGGCTATATTATGTATTATAATCACTCCACATTTGCTTTTTTCACTTAAATGACTTATATAAGTCTTTCCAAGTCACCAAGTATGGGGCTAACTCATTCTTCTTAGTGACTATGTTGTATATATCATGGTGTGACAACATCATATTTATTCAGTCATTCAGTTAGTAATGGGAATTCAATTTTCCTTCTGGTTTTCAACAGTTGCCACAATAACCAGCCTTATATATTTAGCCTTACGTACTAATCCTTTTATTTCTGTGGAATAGATTTCCAAGAAGAGAATTTCTGGAACAAAAGGTATAAATATTTTTAACTTTAATAGATATTACCAGAATAATTTCTGAAAGTGCCACAATAATTCACATTTTACTGCCAATGCATACAAATATCTCCAAAATCATTATCTGTAGGAGTTCTGCTTGTTTCATTTAATCTCATTGCTATATGCATATACCAGCTGTTTGAAACACAGCAAGTTGCTTAATCAAACTTCAATTTCCATATTTATTAAATTTTTTTAAAAGCTTCTCAATAACGCCATAAAATTGGCAATACCATTTCCATTTTGTAGATGAGGAAATGGCCTTATGTCACATAGCTGTAAAAGGGAAATATCAAGATTTGAATCAAATCTTTTTGGCTTGATCCTTTAGCTCACTCCTCTGAGATGTAAAGGCTATAATAATTATTAGATGTGTAGGAATTTATTGGAGGAAATATCCATGAAGAGTCAAGGAACAGGGAACAGGAGTAGGTGGCAAGAGCCTTTAGAGCACAGATCACAGGTCTGATACCTGTGTGAGAGAAGAAGAAAGGAAGGATTCAGCAAGAAGATCCTCAGATTTCAGGGAGTTCTGAGAAACTTTCAGGCAGGCCACTGGGGAGTCCCCAAGAAAAGGTTTCCAGTTAGAGGAATCTGGCACTGGATATGATTACCCAACTGTATATTATGTGTCAAATGCAAATTTAATGAGACTACTATTAATTCAATGTCACTCCATGTCACCAAAAACAATCATGCATATTACTGGAGAAAAATATTTCTCTGGCACCTCCCCACTACCACCAGTACTCACATATTTTTTTCTAGACAACCGATTATGAGTCTATCTGTCCTATCTAAGGAGTGGAAAGTCAGAACTAATCATCTCTACCTGGGGTTGATCAAAGCAATAAACATAGCAAGTTTTGCTAAAGAATTAATATAATGCTTCTATTGTTACCTGCATACTTACCTGCTTGCCACTGAATTACAAAGAAATTAAGATGGTATGACAAAAGCTCTTTTTGATGAAGTCATTTGGCAAAACAACTGATGTTTCTGAAGAGCTTATGCATTTGCACATTCCAAGTAGTTTGGAATTGAAAGCAACTCTTAATACTTTTAAATAATATTACAATTATATAAACTACCATTGATGAAAAGATAAAACTTATCAGCTTCATCTTACAGTGAACATTTCTTATTCTTAATAATACTAGTTTCCAGGCACTGTCCTAAGCGTTTTTCAAAGATTATTACTTTTAATCTTCACAACAATCTGGGAGGTAGGAACTAGCATTATCTGCATTTTACAAGCTTATAGAGGTTAAGACACTTGCCTAACGTCAAGCAGATATCAAATGGCCAATCCAGGATTCAGTCTCAGCAGTTTGACCCTAGACTCAGTCTAGAGCTAGCACATTTGATCACTCTGCTCTGCTGTGCTTACCAAAGACTAAGAAAAGTTACTTTTTGCTTCAGAAAGAGAAGTGTTCTATTAAAGGTCCAAACGCTTCAGTTTTTTAATCTCTCTGCAGGTTTTATTATAGATTTTTAGAGAGATAGCACAATTGGATATATGTTTTCAGTCAGGAAGAGAAAGTATCCCGAATAACTGGCTAGCCCTAAATTCTTCTTAACAATCTTTTTTGGTTTTCATGGATTGTTTTGCGTGAGTGAGGCAGCCTTCAACTTTAATTATATTTTCTATAAACAATACCTGTCAGAATAATGAATTGATAGATCTACTTTACAGTCAGAATCATAAAGTTGAATATATGGTAGTTCAGTAAACACTACCTGATTAGCTAAAAAGAATTTTACTTTTGAGATAAAAGATCAGTCAAGGAATTTAATTAAAACTAGTCCAACTCTAGCCATGGGTAATTTAACAATGAATTTTCAATAAAATTATAAAACATAATAACAGACTATAAAATTTGTCTCAGAGAACTTTAAATTTAGAGGGAAAGAAATATAAGATAAATAGCAGGTGGGCATTCTCTTTCTTTAAGATGGTAATTTGCATTATCATTTAGACATTTTAAGTATAGCTTTAATAAGCAGTCTTTATTACTTAATGTATGCTTATTATTGCATATGCATCATTTATAAGCTTGACTACATTCTTAACTCTGATAATAGAATTCAATTATAATTACTCTTTGATTAAGACAACAGTATTTCACAGGAAGGCAGCTCATGTATGTACCTTTAATGTCCATGGTTATTCTCATCTGAACCTTTGGCCCTGCACCAGCACTATTAATTGCATAAATCTAAAAGAAAAAGAGAAACATCTTGTTACTATTTTTATTATGGTCATATGTAATTTTAAAATGATTCTACATTGGGGTGCCTGGGTGGCTCAGTCGTTAAGCGTCTGCCTTTGGCTCAGGTCATGATCCCAGGGTCCTGGGATCGAGCCCCACATCGAGCCCCACATCGGGCTCCCTGCTCAGCGGGAAGCCTGCTTCTCCCTCTCCCACTCCCCCTGCTTGTGTTCCCTCTCTTGCTGTCGCTCTCTCTGTGTCAAATAAATAAAATCTTTAAGTAAAATAAAATAAAATGATTCCACTTTTAAAAATAACTGCATATAGCCTATTTATCACATTTTTCTTGCACTTACTCAAATGAATACAGTTTGTGTAGGAAGAACATTAATAGTAAAGCAGTTCTTAAAACTGATTTTAAGTACAAAGTCCTGAGAACAAAGGCTGAGTGACTTAAACAGCCCTATCATAGCGACCAGGAAAGGATGTGGCTTCAATTTGAACCCGTAGGAGGAGCAGACACAGAAAAGCCACTATGTCTACACTCCTTCATCTACTCTCACATCTGCTCCTTCCCTCTGTAGCTAGGTAACTCTGGCTTTCTTTAAATCCATATTCAAGACCCTCTTTTTTTCCCTTCTCTGAAATGAAATCCTATTCCTTCAACCTCCTTGTTTTCCTGTATTAAATCATCCCTCTGAAAGTTGGCCTTTATGCCCTTCTTCACCCCTGCCCCAAAGTATCTGACGGTAAAACCTGCGTAATGCAGCATATACACATAAAACATTTCTGTTTGTATAGACAGAGGGTGATTCACACAAATGTGAATCCTTTCAATTCATTTTATGCCTAAGAAACTGTAGATAGAGAATCTTCTTTTATTTACTTTATTTTGCTCTATAAAACAAAGACTATATTCTTGCCCAGTTTCATTCACAAACACAATTCAGAATATGTTTATTGGAACTAATTAATTTGTTTTCTATACTTCACACTATAGATACTTTGAGAATGTTTTTACTGAATTTAAATTATAATAATATATATGATGCAGTGGGAATGGTAAATAAACTAAGCCTAAAAAATGTGGTTAAAAAATATCTAAAGGAAATATTTATTGGAGTTTGTAAATTTAAGAAAAGAAGTATTGGGAAGGCTGGGTGGCTCAGTTGGTTAAGCATCTGCCTTCAGCTCAGGCTCAGGTCATGATCCCAGGGTCCTGGGATTGAGCCCTGTATGGGCTCCCTGATCAGTGCGGAGCCTGCTTCTCCCTTTCCCTCTGCCCCCCCCCGCCCCCTCCCACTAGAGCTCACTCTCTTTCTCTTTCAAATGAATAAATAAAATCTTTTAAAAAAGTATTAAAAATGGAAAGCGAAATTATGGTGTGCTTCATTATTTTTACTTCTTTGTGGTACAGCCTATTTAAGTGAGATAATAAATGAAGAGTTAGGTGAGCTACTCAAATTGTGTTGTACAAAGAAGTCACTTGTAAACCTGTTGAATGAAGATATGCAGGTTTTGATTCAGTAGGTTGGGATGGATGTGAAAATTATATATTTCTAATAAACTCCCAGGTGTTGAGGAGCTACAAATTGCACTTTCTCAACAGTAAGTTAGAGAATTTTTTTTACTGTTCTTTAAATTATGCATTAGTTCTACTTTGTTTCCTATTTTTTCCTCTTGTTCCAAAAGGCAAAACTGATGGAGCACTCACAACTTCCCATAACTATAATTCTTTAATCCTTACAAAAATCCTATAAAGAAGTCATTATTCCTATTATTGTTTTTCCTTTTTTTTTGTTTCAAGTTTTTATTTAAATTCCAGTTGGTTAACATACAGTGTAATATTAGTTTCAGGAGCAGAATTTACTGTTTTTTTAGATAAAAAAACTGAGGTACAGATTTGAGGCAACTGCCCAGAAACAAATCGCAGAGTCAGGATTTGAACTCAGATTAGTTCATCCTCATAACCACCCTCCCTATTCTAATAGACCTTCCACAACGGTGGTCCATTTAATGGGATGTGCAACAAGAATCTTAGCAGGACAGATATATATATAAAATAAGATATATAGTGAGTGAAGGAAGAAATGAAGATATGTAGATATATAGATATAATATAGAGAAAAACATGTACATATGAATACAAATTATTAATAACAGTGTTCTGATCATTACACAATAATCATAAAGAACTGGTAGGAAGATTAATTACTAAGCTACCTGAAGTTGGGGTGAATTCTATGTTGCTTAAAAGATGATATTCTGACCCATATAATTCTATTTGAAAATTTTAAGACATATTACAAAAAAGCATTTTTGAAATACATTATGTGTATGTCTGTATGTATATAAACACACACGGATAATATAAAATTAGGATGCAAAATATTTAGCTTTAGTAATTATTACATGAAAGGCATGTGAATTTCAAACATGTAAATAGTTACTTCTGCCCTTTGCCTTTGAAATTTGCTTTTCCATTTTCCATTTATAATCACACATAAACAGCTTCCCTTTAGGTAGAATTCTTTCTTTACATATCACTACTCTCTTGCTTTTAACATGCATTTTCTTTCCCCTTTATTTATGGATTTCTACTATTGTTGTGAAAACTTTTTTGTTACCTACATATTTTCATAGTGCTTGCTGTATTATAATAGGAAATAAGCAATTTCATTTCTCTAAATGTTATTTTCTGTTGGCATGTCTCACACAATCCCACAAAAAGATATGAGAAATCTAGTGTGCACCTAAGCTGCAGTATTTTTGAATGCTGAGTTTGTAAACTGACTTTGTAAAATAGGTGAATAATTAAACACTATGAATGCTTACACTGATATTATACGTATGTCCACCTTTTAGTCCTTCTAACATCGCAATGATGGATGTGTCAGTTTGCTGGATAATACTGAGATTGTGAATCTGGACAGCAGTAGGATCATCTTCTCGGTAAACTAAAGCTTGGTATACTTGGATATTTCCATTGGGTTGAGAAGGAGGAAGAAATGTTAACTGAAATTTTGTAACTTCGTCTGGTATCTTCTGAAATGTCATATTGTTAGGTGGATCCTTGGGGACTAAAATGAAATAAACAATTAATTTGTTAAAATTTATGTTCCTCTTCTTAAAAATCTCCATATAAAATTTATTTGTGTCAAATTTCTGTTTATAAAGTGTGTTACACAAATTATTTAAACCATATATGTTATGGAAACAAGCAAAATGGCTGATACATGTAGGTCACAGAAATCATAATGGTGATCCAGTTAGTTTGGTTATTTATTTATTTTGACTTCTACATGGATTTGCTTTTATATAGAATGCATTTCCATGACTTTTTGTATTGCTTATTTAAAGATAATAAAGACACACAGGAATTTGCAGAAGTGGTACATACAGTCCCCTAGAACATTCCCCCAGGTTTTACCAGTGGTGACAACTTACCTAACTGTAGTTTAATATCAAACCTGGATATTGACCTTAGTACAATACTGTTAGATTACAGATCTTATTCAGATTTCACCATTTTTTCATGCTTTCATAAATGTGTGTGCAGTTCTATGCAATTTTATTCCATGTAAAGATTCCTGCAATCATCACCAGAAATAAGTATAAAACTATTCCATTAAAGAAACTTCCCTGGCTATACTCTTGTATTTGTACTCTATGCATCCCCACAACACTAACCATTGTCCTTCATAGTTCTGTCACTTTAAGAAAAACAATAGCATAATGCTTAAGTTCAATCAGAGTTGTTGTATGTATCAATGGTTCATTCTTTTTTTATTACTGAGTGGTGTTCCATTTTGTGGGTACACCTAAGTTTGTTTAATCAAAGAAAAACATTTGGGTTGTTTCCAGTTTTTTTGTTATTACTAATAAACTTGCTATTAACATTCATTTATAGCTGTTTGTGTGAACATAAATTTTTAATTCTCTGTGATAGTTGCCCAAGAATATGATTGTTAGGTAATGTGCTCTAAGTGCATGTTTAGTTTTTTTATTGTTATGTTAATCACCATACATTACATCATGCCAAACTATTTTTCAGTGTGGCTATACCCTTTTGCATTCCCACTAACAATGTATGAGAGATCCAGTCTCTGTATCTTTGCCAGCATTTGGCATCATCACTATTTTATAATTATTATTTTATCTGTTCTAGTAGATGCATAGTGAGATCTCATTGTGGTTCTAATTTGCATTTCCTTAATAGCTAATGATGCTGAAAATCTATCTTATCATGAGTTTATTTGCCCATTGTATCTTCTCCATGATGAAATGTCTAGTCATGTCTTTTGCCAATTTCTAATTGAATTTTTAAAAGTGTTGAGTTTTGAGAGTTCTTTATATATTCTAGATATCCCATTTTATTTTTGATAAATAAAAATTAGCCTCATATACAAAAGTTAAGTATCAGTAAATTATCATAAAAAATGATACATGTGAGGATAAAATTAATTTATGAATATAGGAACTAGTTCTTACTGTACTACATAGTGTTCTTTATATAAATGATTGATTACATGAATATATCTATTTTGATCAAACTGAAATGGATATATCTTCCATACGAAGTGAAGGAATTTCCATGAAGAAGGCTGCTAATATTTGGCTGTCAAAGGTTCAGATGCTCAAGCTTTAGTATCTTTATTTATTATTTATTATCTTGCAAGCAAACAAAAAAGTAAATAAATAAGAGTGAGAAAAAAAGAGGGGAGCCTGGGTGGCTCAGCAGTTGAGCATCTGCCTTCATCTCAGGTCACAATACCAGCATCCTGGGATCGAGCCCTGCTTCGGGCTCCCTGCTTGGTGGGAGGCCTGCTTCTG
Source organism: Callorhinus ursinus (assembly GCF_003265705.2). NCBI lineage: Eukaryota > Metazoa > Chordata > Mammalia > Carnivora > Otariidae > Callorhinus > Callorhinus ursinus. Next base: position 26,260,816 of record NW_027397076.1, read on the forward strand.
CCTCTCCCTCACCCCCTGCTTTTGTTCCCTCTCTCGCTGTGTCTCTGTCTGTCAAATAAATAAATAAAATCTTAAAAAAAAGAAAAAAGAGAAACAGATAAACATGTTATAGTGCCAAATATCACATATTAACTGGAAAAATTCATAGCTAAAGTGAAAGTTAAATTGGCTCAACACATTTTTTCACATTTGCTGTTATACATTTCTATGATATAAAAAATATATTTTCTTTTAATAAGAACTTTCTCTAAAAATCAGATAAGGTTTAAGTTTGGATAAGTGAAATAATTCTCTGAATGCTGGAAAGAATTTCCTATTCTCCAAATATATTTAGTTTTACCTCTAAAATTCTACTCTTAGAGATTTAGTAATAATTTATTTAACCATGATATCTTTGTGAGGGGTGGTAGCACATTAAGATTTGACAACCAGTGCTTTATGGTATGAGTGTGAATAAATTCAGCAGCATATTTCCTAACAGGTAGGATGTGAGAGAAATGCAAAAAGTATAAGAAAATAAATATCTGGGATATATGTAGCGGCAAAATGGAAACAAATGAAATTTTAGGGTGCTGAGGATAAGATGTTATCTTTATAGAGTATATAACATAATGAAAAGACGAGCTAAAAACATGTTTTACCTCCTATACTTACCTTACAGATAGCAACAAATAAACTATAGCAACACATCCCTTCATGTGCTCTTTCCAAAGATATATCTGGTGGCAAAGAACATCAGGAGTCTGAAGGAGGATAGGGCAAGCAAGTTTGGGAAGCTGACTTTCCACACTTAATTCCTATTGGTTACAAACTTAATTCATTCAGACCCTGTTTGTAAGAACCTGAGGAAATCTGTATGGGTTCTGACATTTATTAAATAGGTTATATAATAAAACATGTCATTTGATTAGGTGAGGAAAACAGATATGGTACGCATGACCTGGATTCTAATTTTGAATTCCAGATTATATAATGATAGAGTATTATTACTTTAGTGTGCATTTTAAACCATGGACAGAAATAATTAAAATGGGGTTTTACATGAAGCATTATTGACCATAGACCATTTGAAAAATCATCTCTGAGGCAAGGTAGCTCAAATTTCTGAAATAGTTAGTGCTTAAATAAATACAAAAAATACAATTAGAACATTATTATGAACTAATTTGTTTCTCTATTTCCAAGAATTGATTATTCTACATAATTCCACTTTGCCTAAAAAATGTAAATAGAAAACTTCACTTTTGTCAGCTATGATGAATCACTGAATTTTATATTTTATATACTTTAAAAATTTCTTGTAATGCATACCCTTTTTAGGAGGTGGTGTGAGAAATTCTAAGAAAGACACTTAAATCTCAGTCAATTTTTAACAGTGATAGAAAATATGCCTTACCTGATTCTAAAGTAGTAACAATCACTTCAGCACTTGACTTTCCTTCTACATATGCAGCACTTATGTTTCCAGTGAATGCTGTGATCACCACAGAATACCTTGTGAATATTTTCAAATCTTTAACTTCTATGGTCTTATTTTCCTCATTTGACTTGATGAAGGACATATTAAATTCATCACTATCTACCTATAGGAAAAAAATAGCTAGTAATTAAAGGAAGTCACAAAATCGCCAAAACATAATACTACAAAGCTACATGTGGTATATTTACCTAGCCAAGATTTAAATTATTTTTTTCTTGCAGTCATATTGTCCTGGGAAATCTAAAGTGCCACTTTAACAGTCTATGTAAAAGCAATTATTTCAACTGAGAGTAAAAGAAAAAAAATTACCCAACCAACCACAATCAATCAACCCATCCAATGAACAAGGAAGTATTATCTCTGTCAATGAAACTCTACTTTCTACTGTGATGTTTTATAGGAGAAAGAATACAGGTTTTGGTAATCAAACATTAAAGGTTCAAATCCCAACTTGGTCGTGTAATAGTTCCTGTAGCGTTTGACAAATCACTTATGTTCTCTGTGTCTTACTTTCTGTGTATGTAAAGCTAGAGTAATAATATCTATTTATAGTGTTTGGTGAGATTTAGAAAAATAGATCTGAAGTAGCTGGCACAGAGATTTTTTTGACCATGACCTACAAAAAGGAAAACACATTTTGTAACATAACTCAGGATATGTGTGTATTTATACTCATATACATATATATATACATACACACACATACATACACTTCTTTATAACTTAGAAACAATTTTCAGAAATGCAACTTCTTTGGGTGTTGAGTTTAATAAGTTTCTTTATAGATTTTGGGTACTAGCCCTTTATCTGATATGTCATTTGCGAACCATGAGAGACTATGGACTCTGAGAAACAAACTGAGGGTTCTAGAGGGGAGGGAGGTGGGGGGATGGGTTGGCCTGGTGATGGGTATTAAAGAGGGCACGTACTGCGTGGAGCACTGGGTGTTATATGCAAACAATGAATCATGGAACACTACATCAAAAACTAATGATGCAATGTATGGTGATTAACATAACATAAAAAAAAGAAATACAACCTCTTTCTGAAATGCATTTGGTATTTTCTTCTCTTTTAAATTTTATTCCAGCTCATTTAAAAAATTTTGGTCATGACTGTAGTTTGAAAAACTCCCATCTAGCACTATGCATGGCACTGGATAAGGACTCAATTAATTGTGGATGTTATAATTATTAGATGTGCAAAAATGAGCATCCTTAGGTGTATTAAACATAGTCATACAGTGTGTTCAAACAAAGTGTGCCTTTGATGAAGAGTCTGGCCCATTCACTGAAGGGATTAAACATAGCTAAAGTTTCTAGCAATACAAAGAAGGGTTTTTCCTGAGATGAACATCAGAAAATTTGAAATCCTACAATGCATGCTACTCTCTGGTATCTGAATTGAAACACTTAAAATCAGATTGTATACACTGTTCACACTACTAAACTCATTTTCAACTTGACCCTCCCTTGTACCTTTGAAAGATTTCTTGTTCAAAATAGTCTTCAAATGCCCTTTTCTAAGAACTTTTTGAACTGAAAAAAGATGTTGCTATGAGAAACACAGCAAAAGGCTGATAAATAACATACATATTGCAAAGTCAAATAGATTGTTCCCACCTTAGAGCATTGAAGGCAGTTTCCTCCTTTCTTTAAAGTGGCAGAAAAACAAATCAGCATAGGAATACTATTGATCAAGTGCATGTTCTCACTGGTAGAAAGTGTGTGATTCAGTTAGCTGTCAGCATTTAAACATCACATAAAAATCTAGCTTACTAAATTTTCCTTAAGACTAGGCTTATATTCATGCTGGGTAATAATTATCTAGAGATGAGTGATAGTTGACTTCTACAATGGGGCATGAGTGTCCAGTTCATCACTGCTTCACCCAACTGGGTGAAGTTTATGTTACTTGACTGACCTCTATACCTCTTTGAATTCTGATTTTAGAGAGTTGAGGTGAATTCCTCAACATTCCATAGTTATTTAGTAGCTGAGATAGAATTTGCTCTCAAGTCTTTCAAGAATCCAGAACTCTCTACACTACTACACTGGGCCTGATCTTATAAAGTAAAATTAAATGATTTTAATGTCCTCCATTAAAATAGTACATACCTAATGTTGAGTAGTAAAAATATGACATAACATGCCTGTGATCTACTGTATCTTAAAAAGTATTTAATAAAATCCAAAAAGAATGTTGGGTCCTCAAATACAGAATGTATCAAAATTCATTTATCTTTCTTCACTAAATCTACTCTGTCATTATTGTTAATCATTATTTGTCCACACACCCAGGAATGAAACCTCAGACCTTTTTGATTCATTATTTCCCTCCATCAATTCCAAGCTTGTTTGCTCATATTATATTTGATCATCTATTATTATTATGAAATGTGTCCCATTATTTTTGCAGTATGGTAGTTTTATAGGCAATGTCAGCAACTTGACCTTGATTCTATTTTCTCTCCTTTTCCTACCCTACTTGCCCCCTTCCCCACCTGCCACACCTTTATTCATTCTTCAAGTCCCATAGCCAATTTAACCTGCTCTGTGAAGTCTCCATTGTATTGTATGCCCCTCATAACAGGAATTTTAATTACTTTGCTAGTTTATATTCCAAAAAAACTGCATAGCTCACATTCTATAATTAGGTGTTTATATTCTGGTGTCTCCCACAAGAGTGTGAGTTACTTATGTTTTGCATCCTTTTTTGGTGAACAGAAACAATAAATATTTGTTATTTTGAAAAAAATAAAGGGAACAATGAACAAAGGACTACAAAATGCATGAATTTCTGGTAGTATCATCCAGGGTGATGTCTGTGCCCATATATCTTTAAGATTGTCAAGTTTTGCTTAACTTGAGTCTTTTAGGAAAAAAGTTTTATGTCCCTGTGACTAGGATTTAGCAAAGACCAGGCTACAGCATAAGTCCTAAATTCAATGACATGTGTTCTTCCCTGGCCTAGGATCCAATCATTCTTGAAGGTAGATAATTATATATTTATGAAATGAGCTGCAGATAAGCTCTATAAAGACAATGACCACATCAGACTTGTTCTAGGTATCCAGCACCTAGCACAATACTGGCATGTTGGATGTATTTAAAACTATGTGTCGAATGAATAAAGGAAAGAAGGACCTAAATGACAGCCTCATTCCAAGAACCCGGGGAAACTACAGAGTACTACAATCTATTTGAATTCTTGTTATCTTTGACCCAAAAGGTTTGGATGAGCATGTATTTCAACTTGGCAAATTTTATTTGCTACTTGGTGGTTTTTCCTTTCTCATATCACACCACTGTCTGCTGGCTCTAGCCAGGTCTTAACTATTTGAGAAGCTATCATCTCTGTGACTCAAATCCCCTTTATTCAAAATGAATATAATATATTTACAGTAAAATGTTAGATAAGATAAGGTAAAGCTATGGAGAGGCTACTGTGTAACTGATATAAAGTAAGCAATTACCATGTTAGTCATTCTTCTCTCTTTCCCTTGCTTATTTTTAAACTCAATAAGAATATTAAGAAAATGAGGTTATAAATCATTTTTAAAAATATATTATTTTCCCTTCCTTTAAGGTCAAATTTCAAGAGAGAACTATTTTCATTAATAAGGTGTCTTTGATAGATCAGAACGTTATCATTTTGTGATTTGCTTTTAATACATACTCCTAGAGCATTTGACATGTGTGTTGATTACTTTTGGCTAATTACAAACCAAGTCTTCACAAATATGCTCTAAAAAGGAACATAAACAGAAGATTGAATGGGAGTACAAATGCACCAATAATCCCTTAAATTTTCTTTTAATCATGACAGGTCTTTTGAGATAGAAGCACTTCCATTTTAGAAATAACATAAAGACATAATAAAATTATAAACATTAAACAAAAGGTAGGTAGAGACATCAAGGAAGGGGGAGAATTCACCATAAATGACCTGACTCAATGCATTAGATGCCACAAGAAGAGAGTGGTCATCAGGCCCAGTAAAATCCAAGCCGGGCACTCACAAGGTTTTTCCAATCCTAATCCTCGCTAACAACTCTGCATTATTTACATTGTTAAGCACCTTGTTTAAGGTGAAAGGCTTGACTCTCATGTTTGGGTTTCCTTCTGTCTGGACGGCTACTCCAGTCTGGTGCTTTCGGTGGCCTCTTGTTTAAATGTTTGGATTCCCCAGGATTCAATCCTCAGGTTAGTTCTTACAGAAGAGGTTCTTAGGCTACATGTCCCATATTTAATCTCATCCCTTCCTATCATTTCAGCTATCATCTAAATACCAACGCTTCCTAAATCTGCAAATTCAGATCTCCCCTCCTAAGCTCCAGATCTATATATAATAGCGCTAAGGGAGTATCTTCATCTGAAGAGTCTCGGGCATCTCAAACTCAGTGCATCTAATACTGAATTGATTCCTTTCCTTTACAAATCTATTTGTCCTCACAATTTTCCAAATCCTATATCTAAAAGTCATCCTCGATTATTCCTTTCACTCACCATCCACTGATTTTTTCCCACCAAATTATGTAGATGTAAATTGTTTTCCATTCCATTCCCTCACTACATTTTCTCTGTCCTTATCTTTTCTTATCCAGTTATTCTTATAGTGTCCCGTCCCCAAAATTTGCACTAAGACTGCTCTATCCTCTGCAATGCAACCAAGATGATCCTATAAAATAGAAGTCTATATCCCAACACTGCTTTAATTCCTCAATTGACACCCCACTGGCCTTATCATAAAACTCAAATTTCATTACACGTTAGACAGTTGGCCTTCTAATCTAGCTCCTCTCAGCACTTTTCCTGAATGCTTTGACCAAGGATTCCTGAACTACTTGCTTTTTCTTGAATGAATCTTACTTTTTACACTCTTAGTACTACTTCTTTCTCATGGTCTGCTTCAGGTGTTTTTCACAATTAAGCTCCGATGTTACCTTATTTGGGAGCTATTTCTTCTAATGCCTTCTCCCTTCACCTTTTGTTATTATGAGGCTTAATTTCTCACTGTATTATTATTATTGTTTTTAAATATGAAATGCTTCATGAATTTGAGTGTCATCCTTGTGCAGGGGCCATGCTAATCTTCTATGTATCATTCCAATTTTAGTATATATGCTGCTGAAGTAAGTACTTTTTCACTGTATTTTAAACCAGTGTATTATTATCAATTTAACCACTTGTTTACATAGATTATTTATACCCTGGGGATAAATATGACAATCATGCCAATAATACTTTACTTACATTTATTGAGCCTTACTTACATTTACTGAGCCTTACTCAGGCAATGTTTAAAGTTCTTTATGCATATTTTCTAATTTAGTCTTCACAAAATTTCTGTACCCTGGGTACTATTATTAATCTTTACTTTACAGATGTGGATAATGAAACACACATAGGTTAAATAAGTTGCCTGAGGTCTAACAGAGCTAGGATTAAAATTCAAATAGTCTGGTTCCCAAAATGTGTATTCTTAATCACTCTCTACACCGTCTTTTGCATAAAGTAAGATACACCTTACTGATTTGATATCGATCAGATAGAATGTTGGTCCAGTAATGGTAGCAGGTTCACTCCAGCTGATGTTGATGCTAAAAGGTGATGTTGCTACTACATACACATCTTCAGGAGGACCATCTGGAGCTGTGAAAATAGAAAATCAATTACCCTGGGACATTTGAGTTAGTCTTTGCTACAGTACAATAATAGAAAAGGCCATGAGAAAAGGATAGTGATAATGAATTAATTATACATTAATTTATAGTTCACAGCATGCTAAAGGCATTGGCAAATCAAAAGATGTAATTCCTTTCAAAATCATTACTCATATAAGAAACTTCTACATGAGAAATTAATAATCATAAATGTATGATTTTTAAATGCAGTATTTTGAAATTATTACTGTTGCAAAATAAATCTTTTTTAGTAAATGCTTTTATTTAAAAATAGATTGTCTAATAATGTTGTTTTAGGAAGACCTATAGAAACATGTTTGACTACAAAAAAAGTGAAACTGGAACAAGGGAATTATATTTAAAATTGGGTTGCTTTTATTGTTTTCACAGAGGGAGTAACATAGGAAATGGGTTATACAACTGATATCACAAATTTAAACGTTGCCTGAATTCATTATGATTCCACACAACTTCTTTAATTTGTCCTATTTTTATTACTGTTGTTTTTTTTATCAAGGGTGCAAAACAAGAGATAATATTTTAGGGAACTGACTGCTGAAAACCCTTATGTAAATTTTCAATTTGTGAAACTGCTAGGAACTAGAAGAGTTTTTAGTATGTTAAGAAGATTTAGTCACCGTTGATTTGACATACATTGAACTAGGAACACTGTTATGCAAAGCTCTGTCCTCCTATGGCCCCTAGTCAATTCTAGGGGCATTAAATACTGGGAGATAAGAATTTTCCAGTTTTTCTAATTTTTAAATCCACATGAGGAAACACTGCTGAACAAATATTATTCCACAGATCCTGAGAAGGTATAAAGAAAAAGATTATTAAAATATTCCTTTCCTCAAATAATTTATAAGAGCAACAAATTGTACTAGTTTGGTCAAACAAAATTTCTGGACCTCAGCTTCCTCCTCATATGCATATATCATAGTGTTTTAAAAGAATCATGAATTCAAAACATGTGAAAGTGGCCAGTTAGTTTACTATTTGGCCCATCATTGTCAATTAGTACAGTACAATTAGTACAGTATATTATAAGAAAAGGCTAAGTTAAGGTAAGGAGTAATTAGAAATACAAAGAATCTACTGTGAGTGGGCAAAGGGCAAAGTGGTGAATACAGATGGGGCAGGGAGTCTAGGTAAAGTTGCACAGAGTAGATGGGAATTGAATAGGCTTTGAAAGATGAGAAGGATTTCAATAATCGGAGGAGTAGGGTTAGGGGCACTTCTTTGCTAAGAGGATCTCAAGCAAAACCACAAAGACACAAACAGCAGGGTCCACAGACAGATAGAATTTTATCACTGTAGAAATGTTTTCCTTGGTAATCTTATGTTTATTATTTTATACATTCAAAAATATTGTCCTAGGAAGGAGTCCACACACTTCATCAGACTGCCAAGGGAATCCATGGTACAAAAAAGATTCAGAATCCCTAAATTCAAGGAATACAGATATCACAAAGAGACCCATGTTCATATGGTAAGGAACACGCCTCAAATGGGCTTTGGGAACTAAGTTAGGTTATTATGCTAAAGTGTTTGAAGCTTATTCTTTAAATAATAGAATGCCACTGCAGGTTTTTGAAAAAGGAATTATTTTTCTAAGTATTTAGGAAGAAAACTCCAGTAGTTACAGAATAGGTAAGTGCTCTGAAGCATTGAGTCCAGGGAGGCTATTTCCAAAAAACCAGTTAAGATATGATGAGATCCTAAATTAGATTAGTGACACTAGGATTGGATAGGAGGAGATGAATCCTAGAGTCATTTAGAAAATTTAATTAAAAAAAAACCTTGAGGCTGATTATATGTGGGTAAAAACTGACACAGAGGATGTAGCAAAAGCTAATTCATGTGTTAACATGAAGAGAATGTTGATAGAATTCATACCAACAGCATATTCAGGAGCAGATACTGATTTTAGTATGGTTAAGACTTTGAAAGGAGATAATTTTGGATTTGTACTTATTGAGTCTGAGACACAAGAATTGAGAAAGCCTACCTGATCATTTGAAAGATAAACCTAGAACTAGGAAGACAGAGCCAGGATGGGAAAGAATTTTTTAAAAATTTCCGATGATTCTTTACAAATCGAGATAGCATAAATACAGTAAGCGTATCTGGTTCAAGCGAGTCACACGATCTGAAGAGAGCCAAAGGTTTATTTCAGTACCAGATAGTTATTTAAAATGTTAATAGTAGTGATAATTTTTAAACTATGAATGTGTTATTGGCACTTAGAGTACGTTTCCAAGAGAGATGTTATGTGTGGAATTTAGGTCCTCAACTCAGCCCTTAAAAATATATTTTAATAGCAGTATTAAAATATATATTAAATTATTTAAAATATTAAAATATTTTAAAACAATATTCAGATGTAACAGAGGAATCTAGCAATTGTGTATAAGGAAGTTTCTGTGGGAAAATGCCTTCGAGATGTCAAACATATCTTTCCTATGCATACCTTTTCTGACCCTTGTGCAATACTCTGGACATTGACTCAGAGATCTAGTCAGTATGGCCCAGGAAGGCATTCAGGAGAGAGAGTGAAGAGGGGATACTTTAGGATTCAGAGGTTTGATGAACTGAGAAGTGCTAATAATGACAGAATTGGGTACATGATTTCTCTGGTAACTAATGTGGAGAGATCATGGAATCCCAGCACTTAAACACACCTGCATATCCTAACATCTTCAGTCTTTATTACTTCTAATTTTATGATCCTAGATTTATGAAAAGTGTCTCAAATTGTAGCATAATTCATTTAGGTAATTACATACAATAAATGAGAGCTATGAGAGATCTCCTGCCACCAGCATAATTAATTGCTTTTGGATGCCCTAGCAGAATAATTCACTTCATATTCAAGAGTAGCAACCCTCTTTCCTTCTCAAATTGGAGTTCCTTAGAAATGTTATGCCCACCTTAACAAGTTACAAAGTAACAAATAGTATCTCTGAATCTCTCTATGCAGAATGTTAAATGAGGAGTGGATAGGCTTCAGGACCAGGTACACCATTACTGATCATTACTGTACACTCTTCTCACGGAGAGTGTACAGTACTTCTCACTCTTCTGCTTTGAAAAATATAAGATGGTTTGTAGCTTTTAATGGCCAATCTTCTGCTGCCTTTGACTCTACAAATGGGGATGGGCTAGAAGTACAAATTTATTAAGACATCTACTAATTAATTAATAACTAATGTTTTTATTATTTAACATTAATTAATCTTTTTGCAAAACCTGCCTTCTAGCTCTGTAAGAGCCATTATGGAAAGGAACAGTTTTCTGACAGGCCACAAATTTATATACCACTTTAAGAAAATATTTCAGGCTCCCTTTCTCTTTAGTTATACCCAAAAGTTCTCTTGGCTTTCAGATGAAATTTATATGTTTATCCAATCAGCAAATATTGATTGAGAACCTTCTGTGTGACAGACACTGGGAAGACATAAAGACTATAGAAGTGATGGACATAGTTGCAGACCTATCCATATAGAGTTTCTAGAATATAACTGCTCTTCTTCACTCAACTATTTATTGAACACCGACTACATGGTGGGCATTTCTGAAGTGCTGCTGGTGGAGAAGAAAACCGAAGAGATAAAGATCATAGAATCTCTCTTTTAGTGGAGGGAGATAAATAATATATATTATAAAAATTTAGGTAAGTTAACACTAATATGTAAGTAAATTACATACTATGTTAGGAAGTGATATGTACCATGACAAAAAAATGAAGCAGGACATTAAGAATAGGGATGCTGATGGGAATTTCTATTTTAAATATGGCGGTCAGGGCATGCCTCTATAAGCAGGTGACATTAAAAGAAAGATTTGAGGAGGGAAAGGAGCATGTGAATGTTTGAAGGAAGAGTGTCACAGATAAGACTATGGTTAATGAAAAGGCCCTGAGGCAGGATTTTGCCTGGTCTCTTCTAGGAATAAAAAGGATTCCAGTGAGGCTGAAGCTAGGTAATAATGAGAGTAAGAGAGGAAATGGGAGCCAGTTTTAGTAGGGCCTTTAAAGCCAGTGTTAGGGGCTTTGTAAGGACTGCTGTCATGAAAAAAAAACAAAACTGCTATCATGGATAAAAAGACAATGCCATAGTGTATTTTCATGGACTAAAGTGGCCTCTATAGATTTTGACACTTGATCTCTAACTCATACCAGAAAGATGGGTCAAACTTAATTAGATCCAAAGAAGAAATATTATCTCCAGAATCTAATTCATATACCTCTATAAAGTATACCAATTCAATGGCTATTGGGACTAACTTTTTAAACCAAACTCATTCTAGCAGGTGGGCAAGATGGTACATTATTGACAGACATCACAGACAGTTTACTGATAATTTTCTGTGACTAAGAAAGTTGATGAGATTTTTCTGTGACTATGTTGATGGTAGCCTGTCTTTGGAAGTATTTCCAAGGAAATATGTCTACATCTCCTCTGCTCTATAGTTTGGGTCTTTTGGGTCTCAAGTGAGGGCAGATCCAAAACCATTTCCCAAAGTAAACCTTGCGTAGTCTTGCAAATACGTCTGTGTCTACATAGCTCAGAAAGCACTATGAAGCCTTACTTCAACTCTTGTCTTTCATAGGAAAATGTCAACCCTGCAATCATTCCTTAAATGCTAGTAATCAAGCCCCCATCAGGGAGCATCTGCTACCCCAAGCAGAGCTGAGAGAAAAATGACATTTAAAGATCATTCATGGCACACACTAATCAACTGGACTATGCAATATTTTCAGTTCTATACACTAATAAATCATTATAAGAAAAAGGCAAGGTATTTAGCCCCTCACTGAGCTGTGCTTTAATGCCATTTCTTGAACTTTTCCCAAGGACTTTTTCTTTTTTAAGAAACACTCTAAACAACATCTGCATTTTCAGTAAATTTGATGAAATTGCCTGTTTTTTTATACAAGTGTTTCCTGTGTTGAATCCTTTGTGAAAAATTTCTTAGAATGTAGTATATCAATCTGTATTCTTGAAGGATTAGAATATGACATAAGAACTCCTAAATTTGAATTAAAAAAAATAAAATAAACTGATATAGGAATATATTATAGGCATATAACTGATTCTTATTTTATCTGTATAAAGCAATTAAAGATAATCACTTAATTCACAGATAATTTAAGAGAAATATATAGAACACCAAAATGCTTGTCTATTATAAAACAGTATCTAATTATTTTAATATTGCCCAAATATTATAGAATACTTTTAAGCATAAGATATTTTCAAATTTCTTTTAGGTAATATTCTTTTGGAAATTCTCAAAATTCCAAAAATATATAATAATATATATGAGTATTTTTTTCTCTTTTATTCCAATGTGTAGTAAACTATTACTAGAGTCATATAAGGGAGAATGCAAAGTCACAATTATAAATGTCAACCAGCAAAACCAAGTAACCTTAAAACAGTAAAGGTGTGGGGAGATGAAAATATGCCAGTTTAAAAGCTTAGTAACATATAAACATCTTTGGAAGACTTTGTTTGTCTCCCCATAAACTGTCACATTCTGATTTAGGATTGTTTGTGAAATGAATCTGGTCAGTAATGGGCCAAGATATCACTATACCCTTTCTCTTATAAATCACAGCAATTTACTCAGTAGGAATGATCTATCTTTATTCTCTCATTCCCCATAATCCAATCACTTCCTCTCATAAGCACTTTTCCCCTGGTTTTCACAATAATGCATTTTCTGTAACTAACAACCATCATTTCCTGATTATCATGCTTCTATCCTTGCACAGGAATGTGGGTCTTATGTGGGTCAGGGTCATCTTTCCCATCCATCTGTGTCCCCATGCTAAGTGTGTTAGCTGAAAGGTGAGTCTGGATAGACCATCATTTTGCCTCATACATATAAGAGTTTTAATGCCCCCAAGTCTATGCCACTTTGATTAAGAACCATATATTTTGGTGTGTCTAATACTATACTTTCAAAATAAGCACATTCAAAGACTTATTAGTAATTTTGCCTTCTGCAGATCCCTGCAAATTTAATTTAAGGATGAAAAATGTAGAAAATATTGTACAGTTTTTTAGTGCACCATGCTATCGTGACTTTCCTAAAAGAATAAACATAACTAAATAAATGATTTGACAACAACCCACAAGACAGAAAATCTTGAGCTCTGCACACATGTGATTTAAATTGTCTGTATATCTATTTCGATTTAAGTTGAGCTTAAAGCTTATTTCAAGGGTCTACCCTTCAGGGTATTTGGGTTTCAGGATTTGGTAGAGTAGACTACCACATTCCTAGCTACTATCATCACTACATGAGGGACTCCATTCTTTCTTAGCTCATACAAGTATTAGCCCCTAGGACTGTGAGTTGGCTTTGATTCAGCACACCTGGAAGAATAAGCTTTAAGTTTTACTTGTCTCCCAGGCCTAGAGGAAATCTAATTGGCTAGGTGGTTTGAGTGGATTCCTTGCATTTTAAAGAATTCAGCTCATCAAGGGACCTGAAGTTCAGCAATTAGACTGAATATATGCATGCAGGCCAAGAGCATCCTAGGACATATCCTATTGGTTACAACACTACACTAATCAGTTATCCTTCCCTGGTGTTGAATGTTTCCCTAAAGCCCAGTGATCTCACTGCCTAACATAGGACAATATAGTTGGTGTATAAAATATTTCCTACCATTCTACAGGACCTTAATTTTGTTTTATAGTTAGATTTTCCAACAGCAAGATGGCATCACAAAGGCAAATATTTTAAGCCTAAGAATCTGTCTAATCAGACTGCTTGATGAGTACTGAGAATGATTCATGGATGCTCATAGTATTAGATCTCACTGAATGACCATTTTCTGTGATGTGTAATGAGTAATTTTCTGAGTCATTTCAGTCTGGCTTAAGTTGAAAAAAAATACAAAATACAAAAAAACTCTCACTTCCAACACTAGTAATGCCAGGTAAGAATAAAAATATTCTAATATTAGTACTATTGCTTTTAGGATCAGATAATACATCTTTTTCTAGAATAGCATCATAGCATCATGTTTATAAAATAACTTTCTACAACAGTGGTTCTCAAAACGTGGTCTCCACACAAGCTGCATCAGTATTACCTGGGATATTGTCAGAAAAGCAAATTCTAAAGTCACACCCCAGACTTAACTGAATCAGAAGCCTGGGCAGGGATTAAATTACTGCTTCTGTGAGGGTTAGGGAAGCAGTGGAGGAGGGCTTGGGAGCTGGTGGTGATAAACATGGAAATGTGCATCCAGCCAATACACACTCCACACACTGGTCTCCTCCTACCTTCCATTTATTTTAATTCTGGATAAATTATGGCAAGTTTTCTCCCTACTGTCACTCCCTCCCATTCCCAAAGTTTCCACAGTTATAATAGGCCATTGTATTCCAGAAGAACGCAGAAGCTCTGCGAAGGAACCACCTGTAATAATACAGATAAGGCCACCAGCATGTCAGATGAGGCCATCACCACAATGGAGTACCGGAGCCAAGATAAATGTCCCTATTTCATCCTTCCATTCATTGTATGTAGGTAAGATAACTATCAGGTGTATCAGCAAAGAGAAAAGAAACTGAAAGTGTAGTTTGAAGAAAAGTGCCATCCAATCTGTTTGCAAATGGAGATTGTTGGATTACATACTCAAAGCTTGTCTAACATCTTCAGGTCTGTTTTAGTCCTGGTTGTCGAAGTTAATAATATCACATAATAATAATCCTTAAAATTTCTTTTAACTGGTTCTTAGTCCTTTTGCTGAAAAAGACATTGCATTTGTTCGTGCAAATGGGATTTCAAAATATTTTTTATAATCTGGAAAACTTGCTTAAGGTTTGGCAAAAGCTTTTTTTGGACACTAAATATTGAATTGGATACTTTAGCAAATAGTTTAATTTTAAATGCTTACTAGTATTTCCTTTAAATTACTATTTAACCTGGATAGCTTCTCTTTGTAATCCTACATAGCACCTCTCTGCTTTTTTTTTAAGGTTTCATTTATTTGAGAGAGTGAGAGTGAGCAAGAGAGAGACAGAAGGAGCAGGGGGAGGGGCAAAGGGAGAGGGAGAAGCAGACTCCCCACTGAACAGGGGTCCTGATGAGGGACTTGATCCTAGGATCCTGGGATCATGACCTGAGCCAAAGGCAGATGCTTAACTGACTGAGCCACCCAGGTGCCCCTCTCTGCTTCTTTTTTGTGGTACTTTCATATCACCAGGAGGTTTTGCCGAAGTCCTATTCAAGATCTAAGAGCACAGACTCTAACCTAGAAATAAATGAGGTTCATGAATGAATCAATGTGTGTAAAGTTCTTAAAATAGAACGAGCACATAACAATTTGATAAGTTTGGCTATTGTTGCCATTCTTCTTCTTTTTTTTTTTCTGACAGAGAGAGACAGAGAGAGAGGAAACACAAGCAGGGGGAGTGGGAGAGGCAGAAGCAGGCTTCCCGCCCAGCAGGGAGCCCGATGCGGGGCTCGATCCCAGGACCCTGGGATCATGACCTGAGCCAAAGGCAGATGCTTAATGACTGAGCCACCAGGTGCCCCTAAAATATTTTTATTTAAACTCTGGAAACTTGTTTTAATAATCTGGCAAAACCTCTTCTGAGTTAAATATATAGTTGAATGCTCTATTAAATTCTGTAATTTTATATGCTTACTGTTTTGTCATTTAAATTATGATTTCACCCAAATATCTTCTCTTTGTAATCATATTTAGCAGCCCAAATTTAGACATTGTTCTCTTTTGTTTTCTTTATGGACTATCAATCTACTATGATTCCACCTTGCTATATAAATACATTAAATTTATTCTCTCAGTTAATCATTTAGATACTGTTAATGCTTCTGAAATAGGCATGTATTATTTTCCTTTATTGTTTGAAATATTTCTCAATATATTACATGCATATTTCTTTCCTAAGTGCAGTAATCATACTTAGTATGCTAATGAAAAGGAAAAATAAAAACAATATGAGCAATATAAAATAGACTGGTTTTGTGAAATAAAAGAAGCTGAACATGTTAAACATAGTAACTGGGAGAATTTTAATTTTGGCTATAACCATGTAAGTATTTGAAAGACAAATTATAGACAAAATGAAGAAAAGAATTAGTATGAACTATTTTGCAATGGAGAATTTTGGAATTGAAATACTTTCACATGAAGTCAAATGCCTTCAAGTCCAAATGCCATAGTCATTTAGTCTTAGATACTGAGGAGGCATGGAGGGTGGAAACATACATAACACATGATCACCTAGTTATCTCTGCTTTTTTTTTTAAGATTTATCTATTTATTTGAGCGAGAGAGAGAAGGAGAGAGAGAGAGTACATGAGTAGGAGGGGCAGAGGGAGAGGGAGAGAGAATTTCAAGCAGACTCTGTGCAGAGTGTGGAGCCCCATACGGGGCTTGATCTCAAGACCCTGAGATCATGACCTGAACCAAAACCAAGAGTCTGACGCTCAACTGAGGGCACAACCCAGGCACCCCTAGTCATCTCTGCTTTTAAGGAGCTCAGAGTTCTACAAAAGAGAGAAAAAAAAAATTATGAAGCAAAATGTTCAGTATTTGAGAAACAATTTTCGAGATGTGGGAGTGGAAAGAGGAACTCATAGAAGGGATTGCAAAAGAGATGTTTGGTGAGAAATATAAAGAAAAGGAAGCTTTTCTCAAAAAAAAAAAAAGACAGAAAGGACAGTAAGAAAGAACAGCAAAGATTCTGGAGCACAAAAGAGAAAGAGCAAGGGGAATAGAAGCAAAATCACAGATGACCTACCTTATAGAGCATACTAAAAAGTATGATTTTTATAAAACAGGAAAATAGAAAACTTAAAGATTTTAAGCAGGGGAAAAACATTGTCAGATAGGTATATTCAAAAGCTGGGTTCAGGTAGAGAAAATGGGACAAGAAAGATCATTTAGATACCTTTGTAATAATCTAGGAAATTAATTTTAAGAGTCTGGATTGAGATGTTTAACAGAGGAAAATAAACAAATTCAAGAAGTACTTAGAAGGTAAATTCAATAGGACTCAGGTATAGACTTGGGGGTGAGGGATGGGAGACGGCTAGAAATAATAAACGATCCTAGGTGGCTGGCATGAACAACTAAATGAACAATGGTACAATGCACTCAAACAGGGAACACAAAGGCAGGCAAGGTTTGCAGTGGGGCGGGGGCAGGGGTAATATGGGGTCTGACATGTCTGTGTCATGTAAGCAGTCATACCAGTTACTTCAACCTACAGGTCTAGTAGAGAGATGTCCTCTTGAACTACACATTTGGGAGCTTCAGGCAGCTAACTGAGAAGGCTTTCAATAGCATCTAACTCATTTCACAGAAGTACAACCATCATGTCTAGAATAAATTATAATCATTTCTTCTAGTGGCAGCAGGTTAGAGCCATTCTAAAAATGCATTGGCACTAAATGGGCTTCTTTATGTCTTGGATTATATTTTCCTATTTATTTGTGGCTAACATCTCTTCTAATCTTTATATAATTGCTTCTTCATAGAAGGGATAACACCTACCTTTGTTATGATAGCACTTATCACGTTATAAGTGCATTACACCATTTAGAATAAATTAAGGAAAATAATTGAATATATAGTAGCTCAGTAACCATTTCTTATTTCTAAAAATTGTTAAGGCATATTTTTCCCTCTATTTAGTTTTTCTTTTTAGATCATAAAGTTGCATTCCTTGGAAGCCTCTTTGATGAGGCATGTTTTGTTGAAATTTTTTTTAACCTAACAGATGTTTGGGTAGTTAAAATTCCTCATGAGTATGGTATCCCGTGGTTTTCACAACCTAAGTGTTACCCCAGGAATTTTCCTTTCTTGCTGTCTTCCAGTCCTGGTGGTCTATAGGAGATGCACATTATGAGAGTCTCATTTCATTCCATACGAATTTCACACCCACACTCTTTGAAAGTTGTACATTTCCTCAGCATTATAAGTACTTATTGTGCACCATGGAGATATTTAATAGTTTTCCATTCTACATTCCTCCCCCACACACAACTCAAATGGGTTTTGAGTATAAGTGTAATCAGAAAAAAAGAGATGAGTAAAATAATCTGCAAGACTTTAATGTCTCAAGTTAAATATTTCTGCCATTTGTAATTTTTGTGATTATGTTTGTATTTATACACACTCAGCATGAAGTAGAGAGTTTCGGCTATTACACAGATGACTTAAGGAGAAAAGCAATTCGGCTTCAATTATCTAGATCAGAGTATGTGGGAGAAAGAAATGTTAGCTTGAGTTGGCTGAATATTGTTTCCTTTCTTCACTCTAGTTTACAGTGGTAGATTCAAATGTAGAAAGTAACACAATTTAATTCTTTGTTTGCATTCTAACTTTGCTTCCTGGATCTTCAATTTGAATACTCTTCTTTAAGAGCTCAAAGAGAGATAATACTATATATTTTCTTATTCTACAGGCCATTTCAGAACATTTTTATAATATTTATTATTCAGACTGGGTGGTCTTTTAGAGTTATTCAATTTTTGAATTTTGAATTCAAAATTTTGAAAAAGTTGATATCAAACTAACCACGAATTTCCAGCTCCTTTCAAGAAGTTCCAGGCTTTTTGATATGAGGGCCTATTACTAAGTGCTTATGTGCAACTCGATGCCATTAGAAATGCACACATATGAAATAGTGATTTATACGAATTTATTCTGTTGCTTAGTCTTTCCCATCATTGAGAGAAATTGTTCATTTTCATTTTATCTTCTTACATCAGATTATGAAACAACATAACACTTTTTTGAATAATGACTGATATTACAAAACATTAATTTTCTTCACTCATATTACTTTTTATGTTTGTAAAATGTCTTTAATACTTTTCATCTTTAATATTCAGAATAAACACCTAATCATTACTTATTTTTTATCTTAAAAGCATTACTGCTTATCAAGATTTTTGTTGCCGGACTATTTTATTTTATTCCTTTTTTTAAAAAATTTTATTTATTTATTGGAGAGAGAAAGAGAGCACACAAGCAGGGGCAGAGAGAGAGGGAGAAGCAGACTCCTCGCTGAACAGGGAGCCCAACATGGGGCTCAATCCCAGGACCCCAGGATCATGACCTGAGCCAAAGGCAGATGCTTAACCAACTGAGCCACCTAATTTATTTTATTCTTGTATCAGATATTAGTTCACTATATATATTATCTGGCAATAATATGTGTAGTGTCTTTTTGTCTTTCATATCAAATGCAACCTCAGATGATCTCTCCTGGGCTTAATATAATAAATAAAACTTTTCTCTCACTGTATAATTATGAAATTCAGATATATATGTGTGTGTATATGTATATATGTGTATGAATATATGTATATATACACACACAATTCAGAAAAATGTCTTCTCCATTCCTGAGAAAAGGGGTAACCAACTCATTCTAATAACTTATACAATTTATTATTCCCATACATACAAATACTCAGATGAAAAGCGAGTAAGTTTGCAAATGCCAAGAAAAATCATATGTCTGTTGTCACAAATTTTTTTTTTTTATTTGACAGAGAGAGAGACAGCAAGAGAGGGAACACAAGCAGGGGGAGTGGGAGAGGGAGAAGCTGGCTTCCCGCGGAGCAGGGAGCCCGATGCGGGGTGGATCCCAGGACCCCAGGATCACGACCACGACCCCAGCCGAGGGCAGACGCTTAACGACTGAACCACTCAGGTGCCCCTGTTGTCACAAATTCTGAAATGTATAAACTTTTTTACTTTTCTCTCTAAATCACAGTGGTAGAAAGGCACTTTCCATGTATCCTCTGGAACTAAAATAAGAAGAATTTTTTTATTCTACTGATAAACAACAAAGTAGAAAATCAGCTCTCAAGCAGAAAGAAAAAGAGAAAGGGAAAAGCATTAGTATAAACAACCTATTTAAATATTGATAAATATCTTCATACTCAAGTATTCTCTGATGGTGAATTCAAATTTTGGCAATGAGATACCTGATCCAGGGAGAAGAAAAGTACCAGATAAAAGACAAACTAGTGCTCTGTAGAGAGGCACCTGGAAGCTGGGATGAAGAGAAGCCAAGATTACTTTCTCCATTGCACCAAGAACTAACCAACCAACTAACCACCAATGACAAAGGGAGACATCCTGGTAAAACTAGGAAAATAATGCTTTAAAAAAAAAAAAAGCTCACACTGATTGTGAAAAGTTTGCAATACTCTACCATTATTCCTTTAAACCAAAATGAGCAAAATGGAGTAGTAGGAAATTGAAAATGACCTAATTCTAGCAAGTTGATCACAGATCTTAAAAAGGGGGTAAGGAGGAGGGGAGACCAGGTGGAAGCAATGACATTCAAAAGGAAAAATTCCTAAATTTTCAAA
The DNA here is from genome assembly GCF_003265705.2 of Callorhinus ursinus. Taxonomy (NCBI): domain Eukaryota; kingdom Metazoa; phylum Chordata; class Mammalia; order Carnivora; family Otariidae; genus Callorhinus; species Callorhinus ursinus. The sequence continues at coordinate 26,281,371 of NW_027397076.1, forward strand.
TTAAGACTGTGAGATTCTTTGAAAACTCAGCTTTGCAGTTTCATTTAGCAGATTCTGAATTAATCATGCTAATTGTCATTTTATGCTAACTGAACATTTATCATTATGTCTAGAGTGCTTGAAGAGATGATGCATTCAGAAAATCCACTTGCTGGCTCACTGTAGGCGGTAAAAGCAGGTATTATCCAAGTGACATGATCGTAAGGCGTAGGTTGGGAATCCTCAATGTTTGAATCCTCAAACATTGTGCAGGCAGAAGGTCTAGTTAACTAAAGCCTCCAAAGTAGCTGTCCACAGGCCAGATCTGGGCTACTGATGTGCTTAGTTTGAACTACTAAATGATTTTAAATAATAAAAAAAAGAAAGCCAAATTGTTACAAGCAAGAAGCTGAGCATTTTCACATAAAAAAAAAAAATCTAAATTTCCTGTTTCTCTGAAAACATCAGAAGTCCTAATAGCATGACCTGTCTATAGGACAGTAATAAGCCTTTAGATAGCACATTCTCTGTTAATTTGTCATGGTTTCCACCACTCCCAATTGCCTTGCATCAGCCTACTTCATTCATTATAGTACCCTTTCAGTTAACTTCCAGTTGCCTCAGGACTTTAAAGTTTATTCATTCAGTCAATGTCCCATTTTTTTAAAAGATTAAAAAAAATTTTTTTAAAGACTTTATTATCCATTTAAGAGAGAGAGGGAAAGAACACAAGCAGGGGGAGCAGCAGAGCGAGAGGGAGAAGCATACTCCCCGCCGAGCAGGGAGCCCAATGTAGGGCTCGATCCCGGGACCCTGGGATCATAACCCGAGCCAAAGGCAGACGTTCAACCAACTGAGCCACCCAGGTACCCCATTCAGTGTCCCATTTTTAAGTCAAATCTTCATTTGTGATTTTCCAGGTTGATGCAACTGAAATCCCTATTTTCCTACATTCTTATCTCTTCGCATGTATTCTGTTTTCTAGTTAATTGGATTAGAATAGTTATTTTTTCTCAAAACCAACAGGTTCAAAATAACCATGCTTACTGACTAAACCAATCCAAATTTGATTTTTCCTTTTTTTTTTCTTTTCTGTGTTATGGCACCATCATCCTCAGTATCACCTGAACTTGAAAACAGTTCATTCTCTCCTACCCACTTGAGTTTACTCAATCAAGTTTAACTCACTTAGGAAATAGTAATAGAGTACCTACTCTTACCAGGCACCATTCTCTAGGCAATAAGAAATAGCAATGGTCAAGACAGATTCTAAAAACAAATAAAAATAAAAAGCTATTACATAATTATAAATGCTCATTAAGATAACATGATATTCTAGAAAAAGACTGCAAAGCTGTTTTAGATTGGGTGGTCAGGGAAATCCATTCTGAGCAGGAATCATTTAAGTAGAGGTATACATTATGAAAAGCTGCTCATGTCAGGCTGGGGGTGAAAGAACATTCCAGTCAAAAGAACATTCCAGAGGGTGCAAAGGCCCAAGTTCTGGGAGTTTAGTGTGTTCAAGCAACAGAAAAAAGTGTATAGTGTGAGTGATGAGTAATGGTAAGTGGGAAAGTAGTTACGGATAAGGTCAGAGTTTTAGGTAAGGGCCAGGTCATATAGGACTTTGTTAATAATGTTAAGAAATTTGAATTTGGGACGCCTGGGTGGCTCAGTTGGTTAAGTGCCTGCCTTCGGCTCAGGTCATGATCCCAGGGTCCTGGAATCGAGCCCCACATAGGACTCCCTGCTCAGCGGGGAGCCTGCTTCTCCCTCTGCTTGTGCTCTCTCTCTCTTCTGACAAATAATTAAATAAAATCTTTTAAAAAAAGAAATTTGAATTTTATTCTAAAGCAATGGAAATCCATTGGATGGCTTTAAACAAGGAAGTGACATCATCTGATTTAGGTTTAAAAAGATCAGCCTGGAAGCTCAGGAGGTCAGTTAGGTTAATGCAGTGATAAAAGTAATGAAGGACAGAACTAGTATGTTAGCAATGCAAATGGAGGGATGTATTTAGATGGCCCAGTTGAAATAAATCATTGGCAGAGTTGAGGAGGAAAAGAACACTGCTTAGGTTTTCATCTTCTGCAACCAGAGGAGTAATGGTGCACTTTACTGAGATAGGGAAGATTGGAGGAGAGGTTTGGTGTTTAGACCACATTAAATTTTGAAACGTAAATTTGACACACATGGCCAATGATGTCAGTTGATCAGGTAAATACACTGATCTAGGTTCTAGGGACGAGTCAGAGCTAGAAACAGATATTTGAGAATGGTCACTGTATCAGTAGACCTTAACGTCACAGGACAGGATAAAATCACTTCCAGGTAAGATCTCCTAGGGGTTGTGTGTTGATACAAAAAAGGGTCAAATATAGATATCTGGGCCCTCCAACACTTAGATTTAAAAAAGGAATGAGCAAAGGAGACTGAGAAAGACCTACCAGGGAGAGAGGAGGAAAAAAAAGAAGGGCAGATATTACAGAACCTAGAGGCAAAGTGTTACAAGGAGGAGCGGCTGAATAATTGTGTTGAAAGCTGAGTTGTTTGGGTTCTATCTCAAATGTTGAATTGCATTAACAAATATTGATTGGAAATTTATTATACAAAAATTACACCAGGCATTCCTGGGAATACATTTAGTAACCTAAAAAATAAAGCCTCTAGATCAAAGTTTATCTATAAAGTCCTACAACAGCATCTATTTATCATTGAAAATCTCACTGTATCTCTCTTTGGTACTCTACTTATAGGTACCAAAAAATTTTAGGAAAATGTGATTTGGATTTGAAAGGAATCACCTAGTAACAGTCTTGATCAAGATAGAAGAATGGTAACATAAGATCCCTATTTGGATGGTTTATGTGGGAGGGTATTGCGATTGGGTGACCTGGGCAACTTGAAATTTGCTCAGGATGGCTTGGGGTGGAAATGGCATTTCCGACAGTGCAGCTCTGGCTTTCAGCACTTGACTTGCAATTTATTTGTTTTTCATGAAAGCCATTATAATTCTATGTAGATACTGTTTAGGATAAATAGTAGAAATTTATTTACTTACTCATGGTTAATCATGTTATGTAACCAAATAGGGTAACCAGTTAGCTTTAAAATATAAAACTAAAGTTATATATAGCATTTTTACCACACTTTGAATAATTTCTATGGAAAAGCATTTAAAGAGCTCTTTCTTGAGTACAAAAGTCCTAAAAATGGGTAGATGGCAGAATAATTTTGAGAAATTATTTTTGTGTTTCTTTTCTGTGTTTTTTTCCTTCTCCACATCTCAAACTCGGAGTTGAATCTTTGGTATTTCTTTGCCTCAGAATTTTATATAGGTATAAAGCACAAGGTGAAAAGTTGCTTGCCGGGAGATCTATCTCAGCAGTTGTGTGTGTGTGTGTGTGTGTGTGTGTGTGTGTATCCCTAAAGTCACCGAAAAAGTTGTGAAGTCTGGCTTAAAAGCAACAGAGCATCCAGGTATGAAGGGAAAATGTAGGCATGGACAAAGGGTGCTCAATGGCAATCAGTATAACCTAATAATATACTACAAGAGAGGCCCAAAATGCTTTATTCCAAGAGAAGACTCTAGGACTTTGGTGGAACTCTGAAAGTCTGAGAAAAGCCTTAACTAATAATGTCTGAAATTGAATTTCCCATTGGGATTCAATTAAATTAAAAACAAATGTTATTACGTGCATTAGTTTATACACTGAATCAGTAATTTTCATGTTCAGTGATTTTACACAAAATTATATGAAGTAAAAATCATTAATTCAACAGCTATCAGTGTGTGTATGTATACGTACTTATTTATTTATAAATATGTATATATTTATTTCCTTTGCATGGAAGCAATTCCATGTAGATAGTATTCAGGATAAGTAACAGAAATTTATTTAGGTAATTATGATTAACGATGCTGTCTGAACTAGTAAGGTAACTGGTTATTTTTAAGATATAAAACTAAAGTTGCAAGAGCAATCATTACCTATACTTTGAGTGATTTCTACAGAAAAACATTCAAAGAGCTTTTTCTTGAATGCAAAATTATAAACACATATACAAGATAATACTTACGACCAGCAAGGGTTTGTGTAGATATCCAATTGGAAGCATTGCCATAGCCGGCATTGGTGCTGGCAGCCACTTGGAATCGGTACCATCTAAATTTCTTTAATCCATACACTGTCTCTTCAGTTAAGTCAGCTTCATAAAGGTATTGAATTTTTTGATATTCAACACATTCTTCAGAATCCCATTCTATGCATCTCTGAGCCCGCAGTTGAGTGGTGATCTTGTAATTTTGGAAGTAGCCAAGGATAGTGTCAGGTCTCATCCATGTTAATGTTGCACTAGTTGACTGAACATTAGAAAAAACAATATTTGTGGGAACACTGGGAACTAAAAGTTAAAGGAGAAAAATTGAAAACAATTAGAATTACCCCAAACTGTCAAACAGAAGGAAGAAATGGATTCAAAAATATGTCTTTATTATACATCTAGTAGCAATCTCTTATTACAACTGCCTTTAGATTAGCATCACCACATTTAATGAGCAGAACCTTAAGGTGATGCTTCAGAGACCATTGATTCAAAAGTAGAGGACAAAACAACCGTGATTTGATTAATTCCCAATTTTGCTCCCAAACTGACTCATAAGAATCTCATATAAACTTACATTGGCTTCATATATAAACACTAGTACAAAGAAACTTGTATGCCCATTTAATCTTATGTACTTCCCTGGGTATGGACTGAGGTTTTTTTTTCCTTAAATTTTTTATTGTTATGTTAATCACCATACATTA